>NC_137075.1:7810905-8195516 GCF_951640355.1 Cnephaeus nilssonii | reverse complement strand
GACCTCAAGCAGGTTTCCCAGGGCCAGAAACTGACAGTAACTCACATTACATAGAAACAAATAAAAAGGGACAGCAAAAATGGGGAGACAAAAAAAAATCTCCCAAAGTAAAGAAAAGAAGGCATCTCAAGAAAAGGAACTAAATGAAATGGAGACAAGCAATTTGTCACAGAAAGAATTCAGATTAATGGTTATAAGGATGTTTAAGCATCTGGATAAGAAATTCACCAACATGTGTAAGAATCAAGAGTAAATGAAGAATGACATAGCTGCAATAAAGAACACAATGGAAGGTTTCAACAGTAGACTAGAAGAAGGCTGAGACCAAATCAGCAAGTTAGAAGACAGGGTATTAAAAACATCCATTCTGAACAGCAATTAGAAAAAAAAATTAAAAATCAGGAGTAAAGTTTAAGGGAGCTTTGGGATAATATGAAAACAAGTAACATCTTCATAATAGGGGTGCCAGAAGGAGTAGAAGTTGAGCTATTTGAAGAAATAATGACAGAAAACTTCCCTGACTTGGGGGGCAGTCACACAAGCACAGAGAATCCCAAACAAGATGAACCCAAAAAGACCAACACCAAGACATATCATTATTACAATGTCAAATGTTAATGACAAAGAAAGAATCTTAAGGGGTGCAAGAGAGAGACAGAAAGTTACCTTCAAAAGATCTCCCATTAGGCTATCATATTATTTCTCAACAGAAACACATCAGGACAGAAGGGAATGGAATGAAGTATACAAAGTAATGAAAATCAAGGGACTGAATCCAATAATACTCTATCTAGCAAGGCTATCATTCAATATTGAAGGTGAAATTAGGAGCTTTGTAGTAAAAAACAGACTACAGTAGTTTATTACCACCAAACCAGCTAAAGGGACTGGTGTAAGAAGTAGAAATAGAAACAGAAGGAGAAACACAGACATAAAGAATAAAAATGGCAACAAACAAGTACTTATCAATAATAACCTTAAATGTAAATGGATTAAATGTTCCAATCAAAAGACATAGGGTGGCTGAATGGATAAGAAAACATGACCCATACATATGCTATCTACAAGACCTCAGAACAAAGGACACACAGAGATTGAAAGTGAAGGGCTGGAAAAAATATTTCAGGCAAATGGAAAGGGAAAAAAAGCTGGGTAACAATACTTATATCTGACAAAATAGACCTGAAAGTGAAGGCCATAACAAAAGATAAGGAAGGCCACTTAATAATATTAAAGGGATCGATACAAGAGGATATAACTCTGGTCTACATATATGCACTCAATATAGGAGCACCCAAATACATTAAAAAAAAAAAAAAAAAAAAAAAAAAAAAAAAAAAACTTCTGAAAGATATCAAGAGAAAGATCGAAAGCAATACAACCATAGTAGGGGACTTTTAATACCCCATTGACATCACTGAATAAATCTTCTAAACAAAAATCAACAAAGAAACACCAATCCAATATGACCCACTAGATCAGATGGAACTAAATGACATCTTCAGAACATTTCAACCCAAAGCTATAGAATGTACATTCTTCTAAAGTGCATCATGGGACATTTTCAAAGATAGACCACATATTAGGACACAGGCTAGGTCTCTTTAAATCAAGATGATTGAAATAATATCAAGCATCTTCTCAGGTCACAATGGCATAAAATTGGAAATCAACTACAATAAAAAGCAATTGAACACATGGAGGCTAAATAGCATGCTAATAAACAATGATTTGGTTACCAAAGAGATCAAAGAAGAAATATGAAACATCCTAGAAACAAATGACAATGAAAACACAACAATTCAAAATCTATGGGACACAGTGAAAGCAACCCTGAAAGGGAAGTTCATAACACTACAGGCCTACCTCAAAAAACAAGAAAAACTGGTAGTAAGTTATCTAACCCTACAACTAAAAAATTAGAAAGAGAGCAACAGGAAAAGCCCAGAGTATATAGAAGGAAGGAAATAATAAAGAGAGAGCAGAAATAAATGACAAAGAGAACAACAACAACAACAACAAAAACAATACAAAAGATCAATAGAACCAAGAGCTGGTTCTTTGAAAGAATAAATAAGATTGATGAACCTCTAGCCAGGCTCACCAAAAAGCAAAGATAGAGTACCCAAATAAACAAAATCAGAAATGAAAGAGATGAAGGAACAACCCACCCCACAGAAATACAAATGAGTGTAAAAACAAACAAACAAACAAACAAAACAAAACAAAACTATGAACAACTCTATTCCAACAAACTGGATAGATAAAATGAATATATCCTTTAAAAAAAAAATCTTCCAAAACTCAATCAGGAAGAATAAAAAAACCTGAATAGGCAGATAACTACTGATGAAATTGAAGCAGTAATCAAAAAACTTCCAGCAAACAAAATCCCTGGTCCAGATGGCTTCACAGGGAAGTTTTACCAAACATTCAAAAAAGAACTAAAAACCTACCCTCCTCAGACTATTCCAAAGAATTCAAAAGGAAGGAAAACTTTCAAGCTCTTTCTATGAAGCCAGCATTACTCTAATCCCAAAGCCAGACACTACAAAGAAAGACACTACAGGCCAATATCCCTAATGAAAATAGATGCTAAAATACTCAACAAAATATAAGCAAATCACATCCAGCAATATATTAAAAAGATCATGCACCATGACCAAGTGGGATTTATTCCATGGATGCAAGGCTGGTACAATATTTGAAAATAAATAAATGTAATACATTACATAAAAAATTGAAATATAAAAATCACATGATCATATCAATTGATGTAGAAAAAGCATTTGACAAAATCCAACACCCTTTTTTGATAAAAACTCTCAGAAAACTGGGAATAAATGGATCATACCTCAACATAATAAAACCTTTATATGACAAACCTTCAGCCAATATCATACTCAATGGGCAAATACTAAAACTATTTCCTCTAAGAACAGGAGCAAGACAGGGATGCCCATTTTCACCACTCCTGTTTGACATAGCAATGGAAGTACTAACCATAGTGATCAGACAAGAAGAAGAAATAAAGGCATTCAAATTGGAAAAAAGGAAGTAAAACTGTCATTATTCACAGAAGTAAAACTGACATGATATTGTACATAGAAAACCCCAAAGACTCCATCAAAAACCTACTAGATTTAATAAATGGCTTCAGCAACATTGCAGGATACAAAATTAACCCTCAGAAATCTATATATCAATAATGAACTCACAGAAAGAGAAACAAACAAAAAATCCCATTTACCATTGCAAAAAAAATTAAGATACCTAGGAATAAACTTAACTAAGGAGGTGAAGGACTTGTATTCAATAAACTACAGGACATTGGAAAATGAGATAGAGGAAGATATAAACAAGTAGAAGAATATACCATGTTCATGGCTTGGTAGAATCAACATCATTAAAATGTCCATACTATCTAAAGCAATCTATAGATTCAACAGAATCCCCATTAAAGAACCAACAGCATATTTCAAAGACCTAGAAAAAACTCTTCAAAAATTTCTATAGAATAAAAAAAAGACCTCAAATAGCCACAGCAATCCTGAGGGGAAAAAAACACAATGTTGGAGGGATCACAATACCAGCTATCAAGTTATATTACAAAGCCACTGTTCTAAAAACAGCCTAATACTGGCACAAGAACAGACATGTAGACCAACGGAACAGAACAGAGAACCCAGATATCGACCCAAGCCATTATGCTCAATTAATATTTGACAAAGGAGGCAAGAGCATACAAAGGAGTCAAGACAGTCTCTTCAATAAATGGAGCTGGGAAAATTGGACAGATACATGTCAAAAATGAAAATAGACCACCAACTTACACCATACACAAGAGTAAACTCAAAATGGATAAAATACTTAAATGTAAAATGGGAAACCATAAACATCTTAAAAGGATCCATAGGCAGCAAAATATCAGACATATTTCCTAGCAATATATTTACTGTTACATCTCCTGGGACAATGGGAATTAAGAAGAAAATAAACAAATGGGATTACATCAAAATAAAAAGCTTCTGCACAGCAAAAGAAACCATCAACAGAATAACAAGAGAGCCCACTGCATGGGAGAACATATTTGCCAATGTGACATCTGATAAGGGTTTAATCTCCAAAATTTATAGGGAACTCATACAACTTAACAAAAGGAAGATAAACAATCCAATCAAAAAATGGGGAAAGGACCTAAATAGACACTTCTCAAAAGCAGACATACAGAAGACAAAGAGGCATATGAAAAAATGCTATAAATCACTAATCATTTGAGAGATGCAAATCAAAATAACAATGAGGTACCACCTCACACCAGTCAGAATGGCTATCCTCAACATATCAACAAATGATAAGTGCTGGCAAGGATGTGGAGAAAAGGGAACCCTAGTACACTGCTGGTGGGAATGCAGACTGGTGCAACCACTGTGGAAAACAGTATGGAGTTTTCTCAAAAAATTAAAAATGGAACCTCCATTTGACCCAGTAATCCCACTCCTAGAAATATATTCCAATAAATCAAAAACACCAATCAAAAAGGACATATGCACCCCTATGTTCTTAACAGTACAATTTCCAACAGCTAAGATTTGAAAACAGCCTACATTCCCATCAGCAGATGAGCGGATTAAAAAACCATGGTACATCTACACAATGGAATATTACACTGCTATTAAAAAAAAGAAAGAACTCTTACCATTTTCAACTGCATGGATGGGCCTGGAGGCATTATGGTAAGTGAAATAAGCCAGTTAGAGAAGGATAAGCATCACATGATCTCACTCATTTGTGGATTATAATGAACAACATAAACTGATGAACAAAAATAGATCTAGAGACATAGAAACATCAAACAGACCCTCAAACCTCAGAGGGAAGGCAGGGAAGGGTTTGTGAAAGTGGGCTGGGGGGGTCGGATAAGAGATCAACCAAAGAACTTGTATGCATATAAGCAAAACCAATGGACACAGACAATGGTTCGGGGGGAGGTGGGTTAAGTCTGGGGCTGGGGTGTGGGGACAGGCTGGGAGAGGCCAACGAGGCGGGAGGGAGCGTGGGGGAGGGGGGGGAAGGGGACATATGTAATACTTTCAAAAATAAAGAATTTAATTTTTAAAAAAGAAAAGAAAAACATGAAGCCCAGCCAGCATGGCTCAGTGGTTGAGTGACGACCTATGAACCAGGAGATCATAGTTCAATTTCCAATCTGGGCACATGTCCGTGTTTTAGGCTCCATCCCTGGTGGGGGGCATGCAGGAGACAGCCTAACAATGATTCTCCCTCTCCCTTCTTCTCTGAAATCAATAAAAATATATAATTTTTTAAAAAAAATTAAGCTTCTATACACAGTACATTTAAAGTTCATTTATTGTACTGTTGAGGTATTGCTATACTATAAAATTTATAATAAATATATTTTTTTAAAAAACTTAAGTCACACATGATAACACAGTATCCCTGTGTCCTGTAGGCAGTCCCAACTATGTTCTAAGATGTGTGGACCTAACCAGGCATGAGGGCTTGGTTAGGTCCATACAGTCTATTGGGTGATAGACAAAATGCCCATGGTCCAGGCAATCATCCTGAATAGAGAGTTAACCTAAGACCTGGGTACTATAAAGGGGAGCCTCTAGGATCCTCTTCAGAGTTAGTGTAGTTGACTGAGAGTCCTGACTGCTGCATTCTGAAGTTCATCCCTATCTTTGTATCAAGGCTGTATTTTCCATGATCTTCTCTCAGGCAGCAAGGCAGCAGGATACTAGGGCAGACTTGTTCCCGGGCTCTTCTGAGAGATGACTTTGACTCAAAGACTCCCTATGGGCCTTATCAAGCTTTTTTAGGTTCATTTTATTCTGTGGCTCTTCTTCCTTCCCTCTCTCTGCATAGCAAGTAGAATTGCATGATCAGATGTCTCTTCTAGATTCCTCTGGCTCCATCCCTGTTATACCTCACCAGCTCTCCCCAATTAATCTAGCATACATCCAATCTCATCTTGGTGTGTGCTTCTCAAAGACCTAGACTAATGCACATATTATTCCATTGAGAAAAGATCGTGTCCCCATATCCAATACAAAGTGCACAAGGCTTTGTCACCACCACCAAATAGCTTCAGCAGATAATTCACTAAATCTCGAGATAAACCAAGTTGTCTTCCAAGAACTTCAGTGGAATTTCTTAGGGTTTGTGCACCTTCTGATACTGTATGCCCCCTCCCATCTTTTAGCTAATCTTACTATCCATTCCATCTGCATATGTGGTGTAGTTAATTTTCCTCAAATGCTGCTCTTATCCTATCTCTCCCTTGCTTGATCATCTAGATGGCTTCCCCAGACATCTGCAAGTTAATCCTCTGGAGGCATGAAGGAGCCCTGGAAACTCCACAAGAGTCAAAAGCGAGCCAGCATCCTGGTATGACGGCCAGGCCTTTGTACCTTCAATGGGAGTGAAGAGGGGGCCCCAGGCTTAGAGTATGATGTGGCTTCCCCAGATCTAGTGCCTCCATTAATGGGGGTTAATAAAAAGCCATAGATACCCACTCCTCTCTCCTCCTGTTTCTCCTGTTTATGCCCATTTTTCATGTTTATGGTGGTCATCACAAGAAGCCACAGATTCCAATGGCATCTCCATCCCTAACTCTCTAATCCCTGTAGAGCTCTGTGCATCCCCTATTTTGTTCTCATTTCTGGCCATACTCTAGTTTTAGATTTCTCCCCAGTGCTTCAGGACTGCAGTGTCCAGATTTACAACAGCAAAGCTATTGTATTCTCAGTCTCATCTCTGAGCCCAGCTCTCTGAGGGCATGGCTCTTCCGCCAGCATATGTGGTGGCTGTTTGTCTCCTACATTCTTCATTGTTCTGGGCCCAGAGCTAGGATGGGCATCTTCCTTTATCCTAGTATAGCTCCAGGCTTTTCTTCTCTCACAAAACTCTCCTCAATCATTGATTATTATCCATCACATCACATCATTCTTCCTCATTTCTCAAGGATTTCTGTCCTGGTTCGCTGTCACTTTACCAGTGCTGTTCTTGTCATCATTTATGGTGATATCAGTATTCATAATGATAATAACATCCTTGCTTCTTTCTTTCTTAGACATCTGTCTTCCAATTATCTTTCATGTGTCTTAACCACTCGCTCTAGGACCTGTCATAACCAATACTTTAAACCCTTTCATAATCTCAGTTTCTAGATGGCTCACCACCCTGCTTTCCAGTCTTTACACAAATGAGGTATCAATGAGGCACTCCCAGGACTAGCCTATTCAATACTGCAACCAGCCCCTGGCCTTCACTTATACACCTGTTCATTCTTACTTTGCTTGCTTCTTCCCAGCAAAGCATCACTTTTAACATAATATAACATTTACTAATTGGGCTGGTTGCTTATTGTCTGTTTCCCCGCACTTCCCCAACACACACTCAAATGTAAGCTTGATGAGGACAGAGATTTTTATCTGATTTGTTCACTAGTATATCCCAAGCACCTCAAATAGTGCCTGATCCAGTCAATGAAAAGGTGGTGAATGAATGAATAAATGAATGTTCAGGAGCCTGACCCCTGGAATGGTGATTGCTGAAGGCTGGGGTAGCTGTGGCAAGTTCTTAAAATAAGACAACAGTGAAGCTTGCTGCATTGATGGAATCTTCCTTTCACAAATTATTTCTTTGTAGCATTTGATGCTGTTTGATAGCATTTTACCCACAGTGGAACTTCTCTAAAATTGGACTCAATCCTTTCAAACCCTGCCACTGCTTTATTTTCACAACTTGGCTAATTGTTTGGCACACGGGGCCTAGCCTTCGGCCTGTCTTGGCTTTCAACATGCCTTCTTCACTAAGCGTGATCATTTTTAGCTTTTGATTTAAGGGAGAGGTGTGAGACTCTTCCTTTCACTTGAATGAACACTTAGAGGCCAATATGGGATTCTTTTTTTTTTTCCCACAGTTACCTTTTGGAGGGGTGAGAACTTTTAATATCTACTATTTCAGCCACTTTACATTACAGTATTATTAACAGTAGTCACCATGTTGTACATTAGGTTCCCAAAACTTATTTATCTTATAACTGGAAGTTTGTATTCTTTGATCACTTTCACCCATTTCTCCCATTCTGCCTCCCCTGGCAACCACCAATCTAATCTGTTTCTATGAGTTTTGTATTTTAGATTCCACATAGGAGACCATACATTGTTTTTCTCTGACTTATGTCACCTGGTATAATGTCCTCAAGTTTCATCCATGTTGTCTCAGGTGGCAAGATTAACTTCTTTTTTGTTTTGTTTTGTTTTTTTTGTTGTTGTTGTTTTCATCAATTCCTTTTTTCCCCCATCTTTTTTATTAAGGTATTATATGTGTACATATCTTACCATTGCCCCCCCCACCCCATTCCCATACATGCCCTCACCCCCCAGAGTTTTGTGTCCATTGGTTATGTGTATATGCATGCATACAAGTCCTTCGGTTGATCTCTTATCTCCCCCACCTCTCTCTAACCTTCCCGCTGTAATTTTATAGTCTGTTTGATGCTTTACTGTCTCTGTATCTATCTTTTTATTCAACAGTTTATAATTTTCTTTATTATCCATAAATGAGTGAGATCATGTGGTATTTTTCTTTCATTGACTGGCTAATTTCACTTAGCATAATGTTCTCCAATTCCATCCAGGTTGCTGCAAATGGTAAGAATTCATTCTTTTTTTATGGCAGCATAGTATTCCATTGTGTAGATGTACCACAGTTTTCTGATCCAGCCATCTGCTGACGGGCACCTATGCTGTTTCCAAATCTTAGCTATTGTAAATTGTGTTGCTATGAACATAGGGGTAAATATATCCTTTCTTATTGGTGTTTCCAGTTTCTTAGGATATATTCCTAGGAGTGGGATTACTGGGTCAAATGGGAGTTCCATTTTCAGTTTTTTGAGGAAACTCCATACTGTTCTCCACAGTGGCTGCACCAATCTACATTCCCACCAGCAGTACACGAGTGTTCCTTTTTCTCCGCATCCTCGCCAACACTTGTCGTTTGTTGATTTGTTGATGATAGCCATTCTGGCAGGTGTAAGAAGGTACCGCATTGTCGTTTTAATTAGCATCTCTCGGATAATTACCGTATTTTCCAGCGTATAAGAAGACTGGACGTATAGAAGATTTTCCTGGGTAAAAAAGTCGTCTTATACGCTGGAAAATATGGTAGTGACTTTGAGCATGTTTTCATGTGTCTCTTGGCCTTCCTTCTGTCTTCTTTTGAAAAGATTCTATTCAGGTCCATTGCCCATTTTTTTATTGGATCATTTATCTTCCTTTTATTAAGCTGTATAAGCTGCCTGTAGATGTTGGAGATTAAACCTTTATCAGTGAGAACATATGCAAATATGTTCTCCCATACAGTGGGATTTCTTGTTGTTTGATAGTTTCTTTTGCTGTAAAAAAGCTTTTTATTTTGATGTAGTCCCATTTGTTTATTTTCTCCTTAGCTTCCATTGCTCTAGGGGCAATATCAGTGAAGAAGTTCTTTCGGCATATGTATGAGATTTTGCTGCCTGTGGATTCCTCTAGTATTTTTATGGTTTCCCATCTTATATTTAAGTCCTATATCCATTTTGAGTTTATTTTTGTGTATGGTGTAAGTTGGTGATCTAGTTTCATTTTTTTGCATGTATCTGTCCAATTTTCCCAACACCATTTATTGAAGAGACTGTCTTGACTCCATTGTATGTTCTTACCTCCTTTGTCAAATATTAATTGAGCATAGTGGTTTGGGTTGATATCTGGATTCTCTATTCTATTCTATTGATCTATATGTCTGTTCTTTGTGCCAGTACCATGCTGTTTTGTGAACAGTGGCTTTGTAATACAGCTTGAAATCTGGTATTGAGATCCCTCCTACTTTATTCTTCTTTCTCAGGATTGCTGTGGCTATTCGGGGTCTTTTTTTATTCCAGATGAATTTTTGCAGAGTTCTTTCTAGGTCTGTGAAATATGTCATTGGTATTTTAATGGGGAGTGCATTGAATCTATAGATTGCTTTAGGTAGTATGGACATTTTAATGATGTTGATTCTACCAATCCATGAACATGGTATGTTCTTCCATCTGTTTATGTTTTCCTGTATCTCTTTTTTCAGTGTCCTGTAGTTTTCCGCATTTAGGTCTTTTACCTCCTTAGTTAAGTTTATTCCTAGGTATCTTAATTTTTTTGGTGAGATGGTAAATGGGATTGCTTTTTAGTCTCTCTTTCTGTAAGTTCACTATCGGTGTATAGAAAGGCCATAGATTTCTTGGCATTAATTTTGTATCCTGCTACATTGCCGAATTCATTTATTAAGTCTATTAGTTTTTTGATGGAGTCTTTCGGGTTTTTTATGTACAATATCATGCCGTCTGCAAATAAGGACAGCTTTACTTCTTCTTTTCCAATTTGGATGCCTTTTATTTCTTCTTCTTGTCTAATTGCAATTGCTAATACTTCCAGTACTATGTCAAACAGGAGTTGTGAGAGTGGGCATCCCTGTCTTGTTCCTGTTCTTAGGAGAAATGGTCTTAGTTTTTGCCTATTGAGTATGATGTTTGCTGTGGGTTTATCATATATAGCTTTTATTATGTTTAGGTATGATCCTTCTATTCCCACCTTGTTGAGAGTTTTTATCAAGAAAGGGTGTTGGATTTTGTCAAATGCTTTTTCTGCATCAATTAATATTTGATATGACTATGTGATTTTTATCTCTCAGTTTGTTTATGTGATATATCACATTTATTGGTTTGTGGATACTGTACCATCCTTGCATTCCTAGGATAAATCCTACTGGATCATGGTGTATGATCTTTCTGATGTACTGCTGGAGGTGATTTGCTAGAATTTTGTTGAGGATTTTGGCATCTATGTTCATGAGGGATATTGACCTGTAATTCTCTTTCATTGTGTTGTCTTTATCTGGTTTTGGTATTAGGGTGATGCTGGCTTCATAGAATGACCTTGGGAGTGTTCCTTCCTCTTGAATTTTTTGGAATAGTCTGAGGAGGATAGGTTTTAGTTCTTTCTTGAATGTTTGGTAAAACTCACCTGTGAAGCTGTCTGGCCCCGGGCCTTTGTTTGCTGGAAGCTTTTTGATGAGTGCTTCAATTTCTTCCATAGTTACTGGCCTATTGAGCTGTTTAGATTATTCCTGATTGAGTTTTGGAAGGTTATATTTTTCTAGGAATATGTCCATTTCCTCCAGATTGTCCAGTTTGTTGGAATAGTTGTTCGTAGTATTTTGTAACAATCTTTTGTATTTCGGCGGGGTCTGTTGTTATTTCACCTCTTTCATTTCTGATTTTGTTTATTTGGGTCCTTTCTCTTTGCTTCTTGGTGAGCCTGGCTAGAGGTTCATCAATCTTGTTTATCCTTTCAAAGAACCAGCTCTTGGTTTTGTTGATCTTTTGTATTGTTTCTTTGGTCTCTATGTCGTTTATCTCCGTTCTGATCTTTATTATTTCCTTCCTTCTGCTTACACCGGGCTTTTCTTGTTGCTCTCTTTCTAACTCTTTGAGTTGCATGGTTAGGTAATTTATTACCATTGTTTCTTATTTTTTGCAGTAGGCTTGTAGAGCTATGAACTGCCCTCTCAAGACTGCTTTCACTGTGTCCCATAGATTTTGGATTGTTGTGTTTTCATTGTCATTTGTTGCCATGATGTTTTTTATTTCTTCCTTGATCTCTCTGGTAACCCAGTCATTCTTTAATAGCGTGCTGTTTAGTCTCCATGTGTTTGATTTCTTTAGATTGTTTTTATTGTAGTTGATTTCTAGTGTTATGCCACTGTGATCTGAGAAGATGCTTGATATGATTTCTATCTTCTTGAATTTGGAGAGACTTTGCCCATGTCCCAACATATGGTCTATCTTTGAAAATGACCCATGTGCACTTGAGAAGAATATATATTCTGTGGCTTTGGGGTGAAATGTTCTGAAGATGTCAATTAATTCCATCTGGTCTGGTGAGTCATTTAGGATTGATGTTTCTTTGCTGATTTTTTGCTTAGAGGATTTGTCCAATTGTGATAGTGGGGTATTAAAGTCCCCTACTATGATTGTATTGCTGTTAATCTCTCCTTTGATATCCTCCAGATTTTTTATGTATTTGGATGCTCCTGTATTGGGTGCGTATATGTTTACCAGAGTTATTTCTTGTTGGATTGCTCCCTTTAGTATTATGAAGTGGCCTTCCTTATCTCTTGTTATGTCCTTCACTTGAGATCTAATTTGTCAGATATAAGTATTGCTACCTCAGCTTTTTTTTTCATTTCCATTCGCCTGAAAAACCCTTTTCCATCCCTTTACTCTCAGTCTGTGTTCGTTTTTTTTTTTTCTGAGGTGGGTTTCTTGTAGACAGCAGATATATGGGTCTTGTTTTATTATCCAATCTGTTACCCTATGTCTTTTGATTGGGGCATTTAATCCATTTACATTTAAAGTTATTATTGACAGGTACTTATTTGTCACCATTTTTATTCTATACCCCTGTTTTCCTTCTTCGCTTCCTATTTCTTCTTCTTCTTCTTCTTCTTTTTTTTTTTTTACAGCAGACCCTTTAGCATTTCTTGCATTGCTGGTTTGGTGGTGATAAATTCCCTTAGTCCATTTTTGTCTGTGAAGCTCCTGATTTCACCTTCAATTTTGATTGATAGCCTTGCTGGGTACAGTATTCTTGGATTCAGACCCTTCCTTTGCATGACTTTGTATATTTCATTCCATTCCCTTCTGGCCTGATGAGTTTCTGTTGAGAAATCAGTTGCTAGTCTGATGGGGGTTCCTTTGTATGTAACTTTTTGTCTTTTCTGGCAGCTTTTAAGATTCTTACTTTGTCGTTGGTGTTTGCCAATTTAATTATAATGTGCCTTGACGTCGGTCTTTTGGGGTTCATTTTTGCTTGGGACTCTGTGAGCTTCTTGGATTTGTGTGGGTTTTTTCTTCCCTATATCAGGAAAGTTTTCTGTCATTATTTCTTCAAACAGGTTTTCTATTCCTTGCTCAGTTTCCTTTCCTTCTGGAACCCCTATTATGTGGATGTTGTTTTCTTTTGTGTTGTACCAAAGTTCCCTTAGGCTTTCCTCCTGCTTTTTAATTTTTTTTTCTAGAAGCTGCTCTACTTGGGTATTTTTTTCCATCTTGTCTTCTAGCTCACTGATGTGGTTTTCTGCTTCGTCTAGTCTACTCTTGATGCTTTCTATTGAGTTCTTTACAGCAGCAATGTCATTTTTCATTTCTTCTTGGTTCTTCTTCATTTCCTCTTGGTTCTTACTCATATTGTCGAATTTCTCTTCCATTCTTTTCAGCCACCTTATGACCATTTCTCTGAATTCTTTCTCTGATAGGTTGCTGGCCTCTAATTCATTTACTTCCTTTTCTGGTGATTCCTACTCTTCTTTCATATGCAGACTGTTTGTTTCCCCATGGTCTCTCTTCTCCGGATGTCTGGTTATGTAGTTCTCTCTCTCCTTTCCATGGTGGAGTGAAGAGCTCCTTTGATTCCAAGCATCCGTGCCACCTGGAACTGGTGTTCTGGGGCTCCAACTGTTCAGCGGTCACCGCAGTTGTGGATTTTCAGGCCTCCAACAAGATCCACTCTTCCTTTCAAGATGGTGAGATTTCCCCCTTCGAGCCCATAGCTCCAGGAGGGGACCCAGCTGCCAGGGGGGCTGCCCTGTCAGGGGAACCCTGTCTAGCAGTCCCCCACCTTCTCCTGGAGTTCAGCTGTCCCTTAGCTTGCTAACAAACACTCCCAGTGCGACCCTCAGCTGTTCTTTCTTTCTGCTCCAGGACAAGGCTTGGAACACATCTGCCTATTTTGCTGCCATTTTCTTACCAAAATTTGGGATTCTTAATGAGCCTAATTTCAATATTGTTTTGTCTCAGGGACTAGGGAGACCCAAGAAGAGGGAGCTAGATGGGAATGGCCAGTTGGTGGAGCAGTCAGAGCACATACAACATTTATCTATTACGTCTGTTATCTTATGTGGGAGTGGTTTATGGCACCTTAGACCAATTAAAATAGTAATGTCAAAGATCAGTGATCACAGGTCACTATACCAACATAATAATAACTAGTGGCCTGGTACGCAGATTTGTGTACATTGAAAGGAGATTGATTAGAAGAAAGATTCATGCAGTAATTACATTACTGCAAAAAATTACATGTCAAAATAGTATATATAATATCTATACAGTAGGTCCTCGGGTTACGTCGGAGATCCGTTCCTATGGTGCAATGTAACACGATTTTTGCTGTAAGTTGGAACCCACCTACATAAGCACCTACATCATTCACATGGAGCACATACACAGCAATAATGAAGTGAAACAGTAAAAAAAAAAAAATTAAAATTAAAAGATAACAATTCCTGGCTTTTACTTGTGGTAAATAAATAATAAAAAACATAAAGCACATATGTACATACATCAAAATGATGGAAATATATATATATATGGGAGGTGGTGATGTAACCACAAAATGACTTAGGTTGAGTTTGACGTAACCCGAGAACTGACTGTACTAATAATAGAAGAATATTCAAATTGTCTGGGATGCCGTCACAGTAACAGTAACAACCAAACATCAGGCTGGCAGGCTGCATGGGGCGACCAGTCTAGCAGAGGGGTTAGTGAGGGATGACCAAATGTCTGAACAGCAGGCTGTGTGGGGCGACCAGGTCAGCAGGGCGGGCAGTTGGGGGTGACCAGGCATGCAGGGGGCCAGTTGGGGGTGACCAGGCATGTGGGGGGGAGGGGGCAGTTGGGGGCAACCAGGCTGGTGGGGGGGCTGTTAGGGGCAATCAGGCCAGCAGAGGGAGGCAGTTGGGAGAGACCAGGCTGGCATGGGGGGCAATTAGGGGTGATCAGGCTGGCAAGCAGAGGCAGTTAGAGGTGATCAGGTTGGCAGGGGGGCAGTTAGGGGCGATCAGGCAAGCAGGCAGGTGAGCAGTTAGGAGCCAGCGGTCCCAGATTGTGAGAGGGATGCCTGACTGCTGGTTTAGGCCCAATCCCTGGGCCTAAAATTACATGTCAAAATAGTATATATAATATCTATACAGTAGGTCTATAATATCTATAGATATTATTATATATAATATCTATACAGATTGGAGAGGGTGCAGGCTGGGCTGAGGAGAACCCCCCTTCATGCACAAATTTTGTGCACTGTGCCTCTAGTAGTATTATAAAATTAAAATACAAAATATTTTAATATGTATTGCACATGCACAAGTCAACGTTTGTTTTTAAATTGCCAGTGCATGTCATATGTACCAGCCAGTCAGTCGGTCAGATGGACGTATGTTCATTCACTTAGCCTTTTATATACATAGATGAAAAATGTGAAATATGTGACAATTGTCACAGTGTGACATAGAAACATGAAGAGAGCAAATGCTGTTGGAAATATGGTGCCAATAGACTTGCTCCACACAGGGTTGCCACAGACCTGGAGGCCCACTGTGCTCCTTGCAAGACTACCTCTCAGCATCTGGAAAGTAGACAATGGTTAGAACTGAATTTCTACCTCCCCTTAGAGACCACAGAACTTTATTGTGCTCTGCATCCTTTTTTACTTCAGATCTCAAAAGAAGAAGCCCAAGACTATGAGGTCACCCTCATTGTGTGGCCTGACATCCCTAAAGGGTTTTCCCTATTTCCCATCTATTTCTTGCTCAAAATGCACTCACAGCCTTCCCAGGGATGGCTATTTTTCACTCACACAGCACATATTTCAGTCTTAGAAATGGGGTAGGTGTCTCTCTTACTCCTCTTGACATTATTCCTCTCTTTTCCCTAACCTCCTCACCTTTTTAAACCTGTTTATTAGCTACAATCTGTATTACTTCACTTTTGTTGCAATCTTCTGAAGATTGCCATTTTGTGAAGATCTTAATACTTGAATAACTATTTTACAACCATGTTGTTGTTGATTTCAATACCCACAAAGAAGATCCTCCTAATATACTGGTCTCTCTGTTCCTTAACCGCTTACCTCCATTGATCTTGTCTTGCCTCACATCAAGTCAACCACCTTCTCCACATGGTCACACCTATCAATATCCCCCCATAATGTCTATTTAGAACATTACTCCCTCACCATTCTATCCCCCAACTCCAACTATTCTTTAACTCCAGATCATTGACCAACATTGTTTTGTGTCCTTACCTGACTCTTGTCCTCATTTTTCTCCTTATCCAGCTGTGATCATTATGATAATAAACTTTCTTGTTCCTCACTTCCTCAGCCACATTCACCTGCAGAACGCTAAGCGTGATCTCCTTACTATTTGAATAGATCCAGCACACTGCTGCCTCAGGGATCTACACCTGCCAATCCTTCATCAGTTTTGCTCTTCCTTCAAATAACCACAGAGCACCATCCTCCTTCAGATCTCTGCCCAACTTGATCTCTGTCCACTCTGCTTGAAACAGTAGTCCCTTGGAACTTTTCATTTTCTATCCCCTAAACTTACCATGTTTTCTTCATGCCAAGTCTCACCCTCTTAATGTTATATAGCTATTTCCCATTAGAATAAGACTTATTCACTAGAGTATTCCCAGTATCTAGTACAGCACCTGTCATAAAGTGGCAGCTATGAATGAACCGAATGATTGAGTGAATGAATATGAGATCATTATTTTTTCTAAACTGACTCCACATTTCAGGTCAAACAAAGTGGCATCTTCTTTAAAAATCAATATTAGCCTCTTACAATTACTTTGAACAAATCACACAGACAGGATATCCATGATTTTCAATTATTCCAGAGGGAAACCTAAGAGGACTGAAGCTAGGCAGCAGAGAAATACCAGCATAGTATATGCAGTAACCAATCAGAGATTAGAAGTCCCTGATGAGCCATCCCCTAATGAGCGGGGAGAACATTTCCTGGCTTACAGGAAGGAGAGCTGGAGCCAAGGGAAGTGCCTCATTCAGCTGGATTCATTATTGGAAACGTGTTTCCTTAGGCCAGCCAGTTCTTGCAGACACGGAGTCTGTGACTGTCTGTATCTCTTCTCTGGGGGCATGAGATCAGAGGAGAGGGACCTAGAGCATCAGCTCCTGGCTCCGGACTCACAACTCCGCAGGCCACTTAAAGGAGGAGGAAGGAGATGCTCCCATACCCACAGAGGATAGACACAACCCCTGTGTCAGTCCCCTGAGCTGCCCAAACTCTGCTTGCAGCTCTAAAACACAAACCACGCTCAGGAACTGCCAGTGTTTCTCTCTGAGATATTGTAACTGTGTTTGATTAGAATCTCGAGTGAAATAAACCACTTGTTTCACTGGGAATGTTTCAAAGCTAAAAGTTTCCTTCCATGTATAATTCATATTCTGCCTCTTTGAATTTTACTTATCCAACTCTGCAAATGGATCATTTTCCCTTGGCTAGTACTATGTCATCTCTTAACAAAAAAATAAAATACAAAAAAAAAAAATAAGTAAAGAAAAAAATCCTCACAAAAAATGATTTACTTTTTTTTCCCCAAAGTGAAAAGCTTAAGAATTTTTTTAATGCATGTCCAGCTTAAAACCTGCTGCAAATGTCTTACAACATTTTGTAACAGGGTTTTCCATCTGTGCTAAATACAGCTTATGATTTAATGTAAATTTTTATTGTTTCACAAGCTCCCTGCAGTCTTTTCTATTTTGTATTAGCATTTGGTGTCTCTTTTGCATCTGCTTTAGAAATTGACCTGCTAAGAATGGTTTTCTTCTTGCTGTGGCCACTCTGCATCCATTGCATCCTAGTTTCCTCATGTTATAGATCCTACTCAATTTATATATTTGTTAATATATAAATGGCTTTAACATAATATGACTCCTTTCTCAACATGAAAGCCTGGCTTAGAAATGAATACCTTCTTGTATAAGAGGTTTAAATGATGAAGCAAAGGATCTAAAACATAGAACAGTGGTTACCAACAAGGGACCCACTGGGTCTGCAAATCCACATGGAAGCCTGGCATTGTCAGTTTCAATAGGCATTTTAAATTTACAACACACTGGGCCTAAAGTGTGAATAAACCATTACATTTATATCACAAACATACATGACATGTATATATGTATATAATATACACAAATGTAATTTTCTAGTGTATGTAAATAGTACTGTGGTTAATAAAATAAAATTTATTTTCAAGGCCTTGCAAATTTCACAACTCTTTATTCATTATATTGCATTTATTTTCCAATCAATATATTACCATCAAATAAGAAATTTAAAATTGTTATAAATGAAAAACTTTTCTTTTGATAAAACCTTTATACCACAAGGGTGGACTGCACTCAGGACAATAGGTGTGTGTTCTGATTGAGCTGCTCACCAATTGGCAAGTCACAAATTCTTGGAGTCTCAGTTTCCTTGTGTGTAAAACTGGGCTACCATGGGGAGAGGTTTAAGATAGCAGCAGAGTATGTGGATCTTTCTGGCACTTCCTCCCAGAACCAAACTTGAATTAAAACTAAATTGGGGAATATTCACCCTGAATTACCAGCTGAAGAGAAGACTTTCAAACAAAGGGCAGAAACCACTGGTAGAAGGGTGGGGTCTCAAGAGGGGCTGGCCCAGCTCCCAGAAGTAACAGGCCAAGGGTGAGGAGGGGTCCCCCTGAAGGGAGAGAGGCCTGGACCCCAGGCTAGGCACCCTGGCCCAGATAGCCAGAGCCGGGAAAAACCACCCACACAGTAACTAGCCACAGGGCTTCTATCTGCCAAAGAGAGTCTGAGCCTCTTGAAGACAAAACCATTTCTTATAAAGTGTTGGTGTACAGGATTTTTGTTCCTGACCGTTCACATGAGGTTTCCACCGAGGGATGGTGGTGCAGACTGGAGTTGCCTGAGGTAAGACTGGGGTAGAAGGAGTTGGGGAAAGTTGCAGTGAGGGAGGGGCGGGGGGAGCTGCCAGGATGCCAGGATACATGTGCTGGTTATCGCCCACCCCGCCCCTCATGATATCACAGTAGCCATTTTTCCTGAGAGCCTCAAACTCCACCCAATAACAGAAGCCTGGAGAAAGGCAATACCCCATCTGCATTCCCATGGAATACATCTGGACCCACCCTAAGAAATCTCGAATACCACACCCTCTAAAATCCAGCATACCCCACCCTGCATCTCAACCCCTGCTGAGGAGACAGCTGTCTCAGGAAGCACCAGTGACTGGTTTTGGGACAGGCCATTCCCCCCACATTCTGGAGAACCAGGCTGGCACTTCCCTCTCATGGGAGAACTGATAGAAACTCCTGGCTTCCAGCAAGCCATACTGGCCTGCCTAAGAGGGACTCTGCCATGCCAAGGTCAGGGAAATATTCCAGGACAGACTCAGATGAGTGGTTCTGGGATAGGGACCACACCTACCATCTTCTCTGAAGTCTGAACAGTGTCCCATGCTACTAAAAGCCAGCCTAGGGGCTCAGCATCACCACTCTGTAGGCAACCAAGCCCAGTTGAAGCAGCCAGAAGCTGTGGATCACTTGAACCTTCAAACAGGGTGCGGAGATACAAATGTGGACAGCTTTTGACATTGGCTAGCACCAAAGTACCTTCTCAGGAGGTGCAAAATTGGCATACAAAACAGCCTCAGACAACATAACAGCAGGATCCAAAAGGAAATCCTAGCAGGCACTAAAATCTGCCAAGACAAACTTCACTTGGTCTTTTGTTGTTTTGTTTTGCTTTTCCATTATTTTCTTTTTTAACTGCTTTGTTGTTGTTATTATTATTATTATTATTATTATTATTATTATTATTATTTTCTCTTGGGTTTTTTTTCATATCCCTTATTTGCCTCTTTCCTTTTTTTACTCTACTTGTTTTTCTTTTCTTTTGCTTTATCTTTCTATCTCTTTTTACCTTTTTGTAATTTTTTCTCTTTCTTTTCTTTTTTAAAACAATTTCCTTTTCCTGTTCTTTATTCTTATTTTTTCTCTCCCTTCTTTCCTTTCATAATCCTTTCTCTTCCCCTTTTCTCTTCAAGTATTATTTTCATTTTTATTTTATTTCTTTTTCCTTTATTAATCTTGTTTTCTTTTTCCTAACTCCCCTTTCTTTTGTGGTTGTTTTTTACTATTATTGTTAGGTTCTTTTGTATGTTTTTTATTTGTTTCTTGTTTTGCTTTATTTTGTCCTGCCAGCATATGTACAGCAGTTCGCACGATGTGGTTTGGGTCTGAATTTCACAGTCAGTCAACCTGAGACCAAAAAAATCAAGACCCAACTACAATAGGAGAGCTCAAATAACCCACAAAAGAGATACTCCTAGACCAGTGATGGGCAACCTTTTGAGCTTGGTGTGTCAAACTTCACCAAAAAACTGAGCATAACTCGGGTAGTGTGTCACTTTGAGGAAAAAACTAACTCCAAGACTCTAGTCGCAAATGTTTCATCCTCAGGAGTAGCAAATGTTTCATCCTCGGCATGTGGCCGCGTGTCATCAGAAATGGCTACGCGTGTCAGTGCTGACACGTGTGTCATAGGTTCTCCATCACTGTCCTAGAGCATACAGCTCAGGAGTTTAAGGAGACTCAGATCTGGGTCCCAAGGACATTTACTATAAAAGGCCACATCATGAAGGCTGGGAGTCATAGCAATTATATCTAATACATAGAAACAAACACAGAGTCAATTAAAATGGGGGGGGGGGGGAGGGGGAGGACAAGGAAACAACCTCCAAATGAAAGAAAAGAAGGAATCTCCAGAAAAAGACCTAAATGAGATAGAGGTAAGCAATGCATTAAACATAGAGTTCAGGGTGATGGTTATAAGGATGCTCAAGATACTGACTGAAGAATACATGAAACTTAATGGGAACTACAAAAAAATTAATGGGAACTACATCAGCATTAAAAAAAAAATGACATAGAAACAGTCAGAAATGAAGAATACTATATCTGATATCAATAATAAACTGGAAGTAATTATAAGCAGGCTGGATAAAGCAGAGAATTGAATCAGCAATTTGGAAGACAAGGTAAAAAAACAACAACCATAACAATCAGTACAGCAAAAGGAAAATCACTTTAAAAGCATGAGGAGAGTTTTAGAGAACTTTGCGATAATGTGAAACAGAACAACATCTGTATCATAGGGGTAGCAGAGGGAAAAGAAAATGAACAAAGGATAGAGAGCCTGTTTTAAGAAATAATGACAGAAAATTTCCCTAATCTGGTGATGGAAAAAAATCACACATGCTCAGGAAGCACTGAGTCCCAATAAAGATGAACACAAAGAGATCCACACCAAGACACATCATAATTAAAATGTCAAATGTTAAAGCCAAGGAGAGAATCTTAAGGGCAGCAAAAGAGAGAGAGAGAGAGTCTGTTACTAAAAGGGAGCTCCTATAAGGCTATCAGCTGATTTTTCAAAAGAAACACTACATGGCAGAAGGGAATGGAATGAAGTATTCCAAGTATGAAAAGAAAGGATCTGAAAGCAAGACTACTCTATTCAGCAAGGCTATCATTCAAAATTTAAGCTGAAATAAAGAGGTTCTCAGACTAAAAAAGTCTAAAGGTGTATATTACCACCAAACCAGCATTGTACAAAATGCCAAGGGAATGCTTTTAGAAGAAAAAGAAGAGAGAGAGAGAGAGAGAGAGAGAGAGAGAGAGAGAGAGAGAGAAGAGAGAGAAGCACAGAATAAAAAGGGCAATACATGAGTATATATCAATAATAACCTTAAATGTAAATGAATTAAATGATCCAATCAAAAGACATAGGGTAGCTGAATGGATATGAAAACATGACCCAAATATATGCTGTCTACAAGAGACCCACCTTAGAACAAAATCTTGCAGAGGATGAAAGTAAAGGGATGGGGGGAAAAATTTCCATGGAAGTGAAAAACAAAAAAAGCAGGGAGAGCAATACTTATATCTGACAAAAGAGACTGCAAAACAAAGGCCATAAATGAGACAAATATGTTCACTACATAATACTAAAGGGATCGATCCAACAACAGGATGTAACCCTGGTAAACACATATAGATCCAATATAAGAGCACCCAAGTATATAAAAAAACTTCTGGAGGAGTTTAAAGGAGAAATCAATAGCAATACAATCATAGCAAGGGACTTTAGCACCCCACTGTCTTCACTGGATAGATCTTCCAGACAACAAATCAGCAAGGAAACAGTGACCTTAAATGACACAGTAGATCAAATGGATTTAATTAATAATTAAGGAACATTTCATCCCCAAACTGCAGAATATACATTCTTTTCAAGTGCACGTAGAACATTCTCAAAGGTAGACCACACATTAGGACACAAAATAAGTATTGACAAGTTCAAGAAGATTGAAATTATATCTTCTAGGATCACAACGATATGAAATTAGAAATCAACTACAATAAAAATACTCAAAAACATTTAAACACTTGGAGGCTAAACGTATGTTATTAAACAATGAATGGGTTACCAATGAGATCAAGGAAGAAATCAAAAACTTCCTGGAAACAAATGAAAATGAACACAAAACAACCTAAAATCTGTGGCACACAGCAAAAGCAGTCCTGAAAGGGAAGTTCATAGCACTACAGGCCTACCTCAAGAAACAATAAAAATTTCTAATAAACTATCTAACCCTACAACTAAAAGAATTAGAAAGAGAACAACAGAAAAGACCAGAGTAAGTAGAAGGAAGGAAATAATAAAGATCAGAACAGAAATAAATGACACAGAGACTATAAAAACAATACAAAAGATCAATTAAACCAAGAGCTGCTTCTTTGAAAAGATAAACAAGATTGATGAAACATTAGCCAGACTTATCAAGAAACAAAGAGAGAGGACCCAAATAATTAAAATCAGAATGAAGAAGGTGAATTAACAACAGACACTATAGAAATACAAATAATTGTAAAAAATACTACGAACATCTATATGCCAACAAGCTGGACAAACTGGGCGAATTGGAATAATTCCTGGAAACATACAATCTTCTACAACTGAATCAGGAAGAATTAGAAAACCTGAATAGTCTGATAACAACTAATGAAATTAAAACAACAACAATAATAATAATAATAATAATAAAGCTCCCAGCAAACAAAAGTGCTGGACCAGATGGATTCATGGGAGAATTTTACCAAATATTCAAAGAAGAACTGACACCTATCCTCCTCAAACTATTCCAAAAAAATTCAAGAAGAGCAAAAACTTCCAAGCTCTTTTTACAAGGCCAGTAATATCCTAATTCCAAAACCAGATAAAAGCACTACAAAGAAAGAAAATTACATCCAATATCCCTGATGAACATAGATGCTAAAATCATCAACAAAATATTAGAAAATTGGATCCAGCAATAAATTAAAAAGATCATACACCATGACCAAGTGGAATTTATTCCAGGGATGCAAGGCTGATACAATATTTGCAAATTAATAAATGTGATACATCATATAAACAAAATGAAGGATAAAAATCACAATATAATATCAATAGATGCAAAAAGCATTCAACAATGTATAGCACCCATTTTTTATAAAAATTCTCAGCAAAGTAGGCATAGAGGGAGCATACCTCATATAATAAAGGCCATATATGACAAACCTACAGCCAACATCAGACTCAATGGGCAAAAACTAAAAGTAATTCCCTTAAGAACAGGAACAAAACAGGGATACCCACTTGCACCACTCTTATTCTACTTAGTACTGGAAATCCTAATCATATAAATCAGACAAGAAGAAAAAAAAGTCATCCACATTGGAAAGGAGAAAAAGGAGAGAGAGAGAGAGAGAGAGAGAGAGAGAGAGAGAGAGAGAGAGAGAGAGAGAGAGAGAGAGAGAAGGAAGTAAAACTGTCATTATGCTCAGAGGACATGATATTGTACATAGGAAACCCAAAAAACTCCACCAACAACTACTAGATTTAATAAATAAATTCAGCAATGTAGCAGGATACAAAATTAAGACCCAGAAATTGATGGCATTTTTATATACCAATAATGGACTCTCAGAAAGAGAAACTGAAAAAACAATCCCATTTACCACTGCAACAACAACAACAACAAAAAATAAGATACTTAGGAACAAACTTAACCAAGGAGATAAAAGACCTGTACTCAGATAACTATAGGGCATTGAAAAAAAAAACAGATAGATTTCTTGGCATTAATTTTGTATACTGCTACATTGCCAAATTTATTTATTAAGTCTAATAATTTTTGGATGGAGTTTTTAGGGTTTTCTATGTACAGTATCATGTCATCTGTGAATAATGACAGTTTTACGTCTTCTTTTCCAATTTGGATAGCTTTTATTTCTTCTTCTTGTCTAATTGCTATGGCTAGCACTTCCAGTACTATGTCGAACACGAGTGGTGAAGTGGGCATCCCTGTCTTGTTCCTGTTCTTAGGGGAAATCGTTTTGGTTTTCCCCATTGAGTATGATGTTGGCTGTAGGTTTGTCATATAAGGCTTTTATTATGTTGAGGTATGATCCCTCTATTCCCACTTTGCTGAGGGTTTTTATCAAGAAAGGGTGTTGGATTTTGTCAAATGCTTTCTCTGCATCAATTGATATGACTATGTGATTTTTATCTCACAGTTTGTTTATGTGATGTATCACATTTATTGATTTGCAGATATTGTACCATGCTTGCATCCCCAGGATAAATTCTACTTGGTCAAGGTGTATGATCTTTCTGATAGTGAACTTACAGAAAGAGAGATTTAAAAAACAATCCCATTTACCATTGCACCCCAAAAATTAAGATGTCTAGGAATAAACTTAACTAAGGAGGTAAAAGACCTGTACTCAGAAAACTACAGGACACTGAAAAAAGAGATAGAGGAAGACATAAACAGATGGAAGAACATACCATGTTCATGGATTGGTAGAATCAACATCATTAAAATGTCCATACTACCCAAAGCAATCCATAGATTCAATGCACTCCCCATTAAAATACCAACAGCATATTTCACAGATCTAGAACGAACTCTCCAAAAATTCATCTGGAATAAAAAAAGACCCTCAATAGCTGCAGCAATCCTGAGAAAGAAGAACAAAGTTGGAGGGATCACAATACCAGATATCAAACTGTATTACAAAGCCACTATTCTCAAAACAGCCTGGTACTGGCACAAGAACAGACACATAGACCAATGGAATAGTATAAAGAACCCAGAAATCGGCCCAAACAACCATGCTCAATTAATATTTGACAAAGGAGGCAAGAGCATACAATGGAGTCAAGACAGTCTCTTCAATAAACGGTGTTGGGAAAATTAGACAGATACATGCAAAAAAAAAAAATTGAACTAGACCACCAATTTACACCATACACAAAAATAAACTCTAAGTGGTTAAAGGACTTAAATGTAAGATGGGAAACCATACAAATCTTAGAGGAATCCACAGGCAGCAAAATCACAGACAAATGTGAAGCAATATCTTCATGGGTACAGCTCCTAGGACAATGGAAACTAAGGAGAAAATAAACAAATGGGATTACATCAACATAAAAAGCTTCTGCACAGCAAAAGAAACCATCAACAAAATAACAAGAGAGCCCACTGCATGGGAGAACATATTTGCCAATGTTATCTCTGATAAGGGTTTAATCTCCAACATTTACAGGGAACTCATACAACTTAACAAAAGGAAGATAAACAACCCAATCAAAAAACGGGCAATGGACCTAAAAAGATACTTTTAAAAGAGGACATAAGGAAGGCTAAGAGACATATGAAAACATGCTCAAAGTCACTAATCATCCGAGAGATGCAAATCAAAACGACAATGCGGTACCATCTGACACCTGTCAGAATGGCTATCATCAACAAATCAACAAACGACAAGTGCTGGCGAGGATGCGGAGAAAAAGGAACCCTCCTGCACTGCTGGTGGGAATGCAGACTGGTGCAGCCACTGTGGAGAACAGTATGGAGTTTCCTCAAAATACTAAAAACAGAACTCCCATTTGACCCAGTGATCCCACTTCTAGGAATATATCCCAAGAAACCAGAAACACAAATCAAAAAGAATATATGCACCCCTATATTCATAGTAGCACAATTTACAGTAGCTAAGGTTTGGAAACAGCCTAAGTACCCATCAGCAGATGAATGGATTAGAAAACTGTGGTACAGCTATACAATGGAATACTATGCTGCTGTAAAAAGGAAGAAACTCCTACCATTTGCAACAGCATGGATGGAACTGGAGAGCATTATGTTAAGAGAAATAAGTCAGTCAGAGAAATATAAATATCACATGATCTCACTCATTTGTGGAATATAATGAACAACATAAACTGATGAACAGAAATAGATCCAGAGACAGAGAAGCATCTTTCAGACCGTCAAACCTCAGAGGGAAGGAAGGGGAGGATGGTGGTAAGGGAGAGAGATCAACCAAAGGATATGTATACATGCATATAAGCATAACCAATGGACACAGACACCAGGGCGGTGATGGCATGAGCAGGGGTGGGGGGTGCAATGAAGGGATAAGGACACATATGTAATACCTTAATCAATAAAGAAAGAAAAGAAAGAGATAGAGGAAGATATGAACAAGTAGAAAATTATATTGTGTTCAAGGATTGGAAGAATTAGCATCATTAAAATATACATACTACCCAAAGCAATCTATAGATTCAATTCAAACTCTATTACTAGTAAAATACCAATGGCGTATTTCACAGATTTAGAACAAATATTCCAAAATTTACATGGAAACAAAAAAGACCCCAAATAGCCCCAGCAATCTTTAGAAAGAAGAACAAAGGTGGAGGGATCACAATACCAGATATCAAGTTATACTACAAAGCCACTGTAATAAAAAAAATTTGGTACTAGCACAGGAACAGGCATATAGATCAATGTAACAGAACAGATAACCCAGAAATCGACCCAAGCCATTGTGCTCAATTAATCCTATCTAATAAAAGAGCAATATGCTAATTGACTGGACCTTCACTATGCCCCCAGCCAATCAGGGGGCTATGCAAATTAACCCAGCAAAGATGGCGGGAGGAGGGGGCAGCGCCTGCCACCGGGGGGATCCAAGCCATGATGGCGGACCAGGGCAGGTGGCGTGGGTTAGCACCCGCAGCCACCTGACCAGGTCCCCGGTGGCGGCTGACTCCAATCCCTGATCACGGATCACGAACTGGGGCAGGCGGCGTGGGTTAGCACCCGCAGCCGTCTGCCCAGGTCCGCTATCGGGGCTTGGAGTCAGCTGCCGCCAGTGGCGGCTGACTCCAAGTCCCGATCGCGGACTGGTTAGTGCCCACAGCCGCCTGCCCAGGTCCCCAATCACGATCACAGACTGGGGCAGGTGGCGTGGGTTAGCGCCCGCAGCCGCCTGACCAGGTCCACGATAGGGACTTGGAGTCTAGCATAACAAAAAGAATACTCAGCAAAAGCAGGAGATAAGGTTTCATAAGTTCTCCCCCAGGTCACCACTGTTCTCTTATACATTTTAATTATCCCAGACTTTGCCTGATGGGATTTGATTTGAATTATGCCTGATAGAGATTACATGGCATGAATTGTAGGCTCATTCTTTCTTTTTGTGGTTGCCTGACTGAAAAAGGCCTTGGAATGAGAGAAGGCACTTTTATTTTCCTTTTTCATTCTATAGAGGCTGAGGAATTACAGTTATATGAAGAAGTTAGTGAGAGAATGAAAGTCTCATGCTGTATTTTTCTGTAAGTTTTATCATATGGACTATCAAAAACTTGGTGGGATCCTTTTCAAGAGGTGTTACAAAAATTATGTTGGAATTAACATTCAAGAGTAAAAGCCTGCAAAAGGTCTGGAAGTCTCATGCCATATCTAGGGGGTGGGAGGGGGGGGGGGGGGGGAAGAAACCAAAGGGGATAAAAGAAGAGCTTCCACAATATTGGTTTGCTCAGACTTTGGAGGCAACTCCTCTGAGACTGCCTGCATAATAAAGCTGTGTAACTCCATTTCTCTAAGCGTCGCTTGGGTTTCTTCAGTCTTCTACAACAGTGAAACCGTAAAAATCAGATGAAAACATAGGCAGCAAAATCTCAGACATCTCACATTGCAGACTTTTCATGGATACATCTAGAGGAAGAGAAACAAAGGAAAAAATAAACAAGTGGGACTACATCAAACTAAAAAACTTCTGCACAGCAAATGGAACCAGCATCAAAATCAAAAGGGAGCCCACTGTATGGCAGAACATATTTGCCAATGATACATCTGATAAGGGCTTAATTTTCAAAATATATAAAGTACACATACAACTCAACAAAAGGAAGACAAACAATCCAATTAAAAAATGGGCAGAAGACCTTAATGGACATTTCTCCAAAGAGGATATACAAATGTCCAAAAGACATGTAAAAATTCTCAACATTACTAATCATCAGAGAGATACAAATTAAAGCTAAAATGAGGTATTATCATCTCACACCTGCCAGAATTGCTACCATGAATAAATCATCAAACAAGTGCTGGCGAGGATGTGGAGAAAAGGGAACCATAGTGGACTGTTGTTAGAAATGCAGACTGGTACAGCCACTGTGGTAAATGGTAAGGAGTTTCCTTAAAAAATTAAAAATGGAAAATGCTGTTTGATCCCATAATCCCTTTTGTGGGAATATATTCTAAGAATCCTGAAACACCAATCAGAAAAAATATATGCATCCCCATGTTCATAGCAGAGTTATTTAGAATAGCTAAAATCTAGAAACAGTCCAAGTGCCCATCAGTAGATGAGTGGATAAAAAAACTCAGTGGAATGCTATGCGGCTGTAAAAAAGGAGGGATCTCTTACCCTTTGTGACAGCATGAATGGACCTAGAGATTATTATGCTAAGCAAAATAAGCCAGTCAGAGAAACACAAATTATCACATGATCTAACTTATATGTGGAATCTATTGAATAAAATAAACTGATGAACAAAACAGGTCCAGAGACATTGAAACATGGAACAGACTGTCAGATTTCAGAGGGAAAGCGGTAGAGGGAGGAGTGATGAGTGGGAAGAGATTAACCAAAGAATTTATATGCGTATATGCATAACCCATGGACACAAGCAATAGTGTCGGGAAAGCCTGGGGTGGGGCGGGGGCTGGTGGAAGGGGGGCAAAGTGGGGAAAATGGGGGCATCTGTAATACTGTCAACAATAAAAATAAATTTTGAAAAATTGTACTATCATTTCGCTATCATGCTTCACGGGGTTTAGGGGTCCAAAAACCAGAGAGAGTTGTACAAATTTTAAAGTGCTCTGTGAATAAAGCAGCCAGAGCCAGCTGTGCACTCTTATTGCAGATTTTGTGGAAATGCTTTGGGTGCTTGCACCAGAGGGGAGATCTGTGGGTTCAGATGGGAGGCAAACCAAGCAGATAAAGTTAAGAAAAGTTTGGAAATTGAGTAGCAGGTCAAGGCATGTGCAGGGCAAATTCCCTTTGAGGTTTCACAAGACAAGTTCAAAGGTTTGCGGTATGCCAAAATACCCCACATTCATTGGCAAATCCTAATCTGACCTGTCTCTGGGTTGTCGAGCTGATGTTTTCACCCATTTCATCTCAACATAAACAATTGTGATGAGTATGTTGCCACTGACAACTAGAGCTGAATAAAAGCAAGTTCGATCTGAACCGAACCCCAAAACCAGATCATTAGCCAAGGTTATGACTGTTTTAGAAATTTGTGATGTTCTCTTGCCCATCACTTGCCAGCAATACGTGGCACTCTCCCCGCCCCCTTGTAGTTTGCAGTAGGCTGGGCCCTGAGCCATGTGAGACTGTTTTTAATGGCAAAATCTTCAGAGTTGTACTTAAAATATTTGCATCATAAAACCCCTGGTGGAAGCCAAACTTCAGTTTCAGGAGGAGCCTCACAGCAAGCAGCAAAGTTGCCTCAGAGATGGAGGCTCCTGCCACCAGCGCCCCCCCCCCCCCCCCCCCCCCCCCCCCCCCCCCCCGCCTGCCAGCAGTTGATCCTCTCGGGCTGGTGCCTCACAGGAGACAGCCCCAGTGTCCTGGGACAAAGTCCAAATGGCTTTTATAAGCCAACAACAGTGTGAGGTGACAGCAATTAGTTGAGCGATTCAGAAAAGCGTGTTTTCACACATTTAATTGATCCTAACCCTAAGGAGGAAAGATGAGTAATTGTTCAACCTCCTGGAAAAAGGACTTGGTCTTGTCTCTTGCACTTTTCTCCTGTGTCCAGGCTAACATGCATATAACTTGCTATAAAAAATTAAAAATGAAGAAAAATGGATCCTTTAAATCTAAACTCAAAAAGGAGGAAAAAAAAAAAAAACTTGTGAGGAAAGGTAATTACCTTCCTTAGCAAAGGATGATTGATCAATAGAACCAAATGGAATCCTTTAAAAATGGAATTTTCTATTATAGGGTTTAACCTGAAGAAACTAGATCTATGGATAAAGGACACCCAGAGGTGTTTACTTCGTTGAATGGGATGTGAAAGCCAAGAGAAAGGGAAGAGCAGGGAGATGAGTGCAGGCTCAGAGGGTGATGCGTTTTGGAGGGAAGAACACATCTGACAGGAAACAAGTTCCTTCTGTGTGTAGTGCAATGATAATTTTCCCCTTTTCACCATGAGATCGAAACTAAAATAATCAGTTTCTTGTTAAAAAAGAAAAGAAAAGCTTATGCTCAGAATTACAACCCTCCTCCTCCACACACTAAAAGAAAAAAAAAAAGTCATTTTAATTCAGGGAACTTTGTGATCTAATCATTACTCAGAGCTGAAGGTGGTTTTCCATTAAAGCACCTCGTCACTCTCACTTTCTGACCTGTGAAGGCTCTTATTAGCAGCCTTATTAAGATGATATCCTGTCTCTGAAGTAAAAAAAATAAAATTATCTCCTTACCTGACATGTCATCATTAGAGTAATCTTTGTGGGGGGAAAGGTTGTTAAATAGACATTTAAATTTATGGCGCACTCTGCCATGCAAAGCAGGACGTCAGTGATGGAGTGCACATAGAGTACACTAGTGCGCACTCTCCATGACTAGCAGAGCCAGAAGTAAAAGACTACCTGCTTCGTCTAGGTTGGTTCTGACTGGGGGCAAGACCTGGTTTTTTTTATTTTATTTTATTATTTTTTTATTGATTTTTTACAGAGAGGAAGAGAGAGGGATAGAGAGTTAGAAACATCGATGAGAGAGAAACATCGACCAGCTGCCTCTTGCACACCCCCTACTGGGGATGTGCCCGCAACCAAGGTACATGCCCTTGACCGGAATCGAACCTGGGACCCTTCAGTCCGCAGGCCGACGCTCTATCCACTGAGCCAAACCGGTTTCGGCAAGACCTGGGTTTTAAGGACTCAGAGGATGAAATGAGGGACACATTAAACCAGACAAATACTAGGTGTACTGGTTAATAATGCGGATTTTTTTCAATAGATGGAGTTACACATATGTTGATATATATGCGATTTAATATTTATGCTATTTTGTTGTATTGACAACAAGCTTCAAAACTTCATATGTCAAATTTTTCTGAAGATGTTAACATCATAGATATTTTTACACTTAAAAATGTCGAATTTCATGCCAAAAAAAGAGCGTTTGCGGGAAGTTTTAATGCATTACTTTATTTATTTATTTTTTTAAAATATATTTTATTGATTTTTTACAGAGAGGAAGGGAGAGGGATAGAGAGTTAGAAACATCGATGAGAGAGAAACATCGATCAGCTGCCTCCTGCACACCCCCTACTGGGGATGTGCCCGCAACCAAGGTACATGCCCTTGACTGGAATCGAACCTGGGACCCTTTAGTCTGCAGGCTGACGCTCTATCCACTGAGCCAAACCGGCCAGGGCTCATTACTTTATTTTGAAGTAAAGTGTTGCTGAATACTTTGGGAAGCTTATGGTGAACATGCTCCATCTCAAGATACTTGTGAACGCTGGTTTAGATGCTTTAAAAGTGATGATTTCAATGCAAAAGACAAAGAACGTCCACGTCTACCAAAAAAGTTTGAAGACCAACAATTACAAGCATTATTGGATGAAGATGCATGTCAAACTCAAAAACAACTTGCAGAAAGATTAAATGTTGCTCAGCAAACAATTTCTGATCATTTACAAGCAATGGGAAAGATTTTAAAGGAAGGAAAATGGGTGCCACATCAACTGAACGAAAGACAAACGGAAAACCGCGAAGTCATCAGCAAAATGTTGCTTCAACAGCACAAAAGAAAGTCTTTTTTGATTCGAATTGTGACTGGCGATGGAAAAGTGGATTTATTTTGAGAATCCCAAATGCACAAAATCATGGGTTGATCCAGGTCAACCATCAACATCAACTGCAAGGCCAAATCGCTTCGGAAAGAAGACAATGCTCTACATTTGGTGGGATCAGGAAGGTGTGGGGTATTATGAGCTTCTAAAACCAGGTGAAACCGTTAATACTGATTGCTACCGACAACAAATAATCAATTTGAACCACGCTTTGATCGTGAAATGACCAGAATGTGCCAGAAGACACGGCAAAGTAATTTTGCTTCATGATGATTCACCATTACACACTTCAAAACCAGTTAAAGACACATTAAAAGATCTTGCCTGGGAAGTATTAACCCACCCACTGTATTCACCAGACCTTGCTCCTTCAGATTACCACTTGTCCACTTGTTCCGATCGATGGCACACGCACTTTCTGAGCAGCACTTCAAAACATACGAAGAAGTGGAAAATTGGGTCTCTGAATGGTTTGCCTCAAAACAAGAAAAGTTCTATTGGGAAGGTATCTACAAATTACCTGAGCGATGAGGGAAATGTGTAGCTAGCAATGGACATTACTTTGCACAAAGCACTTTTGATGTTTCTCTTGATATTATCGTGTTTTCTTTGATTACAAAATCCACATTATTAACCAATACACCTAGTATAGACAAATAATTATAGAAATACTAGAGGCTGAATGCACAAAATTCATGCAAGAGTAGACCTTCCTTCCCCTGACTTCCAGCACCAGCTTCCCTCTGGCACCTGGGACCCGGGCTTCCCTCCAACCCCAGCTTCGTCTGGAAGGACGTTAAGTCTAATTAGCATATTACCCTTTTGTTATCATAGATTATTATAGATGCTACATATGCTTGTTATATGTCTATACAAACATGTACTCTCCAATAAAAGCAATTCAAGGAAAGGGAGCAGTCCCCAAGATGACCAGGATATCTGGCTAAGTCTCGAGCAATGACATGGACAGAGGAGCTTCAGCAATCTCTGGTCTTACATGAGGACTGTCACTAAGCTCACTGCTGACAAAGTGGTCGGCTCCATTTGACTATTTTCTGCCCCCTTTCATACAGGGTTTCCAGTGAAACAAATTTTTCCTTCCTGTTCATGGGACAACCGTGCCATTGTGGGTGCTTTGATCTCTGAGCAGCCTGAGTTCTAACCGACCAGTGGGTGGTGGTGCTTAAATTACATATAATATAGATACATTATATAATATTATTTCTATAATTTATATATAAATCTTTTTAAGACTATATAGTCTTAATGGACTAAAGTGGTGATAATGTAATAATGAGACCATCTTTTCTGAGGGACAGTTGAGTGACTCCTCATCCAAGTGTGGCTGCCCATTTCATGACTTGGGGCACCCCTGCAGGTATGGGCAGAGCACAGTGCATGTGCAGACCACCCCAGCCTGGCCTCCCATAGCCACACTCTCCCCAGGATTCGTGCAAGGCCTGGTGAAGTGTTCTGGAGCCACAGGACATCAGCTCATTTGGACAAGACTGCCTCGTGGAGCAGAGTCTCACTTCTGTGATGACTCATAACAATGCCTACTTCTAGAATGGCTCACATTGCCAGTTTTAATCTACAAAGTCCTTTGTGATTTGGGTCCCCACAATGTTCAATATTACCTCTCCTGCTCTACTTCTCACTGCCAGTTGAGATAAAGAACCTGCCAGTTTGGGCATTTGCAATCGATGGGCCTCCTGGTCAGTGAGAAAATTAACAAATCTGTCCATCTTGCCCTTCTACTTTCCACACCTTGCATGCATATAAGAACCAATGATATGTTATTACTTGGCTTGCTATACATCTCTTATTAGAATCCTGAGGTGATAGAATTTGGATCTGGTGACACGATGAGGGCTGCTGTGACAAGCAACTAACTGTGCCAGGCACTCCACAAGAAGGCATTTTTGACGGGATTTAGCAAAGCTTGCCTTTTGGGTAGGTACCACGTCAACATTTATGCGGAAGACATACCTAGGATCTACATATCATCAAAGCACTGTACAATTATTACCAAGTGTCCACCTGAAAGATTTAGCAAAACCTTATTTCATAATTTGGGAAATATAAAACAGGTTAATATTGGAAGTGAACTAGAATTTGGACATTTCTCTGGGCTCACTGTACACAATCAAAACATTTGGTTTGCTGAAATGATGCAAGCGAGCAAAGGGCAATAATAGAAATATTTATGTAGTTTTCTGTCTTATGTTTTAAATTTAGTTCTAATGTATTGGTTCTTTCAATTCAGAATTCCCAGACTTCTTTTGGCAGCCTGGGCCTTCCAAGGGACTCATTAAGAAGGTTCCCCCGATAATGCTAAGGTTGTGGGTTCAATCCCCAGACAGAGCACATATAAGAATTAACTAAGGAATGTATGAATAAGTAGAACAAGAGATTGATGTCTGTCTGTCTGTCTCTCCCCATTCCTCTCCCTCTCTAAAAACCAATTTAAAAAATGTTTTAAAAGAAGGTCCCAGCCGAGACCAGTTTGGCTCAGTGGATAGAGCGTCGGCCTGCGGACTCAAGGGTCCCAGGTTCGATTCCGGTCAGGGGCATGTACCTTGGTTGTGGGCACGTCCCCAGTAGGGGGTGTGCAGGAGGCAGCTGATCGATGTTTCTCTCTCATCGATGTTTCTAACTCTCTATCCCTCTCTCTCTCTCTTCCTCTCTGTAAAAAATCAATAAAATATATTTAAAAAAAAAAAAAGAAGGTCCCTTTTTCAACTTTCACTAAATATGAAAAAAAATACCCCACATCTGCTAATATACAGGGTGTCCCCCCAAAATGTATACATAGTTAAATAGCTGACAGCTCAATTTTGAAAATGAAAAATCTTTTAATAAACACTGCCTATATAATTATCCAAACTGTGTGTATACATTTTTTGGAACACCGTATACATTAAAAAATAACTCCAGGTAGGAGCGTTTCCACAAGAATACTACAGACACCACAAACAACAGGAAGAAATATGCCTTTTATTTTAAGTTTCATATGTACAGAGAAAGTTCTTTCTCAAGCTCAGGGTAGGCTGTGAGAAAGAGCCCTGTCATTCAAGGTCACCGCGTTTACATTGGTAACACCACTGAAATGTCACTGCACATTATGAACAAATAGAACATTACACAGAAATGCAAAAGAGACATAGGTACGTGTATGGACACTTCACACATTTTCTAAAAACAAGTGGACACAAAATACAATGTGCCAATAAAAAAAATAGGCATATCAGTACATGTCTCTTTTTTTTTTCCTTTTTCGTTAATACATGGATGTGGAGCTTTTATCTCAAGCTTTTCACATCGGGATTCGCAGGCACTTTAGAAACTCAGCCATGGGTTTACAATACATGATGTTGAGACCAAAAGATGAAAACATGAGAGCAGATGAAGTCCAGTGACCCACATGTACATGAAAATATTGGCATGAGAAGCACTTTGTCACCACTGTTTGCAGACACCAGAATGTTCTCCTTGTGAAGTGTGACAGGTTTTCCCTTATTTGTCTTTTCTTTTTCATAGCAGAATTATTTAGTAACATGGATGGTATCACCAGGCAGACATATAGCATGTGGGTGCATTAGACACATGTCAATTCCTATCGACTTGGGAATGGTAAAAAGCAGATGAGTTTTTAGAATCTCCAAATGAATGACCTATCTTTGTCCCACTCTATGCCCTTCCTGCCAACCTGTCAATCAAAAACTAATTAAAATAATTGCTTAGATATAATGGACCAGAAGCTCATCCTGGGAGAATTGTTTCCTTAGCTACCACCTCCCACATCATGATATACACAGGGCACTGGGCAGCCCAGACCCCACCAGAGGTCCCTCCAGCCTTCCCTACATGGTGTGGTGACTTAACACATGTGTTAGGAACATGACTAAAGAAGAGCATTCATAATCTCAGAATAGATTATCACTTTATTGGTAATGTTTAGTTATAAGGCAGTTACAAAAAAAGCCCCATGAAAACCTGACAGTGATGGAATATGGCTTAACTTCTTAATAACATGAAGGAACTTTCCTGTTATGAGGAGCAGAGAATGAAAAGGGAAAACCATACCAATTATAAATGACTGTGCTATGAGGTACTGTAAAGCCCCAATTTCTGAAGTATGTCACCCACTTTCATCCACCAGAAACTGAGAGTTGCCTCACATCTCAGAAAATTTAAAGGGAATAAAGAGAAAACAACATTACCTCAGCTTCAAGGTAATTTGTCACCACTAGTTGTACGGGGCTGTGACACAAATCCATGAACATCTCTTGAGTCAGGCCAAGAATTCCTGGTCCTCCTGAGAGATGCTGTGACAAATGCTTCAAGCAGATGATTGTCAGATAGTGGGGAATCCTTCCATGAAATACACTTGAGACATACTGGCAAAGACATTAAGGCCTTCCATTTCTTTGCCCATACTGCTTAAAGGCACTGATACCAACAACAGAAATATTCCATAGTACCAAGGAGGTTTTTAAAAAAACTCCCCAAATACAAGTCTCCATAGGAAAATGTCCTTTATTGCATGAATGAAGCAGCCGCTCTTCTCCTGCTCAGGAATAGAAGGGTCTCCCTTTTTCAGGAGTCTGGAGTCTGCTCAGCCTAGCGACCTGAGAAGGGGATGGGGGCACATCCTGCCGGAAGGGCCCCTTAGGGGGAGTGTAACTGGGGTCCTGGACTTTCTTATATGAGTCATAGCTGTTGAGCCCCTCGGACGCAGGCTGTTTCTTCATCTGCTGCTCTTTCCGCCTCTGTTCCTGGCGAAGGAGCTCCTGGGTCTCCAGCATCACCCTGGCATTGAAGCCGTGCCCGCCCAGGTAGCCGTTTCTGGAGCCTTGGTAGCTGGAGTACCTGAGGCTTTCCTTGGCACTCTGGAAGCCATCCCCAGGCGAGTAGTTCTGCTCCCAGGAGTCCTGGGAGACAGAGCTGGCATTTTTCCTGCTTTGCCTAGAAAGCAAAGCCAAAGGTCAGTGTGAGATTGGGAGAAGGGGAGAGAAAAAAAGAGGAGGGAAGGGGTAAGGGGGCATATGCATTTCAATATTTCAACAAATAGTACTGTGCTCCAGGCACTGTGATGGGGGCTGGAGAAAGAAAATGTGACTGTCAGCAAGCTCAAATCTCAGACAAGTGAACAAACAAGGGCTAAACAGGAGAGAGAACTGACTGACAGCTATTCAGAAATAGGTTCCGCCTTCTGTGTCTGGGAGGTACTGTCTATTCTACTTAGGGAACATATATCTCCTGCAATTCAGACACACTGGCAAAATGCTTTAGAGGAGGATTGGAGATTTGGCAGCATCTACTCTCGCAATAATTGCTTGCTTCAGAACATTACAATTCGATTCTAAACAAGCAAAACAAATATTTTACACAACCGCCACCATGGTGCCAGAGATGCTAGCTAATAGGAAGTACATGTAATGGATTACAATGTGAGTCCAGCTATGAGAGATTTAAGTCTCGACTCCTTTATGATTAAAAATGCAACAGGCAGTCCCTTACAGCCCTGGCTTTTGAGTTGTATATGTCAGCAATGGACACGCCTCAGAACACATGCTCACCAAGACCATAGACCTGGAAGTCCGCAGAGTGAGCCCTGCTTTTCCATGCACTGTGCCCTCACCAAAGGCCAGGACAGCTTACTAAACTCACATTTGGTCACCACAGGACAGGGGAATAAATCAGGCACACAGAAATTTTAAATTATCATCATCTGTGCAATAAAGTTACGCATCATTTTCAGGAAACATTACTGTTTTGAAATGTCTTTAATTTATTATCAATTCTCTAGATGATTTTATGAATTCACCATAAGATTGGATATGATAAAGTAAAACAATTTTTTGTTAGAAAGGAAGACAAGCCCTAATATTTAGCTTTAAAAGTGGGAGAGAGGGAGAGAGAATCCAGTAATAAAACAAAATCTATTGCTCCATGTATGAGTAAGAAAACCATTCGGTGACAGTACATATTACTCAGCCTTTTGCATCAACACACACATGATGGAATGTTCAAAAGGGCCCTTGCAGAGGAAAAACAGGGTCGATGCAGTCACTGGATCTCCCACAGGGATGAAGCAATTTGCATTTTTGAACATTCAAAAGTGCCATCAAATAGGGCTTTGGATCAAATCTGCCTATTTTTCATATGGCCTAAAATGTAGTCAGGGATATTTTCAATAAGGAAATGAACTAATGATCAGCATCATCTTGGATATGACCATGATTAATTGAGCAGTCTACAGTATATCTATCTGGTTCTCTTCTAACCAGTTAACTGCCACACGTCCAAAACAAAAACCATCCCCACATGCCACGATATTTTGAATTTAATTTAAAAAATCAATTTGCAATGAATATTATAAAAATAAATATATTACTCAAAATTCGGGTGTCCTTGAATATTTTCAGTTGGAAATTCTCACAAAAAATGATTTTAAAGCATCTATAGATGCTTATGACGTACAAAGGGTTAATGGAAATCAGACCATTTGTACAATCAGCCCAAGCAAGAATCCTTACATTTAGTGGAATAGTTTATCTGCCCAAAGCACTGATTATCTTCACTTAAAAAGTCATACATTAATCTGCTCAGAGACAGGAATGATGGAAAGTGCCAGCATGAAACCAGGGATTTGACATTAATCATGAAACTTTAATTAAAACAACAAACTTGTTACTGAGGTTACAGTAACAAAAGTGGGACTCCTTCATAAGTTGGTTATCAATCTAAAGATAACCAGAAATAGGCTGCAGACATTTCACCTCTTTCTCATCCTTGTCCTACTGAGACCCATGAACCCTCTTCATCCTGCACTCCCAACTCTAGAAAGCCTGAGGATGCGCTCTGTGGAGGTCATGCACCATAAGCTGAATTTTGAATCATTCCAGGAACACACTGAGAACTCACTAAAGGTTTGTTAGGAATGGAAACTCTGATGATGTGGAAGAATTTCTTTTAGCTAAAATTTTCTTCAAATTAATTGTATAGAGAGAAGGAAGCAGACCTCCCTGAGGTTTAAAATAAGGTATGTGGAGAAAGTACATACATGTAGAAACATACACATGTACACACACACACACACACACACACACACACACACACACACACACTTCCTTGGTAAGAAAGCTAGTGGTACCCACAACTCTTAGTTAAGACACAAGAAATGAGCAGGTCACAGAGAAACATAAGAGTGCAGCAGACAATAAGAGTTTCCAACACTAGGAAACCCATCCCCTGGGTACTAGGCACAATGGGAGAGTGGCTTTGGATCATATAGACATAGATTCACATCTGGAATCTGCCATTTGCCAGTTGGGGGATGCTGGGAGAGTTATGCTCTCTGGGCCCAATTTGCCTCATCTGTAAAATAGGTATAATAGCTAACCTCATAGGGTTATGAGGCAGAAATGAACAAATAACACATGCAAAACGTTTAGAAAGGTATGGCACAGAGTAAATGGCTGACTAAGGGGTTGGAGGAGTAGTTTGAAGGCAACGTCACTTTGCCTTCAAAGAGTAGGCTCTGGGTTTTGGGAAGCATCTTTCTGACCAATGAAGAAAAATATTAGCTTTCTTTTCCTTTGTCAGAGAAATTGGGTAGAAACAAGGAGGAGGGAAAGGTACTAGAGAATAACTGAAGAATCCTCACTAAGTGAGGGCAAATCCACACAATTCCACGGAGATGAGAAGGAAGCTTTCTAATGTCCCATGATTGCCCAAAGGCCACAATAACAACAGCAGCAAGAAAACATCAATGTCCATCCATCAATGTGAATTTCTTTATAGCCAACATGCAGGCTTGTTTGGTCTTGGAATGAGCCCACTAGATATTTCTGAATCCATTGAAAGCACACACACCTGGTTTGTCAATGATTACAGATATCTTCAAAGTGGTCTGAAGGCCATCATCATGCGGAGGACTCACAGCTTGCGGAAAGCCAGTTAGCCACCGAGGCGAGGAGGATGCAGAAGGATGATGAAAGATATAAAGACCAAGGCTAACAAGTTGACAAGCAGCTCAGAGACATAATAAATGGGCCTGGTGGGGAGACCACGTCAGGGTGTGAAGACATAGTGGAGAAGTGAGACGTACAAAGCAGAGAAGTGAGATACCAACAGATGTGAAACCAAGGGAGAGGGAAAGATGAAGAAATGGGGAGACAGCAGGAAATTTTAAAAAATTAATAAAGGATCTTAAGTTTTTCTATTGCTGACTATGAACATTCTCTGAGAGTTGCCTTTTGGATACTAAATAAAGGAACTAATTTAAGACTAAAAAATAGATTAAAAAAAGAAAGGAAAAATGAAAACTGATTTAGGAATTTAAAAAATAAAAAAGAAGTCTTAGTCTGATTGAGAATTGAGTGTGGGGCCACTCAGGACCCCTTTCCTTCAGAACCAGTGTTACCACCTGGCTAATGTTTCCTACTGACATTTCAAAATGAAACTTGAATTCTGCCAATCGGCTTCTTTAATTACAGTTAGAATTTCAAACTACTCTGGCTCCTATACATCCCTCTAATTCAAACCACCTTATCTACTGTGACTGAGACAAAGTCTTGACCATTTGTTTTACTTTATGTTCCACTTGGCAGCTGAACTATTTTTGTGTGTGTGTGAAATCTTTTTTGGTATCAAATGCCATACCAACTTGTTTAGATGAAACCCTGCTAATTGTCAACATCCGAGAAGCAGAGGTCAGTGTCTCTGAAGAATATCACATGTCAGAGACGTGGGCTGGACTCAAGCTCATACAAGCTGCGGCAGTCCTCCTCTGACCTCCTGTTTGGGTTCTTTACCGAGTTCAAGTTTCTGCACACATCTGCTGTGGAGTGCAGCCGCTCTGCCAGCAAGCCAGGGGGGCACAGGGCTCTGCACTCCTAATCCTCCTCACACGTGTGAAAATTCACATTGAAAATGATTCTCTAAAACAGTGGTTCTCAACCTTCCTAATGCTGCGATCCTTTAATACAGTTCCTCATGTTGTGGTGACCCCCAACCATAAAACTACTTTCGTTGCTACTTCATAACTGTAATTTTGCTACTGTTATGAATCGTAATGTAAATACCTGTGTTTTCCGATGGTCTAGGCGACCCCTGTGAAAGGGGTCGCGACCCACAGGTTGAGAACCGCTGTCAGGGGTCGCCTAAGACCATCGGAAAACACAGATATTTACATTACGATTCATAACAGTAGCAAAATTATAGTTATGAAGTAGCAACAAAAATAATTTTATGGTTGGGGGTCACCACAGCATGAGGAACGGTATTAAAGGGTCGCGGCATTAGGAAGGGTGAGAACCACTGCTCTAAAAGAAGAGCACCATGACCACCCCAGTTGCCTAAATGTACACAGCTCTTTCATTTTGGGTTTTCTATTTTTCTCATATCTGCTCAGAGTAAAATGGCTAATAATCAGGGAGTCACGATACCCAGATGGAAAGTTTCAGTTACGTATTTAGGGAAACACTAAACGACACTAGTAGTACCAATAGAAGCAATTATCTTCTGCATGGAAATACAGACACTTCTACCAGGTGCTTCAGGAGGAGAGGGAGAGAGAGAGGAAGGGAGGCAGAGTGAGTTGGTGGAAAAGGACAGGTGGCGAGTGAAGAAGGTGAGAGACATGCCAGGACAAAAGGATGTTTGGAATACTGAGCTCCTGTGGAATGTGACCAGGAGAAATTCCACAGAAGCATTGATCTGTGTCCTCTTCCTGGGGAACAGGGCCCTAGTCTCTCTCCTGCCAGGGTATCCACCCCTCCAGGCCATCCGGCCACCATCTCTCTCACGTCCCATCCTTAGTTCTGTGCATGTCAACTCACTCTCTTCTTATATACACTACTAGAGGCCCAGTGCACAAAATTCGTGCGGGGGGAGGGGGGTGTCCCTCAGCCCGGCATGCACCCTCTCCTCTCCTTGGGAGATGTCCGACTGCCAGTTTAAACCAGCAGTCAGATATTCCTCTCACAATCCGGGACCGCTGGCTCCTAACAACTCGCCTGCCTGCCTGCCTGATTGCCCCTAACTGCTTATGCCTGCCAGACTGACCGCCCCCTAACTGCTCCCCTGCCGGCCTGACTGATGCCTAACTGCTCCCCTGCTGGCCCGATCGCCCACAACTGCCCTCCCCTGCTGGCCCGATTGCCCACAACCACCCTCCCCTGCCAGACTGATCACCCATAACTGCCCTCCCCTGCTGTGACCTGCCTCTTCCTCCAAGACTGGCCTCCTCCGCGCCATGTGGAGCCGCGGGACCCCCAGGCCTCACCGCGTGGAGTGGCTGCCAGGCCCTGCCTCCACTGTGTGCAAGGCCATCTTGTGGCAACATCACACGCAAGGGCCACCTAGGCTTTTATTAGTATAGATATAATAGTTCTCTTTCACTTCTTATAAATACTCTCAAACACAACTAAAATACAGAAAGCCAGACTATTTGTCAACAGATTAAGAACCCGGTCCCTGCACAGACAATATATTCCTAAAGCACGCTGTAGTCACACACACAGGCCTTGATGTGCTATGGGCCACCTATGATTGTGGCAGCAGGGCCATACCCGGTGTGTCAGTCAATTCATCTTCTTTATCGTGCTCATCTTTCTGACGACTGCAAGCCAAAGGGCTGGGAGAAGGCACTCACATGGAAGACACTTTATGTAAAATCCGAAGGCATCCAGCAGCTGATGCCCTGGGCTGAGTCATACAGGGGCCTCCTTCCAAATGCTAAGGGCAGGAGCGCACAGAGGGGGACTTTACGCCCACATCTGTCAATATTCCAAACTTGGGAACAAAAGCTTTGGTGGCAATGAGATATGGAAATTAATGATTATAAAGGGCATGGGCAGGTTTGTGTTTGAATTCCGTGCTAGCTGTGTGACCTTAGGGAAAGCTGTCTAATCTTTCAGAGCTGTTTCCTTGTAAGACAAGGTGATCTCCAGGTCCTGTCCAGACTTAAACTTCAATGACACTTACTTAGAATGGGCTAAATAACTGTTAGTTATCCTCCTATTTAAAAGAAAAGATAATTCTGTATAAAACAAAAAACATAACTTATTACTCAAAGGAAATATAATTTTATGAACTGAAAAAAAAGAACTGAATGAATGAGTTACTATAGTAATGGCACTCACCCCAGTATAGATTCTCATACACATCCACATTCCAATGGTGACCTGGGTCAATGTAGTCAAATCTCTCACAGTTAATATAGTGATTATTTAACATTTAAAGGGTCTCATCTTTATTAGAAATTGAATCAAGATCACTTTTATATTGGTCAGTTAAGTTTACACAAATAAACATTTGTTCCCTCCCCTCCCCTCAAATAAAAGTTGTTCTGTTCAAATTCAAAACAGTTGATAAAAACAAGGTAAGTGGAGGTTTTTTTTGTACCCAAAATGTTTTTGTCACCTGGTCTGAAGTAGAAAAACAAATGCCTGTAAGATTGTGATTACTAAGAGTGACTTATTTCGGAAAGTTTGGAAGGCTGAATATTTAAAACTATTTTTATTCTTTACTATCCTCCTATTTAATAAAGAGGGAATATGCAAATTGACCATCACTCTGCCACAAAGATGGCTGCACCCACAGAGGAGGCGGGGTTTCCGTAACACAAGATGGCTGCACCCACAGCAGAGGCCAGTTCCTGTAAGGAGCCTTAACGAACAATCAGCAGGAACCTGAGGCTGTGCCCCCACCCCTGCCCCCCTGGGGCTTGACAGAGGACCTCAGGCCGCGCCCCCCGCTTTGGCTCCAGGCCAGGGGACCTCAGGCTGCGCCCCCTGCCCCAGCACCGGGCCAGGAGACCTGAGGCCGCAACCCCCACCCCAGCGCCAGGCTGGTGGATATCAGGCCACATCCCCCGCCCAGCAGAGCTTGATGGTGGACCTCAGGCTGCACCCCCCGCCCCAGTGGCAGGCTGGGCAACCTCAGACTGCGCCCCCCTGACCGGCAGGGCTTGGCGAGGGACCTCTGGCCACACCCCCGCCCTGGCACTGGGCCAAGGGACCTGAGGCCACACACCCCGCCCTGGTGCCAGGCTGGGGGACCTGAGGCTGCACCCCCCTCCTGGTATGGCTTGATGGGGGACCTGAGGCTATGCCCCCCTCCCAGTGGGGCTTGATGGGGAACCTCAGGCCACATCCCCCACCCGGCGGGGCTTGATGGGGGTGGGACCGGCTGGGTCTGGATCTAGCCCAATGGGGTGGGGGCTGGCCGGGTCTGGGTCTTGCGCGATTTTGAGGCGCACATTGGTGGGCAGGGACTTGACTCTGGGTCCTGTGGTGTGCCCCAGACTCCGACAGGAGGAAGATTTTCATATACATTTTACTAATTTTCTTTCATCTGACAATTCTATTATAGAGAAAGGGCAAATAGCAATATTAAAATATTTCCTCTAATTAATCCCCTTTTAATGTGCATGAATTTAGTGCACCGGGCCACTAGTGTATATATGAAATACTCAGTTGGGAAAATGGTTGTTGTTCCATGTGTGAGGGCTCAGTCACCTGAGCACTTTCTAGGCCTGACAGAGCCCCCAGAGCAGAGGTACCTCCATGTGGCTGTCAGGTAATGAGGTGGGTACACTGGGATCCTCTGAGGATCAACACAAGCAAACGCAGAGCTGGAAGTAGAGCAATAGGGTTAGGGACCACAGAGCCCACCTAAGTATAGAGCATGGAGTATTCACTCCACCCTTCTACAGAGCTCTAGATATCCGAAGTAGCAGTTATTCTGGTTACCCTAGGAACTAAGCAAAATGAGAGTTATCTTTCCATTTTTCAGATGAGGAAACTTTCTCCACATGGGAGGCAGCAGAACCAAAGCTATAACCCAGGTCCAGTCCCTAAGTACTCATCTGTCAATGCACTGCCTTTGCATTATTCAGTATTTAAGTGATGATGTTGGCATGTCCTGAAACACCTTTCTTTCTAGTCTTCTTGCCACACAGTAAGATGGCCTTGAAGCCAGGCAACAAGCCCTACCATCCACTTGCGGTTCCTCTCTGACCATCGTGGGTATGGTGGAGAAGCCAGGGCAATTTCGGAAGGACGAGCGTATGTAAGTACTGTACCTCGGCAGAGAGCTGTACTGGCGCTGGGCCTGCTGGAAGCTCTCACGTTCCTCCTGCCGCTGGCGCTGCATCTGCACCTCCACGGACACCGAGTGCCTGCCGCTCTGCGCCGGAGGTCGGGAGCTGGGCTGCAGGAGGAAAATGCAAAATAATTCACGAGAAGGGAATCACATCGTTTCTTATAGACTGACTTAGAAACATTTGGGAAATTCTGTGAAATTAAAATAAAACCAACTGCAATTTTCTCAAGTTTGAGAAAAGAGACATTTATCTAATTGCTCTTATGAGCCCCAATATTGAATCATCTTAAATTTTAATTATGGCTTTAGAATGGTTAGAAATTGAGAGGTCAACCTTCCTAAGTCTTCCTAATGAGGTTTGACAAATTCAATGTCAAGTAAATAAATAAAATTGAAGGTTAGCTATGCTGGCAAATGTTTTCGATGGTTATGTATTTTAGTTTAACAGTAGGACATAATATAAGCTGATCCCCCTTTTCCTAAACAATGACAGTTAAGCCTTGGCTGGTGTTCCTCAGTGGTTAGAGTGTCGACCCAGTGGACTAAAGGGTTGTAGGTTCTATTCTGGTCAAGGGCACATACTTGGGTTGCAGGCTTGATCCCTAGCCCCCAGTTGGGGCACGTAAGGGAGGCAACCAATAGACGTTTCTCTCTGTGTGTGTCTCTCTGCCTCCCTTCCACGCTCTCTCAAAAAAAAAATATATATATATATCAATAGAAAAAATATCCTCGGGTGAGGATTAACAAACAAACAACAAAAAAGAGAGAGAGAAAAAAGAATAACAGTTAAATTTGAACCAAGTTTAGGTGAAACTACCTATTGTTAGCCATATACAGGTGTCCTCTAGTCCAGCAATGGTAGCCAAATGGGGACTAGAAATGCTTATCAAATTAATAAACCTGAAAGCTAATAGCTACTTGAATTGGTTATGAGACAAGACATTTTGCCTTAGTGATTAGGAAATGGCATTTTTACCGAGGTTAACTGTATCCTATAGAGGAATGTTCAATCCTGCTGGCTAAATCCTTCGGTCAGCAGTCATGTGCTGATTGTGCCTCTCGCTCAAATCAGATACTGGATGTCCACACTGTGTTGCATAGATCTGGTCCTGTGGATGCTCTGGCTTCTCACCGGCAGGTCTTAGCTTACCTTCTAGATATGGCTTTTTGAAATAAAAAATAGACAACAATGCCTCTAATGCTACAAACACCCCACGATGGTTTATCATAGCATCAGTGGCTCACGCTCTTAAATAATCCTTTTGGTGCATGCTAACTTCTGTTCCCCTTGGTGTTACGCCACAGGCATATTCTGAGTGAAGAATGTCTGTTAAAAACAAGTTATCAATTTTCTTTTAGAGTTGAAAGCCAATGGCAGACTTTGACTTCATAATTTTCTAAAATAATAGAGTTATAGCGTTCATTTGGAGAGCTGTAAGAAACATGTGGGCCTGTTACTTAAACAATGTTTTGTGTGAACAGAAAGCAAGCATCATCTATCATTCACTCTCTGCCTGGCCAGCATTATCTTATTTATTGGTAAGCAACAATATGGCAATATATAGGACAAATATTTCAAAGCATACGGGCATAGCCAGTGAACATATTAAAAATATCCTGATACAAATATAGTGTGTGAAGATTACCCCAATTTCTACAAGTGGGTATTTACAGCCATACTCATAGGAACAAATGTGTGTCCACAGACCCTCTCCACAACATGGGAGTCAACACATCAATGGTGCCTTTAGCAAGGAAAACACTTCACTGAGTGAGTCCTGCTTATGCAAACAGAGCATCAACCAAGTGTTCATCAACTACATTGAAGAAGACAAACATTTTCTTCCATTGCACTTGAAGAGGCTGGCTAAATAGAAAATCAAGCTGTTCTAGTGTTCACAGGGAATCCTGAGAGAAGCTACTGGACAGAGGGAAAGCAAAGCAAGAAAACACTACGCAATATGCCTTCAAAAACAACCATATTTCCCTTTTCTTTTCACTCGGAATAAGTCATATACACGTGTCAAGCAGCCTTGAAAGAGCTGGCATTCTGCAGCAAGATTCAGTAACCAGTTTCATGAGCTCATGCTGTTTGTGACACATGGCTGTGGAGATGTGAAAAGAAAATGCAAGGTCTTGTAGAAATTTCAGGTGTATTTTTTTTTTAATCCTCACTGAGGATATTTTTTTCCATTTATTTCCAGTGAGAGTAGAAGGGAGGGAGGAGGAGAGGGAGAGAAAGGGAGGGGGGAAGGAAGAGAGAGAGAGAGAGAGAGAGAGAGAGAGAGAGAGAGAGAGAGAGATCAAAGTGAGAGACATATCAATTGGTTGCCTCCTGTATGCCCCCCAACAGGGGCTGGGGATCAAATCTGCAACCAAGGTACATAACTTTGACCGGGAATCAAACCTACTACCCTTTAGTCTGTGGGTCAATGCTCTAAACACTGAGCCAAACAGGTCAGGGCATCAGGTGTACTTTTTAGTTGTTTCTACCAGACCTGAAAATTTGATTCTGATAGAAAAAAAAAAAAAAGTTGAAGGGCTTTTGTTTCCTTAACTGTGTGTTTTCTGATACTGTTCATCTCAAATATTTTGAGCAGCAAGCATCTAGTTGGATCTTGATGAACTTCAAAATGCAATTATTATGAGATGGGATCTGAAAACTTAAAAAAATGAGTGAATGAGTTTGGTATCAGCATATTGACACATTTCATGTTATTGTGCTCACTATGATGAAATATGAATCTCAGGCTTACCATTAATGTTTTACTCTATTTATCTTTTCAGAGCATACAAAAGGGTAGGTTATTAAAAAGAATCACTCTTATCTTTAAGATGAAATTTTATTGGGCCAGAGATTTCAAAGAAGATTGGATACATGACCAGCTTAAAGCAACAACTTACTAAGTCCATCTGGAAAGCTTTATATTTGGCCTGAATAGAAAATAACCTCATTCATTATTTCAATGAAGATCTCATAAAAATGTAAATTGTGGGAACAGAACTATAATCTACAATCCTGATTTTTCAATACTGTAGTTTTCCATGTGTAAGGCAGAAACAGAATAATGTATTGAGAGTCCCAAATTGCAAAAACATAGACAAACATGAAGAGATATTTTGTAACCCCAGAGAGAAGTGTCTGTGTTCAAAGAAAACAGTATCAACAGCTTTAACAAAAAAGTGACATCTATACAGGGAAACATACAGGTAAAGCATACTTGGAAAAATTCTGGAGATTCATCAGATAACAAGGCAATAACTCTATTTCAAGAGAGCAAATTACAAATAATCCTGGTCTTCTTGCTGATGATATTGATGACAAGGTTGCCAAGACAATATGATAGAGATTGCAAGATGAGATAACCCATGATTCTCTCTTACATAGTGTGCTGGAGAAACATTATATGTGAATCTCTCCATGGTTGCTGTTTAAACCCCAGTGAAACTGTGCACATTCATTCTATAAGTTAGCTCCAAACTAGTAGTATCTATCGTGATTATTAAAGAGGTACTATTTATACTATATAAAAATTATATAAAGCTTGAGAAAGCTACAAGATTTTGGTATCACTTACTAGTGTAAAACAAAAAAAATCTTCCATATAGTGTTTCACTAAATTAAGTCATTAACAAAGTATTTCTCTCATTTAAATAAAATCCTATTTTTCCAAAATAAAAATAAACAATACAAAAAATCAAAATACAAAATCACAACTGCTAATTCTTAGCACAAACATACAATGTAAAATTGGTCCTTTCATGACCTGGGCAAGATGGCTGTGGATTAAATGTCAGAGCTACACTGACATTCTCCCAGAACCAAACTGGAATTACAATTAAAACATAGAAAACTTATCCTGAATAGTTAACTGAAACAAAAAAATTAAGATACTTAGGAATAAACTTAACCAAGGAAGCAAAAGGCTTGTACTTACAAAACTACAGAACATTGAAAAAGAGACACAGGAAGATATAAACTATGGAAAAATATACCGTGTTCATGGATTGATAGAATTAACATCACTAAAATGTCTGTACTACCCAAAGCAATCTATAGATTCCCCTATTAAAATACCAACAGTATATTTCACATATCAGAACAAACACTCCAAAATTTTATATGGAATAAAAAAAGACACCCAAATAGCCACAATAATCTTGAGAAAAAAGAATAAAGTTGGAGGAATCACAATACCAAACATCAACTTATACTACAAAGCCACTATACTTAAAACCACCTGGTACTGGCACAAGGACAGGCATATAGACCAACGGAATAGAACAGAGACCCCAGAAATCGACCCAAGCCATTATGCTCAATTAATATTTGACAAAGGAGGCAAGAGCATACACAATGGAGTCAAGACAGTCTCTTCAATAAATGGTGTTAGGAAAATTGGATAGATACATACCAAAAAAAAAAAATGGAACTAGACCACTAGGTTACACCATACACAAGAAAAAGCTTAAATGTATGTCATCAAACTATAAAAATCCTAGAATAAAACACAGGCAGCAAAATCTCAGGCATCTCATGTTGCATAATTTTCACAAATAAATCTCCTAGATCAAGAGAAATAAAGGAAAAAATAAACAATTGGGACTACATCAAAGTAAAAAGCTTCTGCACAGCAAATGAAACCAGCATCAAGATGAAAAGGGAGCCCACTGTATGGGAGAATATACTTGCCAATGATACATCTGATAAGGGGTTAATTTCCAAAATATATAAAGTACACGTACAAGTCAACAAAAGGAAGGCAAACAATCCAATTAAGAAATGGGCAGAGGACCTGAATAGATACTTCTCCAAAGAGGACATACATGAAAAAATGCTCAATGTCACTAATCATCAGAGAGATGCAAATTAAAATGATAATGAGGTACCACCTCACACCTGCCAGAATACCTTCCATCAATAAATCAACCAACAACAAGTGCTGGTGAGAATGTAGAGAAAAAGGAACTCTAAGTACACTGCTGGTGGGAATGCAGACTGGTGCAGCCACAATGGAAAACAGTGTGGAGCTTTCTCAAAAAAATTAAAAATGGAGCTGCATCTGACCCAGTATCCTACATCTGGGAATGTATCCTAAGAATCCACAAACACCTATCAGAAAGAATATATGCACCACTATGTTCATAGCAGTGTTATATATAATAGCTAAATTCTGGAAACAGCCCACGTGCCCATCAGTTGATGAATAGATTTAAAAAGCAATGATACATTTACACAATGGAATACTGTGCAGCTGCAAAAAGGAAGGATCTCTTGCCCTTTGAAACAGCACAGAGGGACCTGGAGGGTGTTATGCTGAGCGAAATAAGCCAGTCACTGAAAGACAAGTATCACATGATCTCACGCATATGTGGAACCCAATGAACAAATTAAACTGATAAACAAAATAGATTTAGAGACTTGTAAACATGGAACAGACTGACAAATCTCAGAGGGAAGTGGATGGGGGACAGGAAGAGATTAAACAAAGAACTTACATATATGCATGTATGCATAGCCTATGGACAGACATTAGTGTGGGTAAGTCCTGAGGAGGGATGAGAGTCGGGTGGAGGAGGTCAATGTGTTGAAAAAAGGGGACAACTATAATACTTTCAATAATAAAGATAAAAATTTTAAAAAACCTGCTTACAGTTGATAGACTAAAGAAAGAACAAAAATAAATACAGTACTAAGTTTTAGTACTAATGAAAACTAGGTAATATAAGATTTTTAAAGGTTAATATAAAAGTATACATGTCCCTTATGAAATAAAATCCATTACTGTTTTATTAACATTTACATAAAATATTCAATAATTTTAAAATACTCTGAATAACAAAAGATTTTCAAATTTCCACATATGTGCAATGGCAAGTATAGAAAACAAAAATACAATACATAGAGTGTGTGTGCTTTGCATCAACACCTATTGTGAAGGTGATGATGAGAATGATGAGACTGGCAATAGCAGAAAGAATATTGATATCCCCTTGAGATTTATAATCTTTATTTTAGCAATTCAAATGTGCTGTAACCCTAATATGCTGATATAATAATGGTAATTTAAAGATTTGGTAGAGGGAAAAATAATTTTTATGGCACTGAATCATATAAAGGGGATAAATAGTTTACTCTGTTTAAAAGTGGCCATTGCTATTATAGGTCATTATTTCCTACTAGAGGCCCGGTGCGTGAAATTCGTGCACTTGGGAGTGAGGGTGTCCCTCAGCCCAGCCTGCATACTCTCCAATCTGGGACCCCTCGAGGGATGTCCGACTGCCCGTTTAGGCCCGATCCTACCTACCAGGATCGGGCCTAAACGGGCAGTCGGACATCCCTCTCACAATCCAGGACTGCTGGCTCCCAACTGCTTGCCTGCCTACCTTCCTGATTGCCCCTAACTGCTTCTGCCTGCCAGCCTGATCACCCCTTACAACTCCCCTGCCAGCCTGATTGATGCCTAACTGCTCCCATGCCAGCCTGGTCACCCCTAACTGCCCTCCCCTGCTGGTCTGGTCCCCCAAAAACTGCCCTCCCCTGCAGGCCTGGTCCCCCCCAACTGTCCACTCCTGCAGGCCTGGTCCCCCCCAACTGTCCTCCCCTGCCGACCCGGTCACCCCTAACTGCCCTCCCCTGCCAGCCTCATCACCCCTAACTGCTCTCCCCTGCTGGTCTGGTCCCCCCCCCACACAACTGCCCTCCCCTGCAGGCCTGGTCCCCCCAAAACTGCCCTCTCCTGCAGGCCTGGTCCCCCACAACTGCCCTCCCCTGCAAGCCTGGTCACCCCTAACTGCCCTGTCCTGCAGGCCTGGTCCCCCCCAACTGCCCTTCCCTGCAGGCCTGGTACCCCCCAACTGCTCTCCCTTGCAGGCCTGGATCCCCCTCAACTGCCCTTCTCTGCAGGCTTGATCCCCCCCAACTTCCCTCCCCTGCTGGCCTGATCACCCACAACTGCCCTCCCTTGCAGGCCTGGTCCCTCCTAATTGCCCTCCCCTGCTGGCCATCTTGTGGCAGCCATCTTGTGTCCACATGGGGGCAGCGATCTTTGACCACATGGGGGCAGCCATCTTGTGTGTTAGAGTGATGGTCAAATTGCATATTACTCTTTTATTAGATAGGATAGAGGCCTGGTGCGCACAGGTGGGGCCGGCTGGTTTGCCCTGAAGGGTGTCCCGGATCAGGGTGGGGGTTCCATTGGGGTGTGGGGCGGCCTGGGTGAGGGGCCTGTGGTGGTTTGCAGGCCGGCCACGCCCCCCGGCGACCCAAGCATAGGCTGGAAGCAGGTATCTGGGATTTATTTATCTTCTATAATTGAAACTTTGTAGCCTTGAGCGGAGGCCAGGGCAGCGGGAAGCTTGGCTTCCTCCATCGCTGGGGCCAACCCAAGCCTCCTGCTTGCTCCAGCTCTGTGGCCGCTGCCATCTTGGTTGGGTTAATTTGCATACCCACTCCTGATTGGCTGGTGGGCGTGGCTTGTGGGCATAGCGGAGGTACAGTCAATTTGCATGTTTCTCTTTTATTAGATAGGATAGTAGACTTTTTTTTTTATCATTTTAGTCCAACATTAACTTTTGTCTATCAATCTTTGTCTTCCCAGCCCACCTCTACCCCATTATCCACTATATTTAGACAACTATTGATTGAACTCTTATAGGTTCTGAATGTTGAAAAGCTTAATTGCTACTAATAATGTAATGGTTGAGAAATCTGCTGAGCATGCCAATTTCCCTCATAACGTTTTTATAAACACATGTTTTGGTTTTAATATAGTACTACTGTCTTCATCTCATCTTTCCCAACCAGTGTTTGGATCTATTTCCCCCCATCTAAGTAGCAGCTGCATGGAAAACACAGGTGTGGCTCTACACATACAAACATACCCCACTCTGGTGCTGCAGGCTCACAGCCTAAGGCAGCCTCTGAAACTACTAGGCTCTGCCGCTGGTATGGCCCACAGGTCTCGGAGGCTTTGCTCAGCTGGATGGGGCCAGGGCTATAAGAAGAGGGGACAGCTTTGCAGCAGCACAGAGGTTGTGCCATGACTAAAGGGTACCCCTTTGCTGCAAGAATGGTTTTCTCTAGGTCAATTTCCAAGGGAGGTGACTTCCACCCAAACTGAACTGGAGCAATACTACTGCAAAGCTATCAACTAAGAAGGCATTTTTTAAGTTAAAGTATGGATACTCACTGTAAGGAAATGAGAGCACATACATTTGAAGTCTTAAAAGATGAAAACAAAAAGAAAACCATTTTTTCTCAAATTCCCCAGGTGTAGGGAAGGCAATCTAGGAGTGCAGGGTGGCTGTCGGCTGTGTACTATAGATTGGCTCTCTAATTTCAGCAGGCAAAACTCTACAATGGTAAGAGAAGCCATTAAAAGTCCAAGAAGATTTTTAAAAATTTATTTAAAGACAGACAGCTAGGAAGAAAGCTTGGGGGAGAAGAGGATATTCACATCGCATTGGATCAATTTTCTATCTGCAGGACTAAACTACTCTCAGTCATTACCAACCTGGGATGGGAAGGATTTAGCAACATAGCTATTAAAGGCTCCATTATCCCATCTATCAGTCCTCTCAGCCAGCAAGTCTCCTTGTGGGCAGTACTCAAGTGTCTGCAAAGTTTGAACAGCATACTATACTTATGTCTGCAGCCTGCAATTTAATTCTTTTAAAAGCAACACTAAGTCCTGTCCCTTTCAGAGCTCGGTGATAATAACCCTAACCTCGGCTACTGTTCCATTAACTTAGGGAAGATTTAAAGCAACTTGCTGCTTTACTTATGTTGCACCTGGCACTACGTGGGGAAGAAGCTGTTTTTTCTGATTCTTCTCTTACTCAGCTTGGGAGAGAATTCAGTTCAGTTACGGAGCGAAGGAAATTTTCTGGGCCTCTGCTCCTCTAAAGACCTTTTGTGCCACAAAACAGCTCCCTCAGGCCCGAACATCGTTTTGAACAAAAGCCCAGAAACAGGTGCATTCCATAGAGTTTAGAGAGAACATTTTGAAAATGGTTGAATTGAAAAGGGCTCCTCGGATGAATTTTCCGCAGTATCTCTCTCTGTATATAAAGTAATCGGCTTGGATATTTTTCTATATGACACATCTGGTTGCACTTTGTGTGTGGGCATTTCTAACAAGCATGGCAAATTCAACTAATATGGTTTAAGCTGTACACAGTTTGAAGATGAGCTTGTGGTTCCTTAAAGCTAAAATGATTCTCACCCTTTCCAAACATAGTGACCTGTCAAGGTCAAAACAAATACGGGAAAAGAAAAAAGACTCCAAGATACTCAAAGCTCAGTTTGTAAAACACATAATAAATACCATATACTAAGCTGCATTTTGAATAAGCAAGCAGCTCCTATTAGGGTAACAATGAGAATTGGTATGAAAATTAATACACTAAGTAGAATTATAGTCACTTGAAGCTCATTTATATGACAAGTAAAATGGAGATTATACTGCAAAATCCCAATTGTTTGAAAATAAAATAAATAAATAAAAAGAAAAGGTCAACTTCTGACCCCACAATTTAGGAAATTATTCCATTCCTAAAGTAATCAGCCTGTCATCCAAATAATTCCCTTCTCATTAATTACAGGAAGTGATAACAACAAGCCAAATGTCTAAAGTTGCTATGGCATTTTGCTATACAATAATTTGGTTCATGACTTTCAGTAGTTGCATTTCTAAATCCACAAGATTTTGTCAAACATTTTTCTTAATATGATTGTTCATATTAAGTAGATAATATAGAAACATATTCACAGTCCTCGTTCAAACAAATAAAGAAACCAAAATGAATATCAAATCTTTTCCACATCTCCCAGTGAAAAACATCTAGAGCTAAGAGTAGGAAATGCTCCTTTAGCCTAAAACAAACTTGGCGGTGAAGCATGTGGATACAATGTCACCAACCAGAAATAAATCCAATTAATCTTGGTTCCCTAACAGACCTTTCTCTATTTCTCAAAGTTATCCATTTAAAATGTATTCCAACAGCCCAAGTGCCCATCAGCAGATGAGTGGATAGAAAAACTGTGGTACATCTACACAATGGAATACTACACAGTGGTAAAAAAGAAGGAACTCTTACCATTTGCAACAGCAAGGATGGACATGGAGAGTATTAGGCATAGATTGAGTCAATTATGCCAAACTACATAAGTAGATTTAAAAATTATGCTATGGTGTTACATGAAAATGACTCAATTTACTTGATCAGCTATAAACTTTATTAAAAATTCCATTAATAGTAATCTTGTTGCAGAGGATAATTAGAGATTTTCTTAGATATTAAATCTGCTGGACTTTTCCCATAACATCCCAAAGTTGGGTTAGGGTTGATTTCAGGAGTTTTTACTAGTGGATGCTGGCCTCATATTGCCAATTGCCTGTTCTAAGGCCCCATCTTCCACACCTGAATTACACCAAGTCCTTCACACTAGTAATGGTCTTCCCATTGTTTGGTCTTCTTCTTGCATTCACAAAATTCATCTTCCACCAACTCCAATCTGATCAGTAAATCCCATGTTAAAAAACCTTTATAGCTCTCTGGCCTTGTGTAAGAGCATATTGAGGGTGCTGGATTTTAGGACAAAAGAGAGATGATATAAACTCTACAGCAGTGCTTCTCAAAGTTAAACATGTTTCAAAAGGACTTGGAGGGCTTGTTAAAATACAGATTCCTGGGCCCCACTCATAAAGGTCCAGATCTAGTAGATCTGAGGCAGAATAAGAAGGTACATTTCTAACAAGCTCCCAGCATCAGGGAAGGTGCTGGTCTGTGGACCACACTTGGAGAAGCTCTACTTATCTTCTTTACTTTACATTCTCAGTTTCCTCTTAAGTTTTCATTCAAACAAAGGGTTTATTTAATAACAAACACCCAGTCACCTACTCTAACTCTCTGAGTCTACAAATAAGAAAACTGGTGCCTGGAGAACCAGGTCACCTGGTTAGTGGGAGACTGTTCTGTCCATCCATCTTCAAACCTTCAATCTCACATTAAAGGCTCCCAATATATTTCTACTTTTCTTTCTTCTTTTCTATATCACCAATCTCTCAGTTCTGTGTTAGCTGGGTCATTTATCCTTCCCCAAACAAAACAGACTTTTTTTTTTTACTTCAAGTCTTTCCTACCACCATTCTTCTTTCTGCCTCCCCTCCCAAATATCTACTGTAATTATATTCCCAACACTTTGAATTGAACTCATTAACTTTTTTTTAAATATATTTTATTGAATTTTTACAGAGAGGAAGAGAGAGGGATAGAGAGTTAGAAACATCGATGAGAGAGAAACATCGATCAGCTGCCTCCTGCACACTCCTTACTGGGGATGTGCCCGCAACCAAGGTACATGCCCTTGACCGGAATCGAACCTGGGACCTTTCAGTCCGCAGGCCGACACTCTATTCAGTGAGCCAAACCGGTTTCAGCTTTAAAGATATATTTTATTGATTTTTTTACAGAGAGGAAGGGAGAGGGATAGAGAACTAGAAACATCGATCAGCCGCCTCCTGCACACTCCCCACTGGGGATGTGCCTGCAACCAAGGCACATGCCACTGACCGGAATCGAACCCGGGACCCTTCAGTCCGCAGGCCGACGCTCCATCCTCTGAGCCAAACCGGTTTGGCTCATTAACTTTTTTGACCCTACTATCTACTTCAGGAACTCACATGCATGGATGGCACATCTTGGACCTCAACATCACCCAGAATTGGGCCACCTCCAAGATTCTGGACTCCCAATAACGGATTATCTTGACAATAGTCTCCTAGGTTTTATGATCCCTTGCCTGCTGTCCTCTCTTGCTTTATCCTAGGCAATCAAGGTAATCCTTCCTTGAGCAGTACTTACCACCCTCCTCAAACTGGATGACGCTTCACCTGCATCCTCACCAGGGTTCTAGAGTGCCTGCCTCGTCTTTCTGCCAAGTCTGTCTTGCCAATCTCCTTCACAGAATTCCTAGTCCTCTAAGCATTGTTGGTTATGGTCACATTACTATGTTGATGGAACCTTAATAATACCCCCAGCTAGATTTTCTTGCCTCAAGCAGACAATTTATTCACCCCAAAAGGACTCTTCCTCAAGCTTCCAAAGATATTCCTAAACATTCCCATCATCTTGAACCCCCAAGTCTGCTCCAATACCTCCCATTCCCATCATCTCTAAGGCAAAACACAAGATGGAAGCCCAAGTCTAGGGCAAGACTGAAGAGGGTTTATTAGCATGCCACACTGTGTCTGCAGGCACTGAGAGGCCATTCAAAGTTTTACTTTAGAAAGATCACTCTGGCAGTCATGTGGAGGATGAATTAGAACAGGGTAGAAGCAGATAAATGAGAGGGATTCAGCAATTACACAAAGAGGCTGTGGAAGAATAAAGAAATAAGAATGACTAAACACTGTACTTTCATATAGTAAGTACGCTACAGTCATGTGTTGAGCTAATTTATTCTGACTCTGATTCTGAGGAAAATATATATAGAAAAACATTTACTGAACTTAAAAAATGTATAATTGAGACCAAGAATAGTTTTGCTATGCCTTGTCATAAGGCAAATGAAAGCTATTGTGCAATAGACAGATGGTGCAATGAGATGTAAAATGAAATTAGCAATGATGAAATCCACATGGAAATGAGGGGAAGGTTGATATGTTAAAAGTCAAAGGAATTTGGCTCCATCTTGTCTCGCTTCATAAAAGACTGAGGTCATAGTTTAGTGGCTGTCATTGCAGAAAGTTGCAGGACTATCCATTGTGTCAAAGAACCAAACACTCACCCAGGGTTGTTCAAAGCTATAAGTGCGTCGCCGATCTTCTACATCTTCATCCTGCTTTGCTTGCTGGAACTCCTGCCGTAGACGCTGTATCCGATCATGGTTGCTAGTAGAGGACCTGTTGCTAAAAGAGAGAATAGGCAACAATGAACACCCTTCACAAATGCAATCTGTGCCTTGCAGCTACTAGGGAAAAGGGCATCTTGCTGGCAGATGACACTATTTAAGAGGAAGTGAATTTTAAAAACAGTATCTGAGCATTCGAAATATGTTCTCATTTTGATTAAGACTTATTGAAGTTATGTCAGACAAATATTCAAGAGGGAGAGTAGTATTTTTAGACATTCCTTTTTCACAGGAATGTAAAAGCCTCATTTCCTTTCTGTAATCTGGCAAGGTATCCACAGAAAAACTTTTTGGGGAAAATATTGCTTTAAAAGTCAGAAATATCAGGGTCCAGTCCTAGCCCCACCACCTTCTTAGACTAAGGCACTTAATGCCTCTAAGCTGCAGTTTCTTTAAATATATGAAATGAACATAATAATCATGTTTTGCTCTAAATATCATGCTGTTAACAATCAAGTAAGATAATACCATACAATATAGTCTTACAGTATTATTTCATAATGCCGTTATATAAAGTTCCTACTTATGCATTAACAGAGGTCTATGCACAAAATGCAACTCTCAGAGCATAAATGAAAAGCATTTTTAAAAATAACTTCAGGTGCTAGCTTGATGTAATCAGTTAGTTCATAATGATGTTGCCTTCTTTTTTTTTATGTAGCATTGAATTTGACTTTATTCTCACAAATGCTTATAACATAGGCTCAGAAGGCAGTATTACACCCCTACACATACACACACACCAATGTAGAAACTATCATTCAAAGAAGACAAGTGACTTTTTAAAAGCCTCCAATCTGCCCAGCATGGAAAGTAAGACAAGAATCCAGATTTTTCTGGGTTCTAGAGTCCAGTCCCCATCCCACTATACCATGTGTCAGTTAGTAAAACACATATTATATTCTAAAACACCCCTTTACAAAATCATACAAATTTTAAAAACAGTATTTTGAAAGAGTAATAGAGATGACCAAAAGTAAATCAATCTTAAACCTCCCACCACTTTTGGTTCATTCCATTCCCTGAGCACTAAGTTGCATCCTATCAGAAAAGCTATTTAAGCACACTAGGAATATACTGTCTCCCCAAGAAGACTTCAGACCTGTTAAGGATAAGGACCAAGTCTTATATTTATCACATTTACCCTTCAAACTGCTAGCAGAATGGTAAGCAGTAAGTTATTAGGAAGATGAAGTCTCTTCATTGAAAACAGGTTGCCCTGGATACTCAGTGTGTTACTGAGTTCTTTTGGCTGCACACACTCCTGAGTGATGGAATTTATGAGGTAGCTTGGAAAAATAAAAGTCTGTTATGGTAGAGTATATACAATCCTCAAACCAACATGTCTTTGTATAAGTCCACATATTTTGAAGAACTGCAAAAACTTAAAAATCTGAAATTGAAAATGCTCACGTATAGGACCAAAGCCTTAACATCTTCCATGAATGCGGGATAGTCTGTCACCATTTAATCTACTGGGTTGGTCCCTATCACCTTTATGTTTTTATCAATTTCATTAGAGATTCTGGAATATCTTGCTAATATATTCAATTTGATTATTTTCCCAGTCAATAAAAGGTTGCTTTTCTTCTGACAAATCTTCTGAATTGATTAGCCTGAGAACATTAAAGGTGAATGGGTCTCTAAAATGTGCTACTTGACAACATAAGGCTTCAGCCCATTTTATGTACAGCTTTAAAACTTGACCTCCACACTCTTGAGCCAGGCAGGTTACTTTTCCTACTGGCTTTTAAAACATTTGTTTGAACAGATAAATTATCAGTACTGGCTTCCCAATGTAATACCCAGTTTCTCTCCGTGAAACTGTGATGGCGTAGGCATTAGAATTGTTACACTCACAGACAAAGAGATAGAAAAGTGAACATTCATTAATCTCATTGCCATCTTTCCAGCTGTACCTTTTTCTGTTCTGGGCATACTTCATAACATTTATAGGAGAATCGTAGGAGGCTTGACCAACAAATATCACTACAAACATGTTTCTATTATTTTCATGTAGCACAGATGGCTTTAATCCAATAATTACTAGGTACATGAAGTCCAAGCCATTGATGAAAATTGACTTCTAACTATTTGTGAATAATTGAAAGTGTATCTCCCAAGAGGAATTGACCTAGTATTCTTCATTTGAAATTCTGGCAACTTCAGTGTTTTTCACAGTATTCGATGAGTTTTGGAAGTCACTTCACCCTTATTTCCAAATCTGAGCAGTTGGTGAGACCATTGTTGCACATTCTTTTCCTTTTCTCCTATGCTCTAGAGAATGCCAACCAACTTGCCTAACACTAGGAAAGCCCCTCTAAGGGTTGAAATTGGAAAGCAGGCTGCAATGGTTTTCATGATTGATGAGGACTTCCAAAGACTGGAAGGCCATCCAGCATCCTTGGGGAATAACATTGGCATCTGAAGGTAAAATCCTGGCTTCAAGAGATGAAACCATTGCAGCTGCTCAGTTCTGTTTCTCAGGCTCATCTATAATGATTTAATAATTCATACTTAGACTTCTAATGTTCTTGGTTAGCTCTTCTGCCAAGAAAGCCAAAGGAAATTTTAAATTTTCATTAGCACTGATGGCTACCCACCCCAACCAACTTATATTTGGGTTCATTGACAACTTAAAGTTGCTCATTATATTTTTGAGAAGTCTAGAATAAATATACCACCTGAATCAATCTGATGGGCGAGTGAGACAATAAAACTCAATGAGGAGTCAGTAAATCATCTATATATATAAAAGCCTAATATGCAAATTGTCCCTTCGGGAGTTGGACCGGGAGACGAGAGTTTGATCACTCATTATGATGTGTGCTGACCACCAGGGGGCAGCACGGAACAAAGGAAGGCCCCATCAGGCAGCCAGGGAAGGGAGGCCCCGGCAGGCAGCTGGAAGGCCCTGATAGGCCCTGATCACCTGCCAGGCCTAAGGAACCTTACCCGTGTACAAATTTCGTGCACCAGGCCTCTAGTAATTTTTAATAATAGTTAACAGAAAGGAGTGGTGAGGACAGTAAGACAGTAGAGTCCAATACTAATACTTAGCCCCTCTTTATAATTGGTACTTATAGCCCAACTAAAACTTAATTTTACACACACACACACACACACACACACATATGTCCCAAAAATGCATACATACTTTAACAGCTGATTGTTCAATTTTGAAAATGAAATGTCTTGTAATTAACACTGCTTTTATAAATATTCGAAATGTGTATATGCATTTTTTGGGACACCCTATATGTTAGCTAAATAAAGAGGGTTAGTTTTAGTTGAGAATAGTCTGAGTTAAGGAAGGGTACACTGGATCACACACTATGGAGATTCCTAACCTGGCATGCATGTCAACACCCTGAATTATATGGAACTCTAATATTTCCCATCCATAATTACCATGGGATGTATCCTCTCCAGTCAGAGGCAGACCACACAGTGTACTAGGCTTTAGAACCTTCAGATTGGCCTACTGCAATGTGCTTCACAAAAGGGGCTGAATGTACCAATTCCTGCCAACTGCAGCCATGGTACCTGTCCTGTACCTTGCTTCACAGATGGCAATCCAACCATCTCCTTAGGAAGAGTGAATGGGAAAAATTTTATGGCAATGGCCCTCACGTAAACACATTATATGAGAGCCGTCCCGAGTGCTTGCACTCGGATGTCGAGTGTGACTCGACACGGTTAGCATTAGAATAAAGGAATCGAGAAAAAAGCAAGCGAGTGCAAAGGGTTAAAAAATGCTGACTCACTGAGATTGCCCTGGATATTTTCCAACTCAGTAAGTCCTGTGCAGGGCCCAGGAATCTGCATATATTCAAAAGCACTGGAGGTGCTATGTGGTGAATTCTTTGAAAACAATGCCCACAGGCTTCATAGTCGGGACAAATTCCAGTGCTTGTGGGTCATTAACTAAAGAGTGAAGGAGACCCCCCTGGAAGCACCAATGTGTATTCTGTGACAAATGGGAGTAATATGCTTGGTCTAGAAGGGAGGCTCTTACTTGGTTCTAGTAAGTTGTTGCCCTGAAGGTCTGGTGATGGCTTCGCTTCTAATTTTTTTTTTAAAAAGTCAGAACTACAGTTTTTGCCCCAAATTTTAAATGTTGGCTTTTTTAAAGATCCTAGATGAGCCCCCTCCCCCAAAATGTCTGTTATGTACTATCTTGCAACTTCTACTTTTTATTCTGCAGCTGCTGCTGACTTTATAGCTGCTTTTCTAGGCTATTTAGTTTTACTGCATCAAGACAAGGCCAGTGGTCCCCCGGTCACAGTCCCAAAAAACAAATGTTAAAACAATGGGCATTGTGCCTATAGTCTTGCCTCTTGTAAAGTGTCTGCTCCCTCTGATCTGTCAAACCCTGATGACACTGACTGCCCTGCAGGCTTGAGTTCTGGCCTATCTTTTCAGACCTGCAGGTGCTGAGAGAGAAGAGTTTGTGATGTGACTGATTCTTTATGGAGTAAGAGCACTTTCAAATTTACATTTTTAATTAGGCAAAGGAAATCTGAAAAATTGGACTAGAGAGCACAGCTTTAAGATTCAGAATTCAACAGAAGGGAAAACAACCACTCATTTTTTTTAAAAGGGAGGTACCATCTTAGTATACACTCTCCTTCCCATGGAAGAAAAAAAGGGGGAGGGAAACAGAGGGAGGGAATAAATCTTGGCAGGCTTTCCATGGTCCTCATAGGGGGAGATAATTATAATCTCTATCCTAAGAGAAGAGAAATTACCCAAGAAAAGGGTAAGATAAATCTGCTCGTCTCTTTCTGAAATAACCTCTCCTTTTCTTTCTATTTTTATAATTCTACTAGTAAATCTAAGAAATCAAATTCCACTTCCTTGAAGCCTTTCCTAACTACTCCAGCCCATGTTCACCTGTTCTTTTCAATTCTTCAATAATAAGTATCCTCTGAACCAACAGTGTTTTTAGAACTTACATGTATATTTCTCTTTCTTAAATTTATACCTTTATCATAACCACTTAACATGTATACATTTTGTATGCTGCATCCCTGTGGCAGGGAAAATTGTTCAGCAAATATTTGTGATGGACAGACTTTAAGGTGGCTACGTGATTCCCACCGCTTGCTATTCACACCTTTGTGCAAAGCCCCAACCTTGAGTGTGGTCAGCCTGTGACTTGTTTCTGTGCAGTGAAATACAACAAAGGTCAAGGAATAAATATGATCACATTGTTGTGCTTATATAAGAAGAGTGTCCATCTTAATAGTCCATCTCTCTTGAAGATGAAAGCTGCCATAGATCTTATAGCTGCATAAAACAGAATGCTGCCAACAACTTCAGGGGAAGGAACAACACTGCCTCCCGGGGCCGCCAGGTGAGAACCCAGCCTGGCTGACACCTGAATGCACTGGATGAGACCTTGAGCAGAGGATTCAGCTAAGCTGTTGCCAGACTCCAGACCCACAGACACAGATATACTAGGTGTACCAGTTAATAATGCGGATTTTTTTCAATAGATGGACTTACACATATATTGATATATATGCCATTTGGTATGTATGCTATTTTGTTGTATTGACAGCAAGCTTCAAAAATTCATATGTCAAATTTGCTGAAGGTGTTAACATCATAGATATTTTTATGCTTAAAAATGTCAAATTTCGTGCCAAAAAAAAAGCATTGCGGGAAGTTCTAATTCATTACTTTTTTTGAAGAAAAGTGCTGCTGAATACTTCGGGAAGCTTATGGTGAACATGCTCCATCTCAAGATACTTGTGAACGCTGGTTTAGATGCTTTAAAAGTGATGATTTCAATGCAAAAGACAAAGAACGTCCAGGTCTACCGAAAAAAGTTTGAAGACCAACAATTACAAGCATTACTGGATGAAGATGTGTGTCAAACTCAAAACCAACTTGCAGAAAGATTAAATGTTGCTCAGCAAACAATTTCTGATCATTTACAAGCAATGGGAAAGATTTTAAAGGAAGGAAAATGGGTGCCACATCAACTGAACGAAAGACAAACGGAAAACCGCGAAGTCATCAGCAAAATGTTGCTTCAACAACACAAAATAAAGTCTTTTTTGCATCGAATTGTGACTGGCGATGAAAAGTGGATTTATTTTGAGAATCCCAAATGCACAAAATCATGGGTTGATCCAGGTCAACCATCAACATCAACTGCAAGGCCAAATCGTTTCGGAAAGAAGACAATGCTCTGCGTTTGGTGGGATCAGGAAGGTGTGGTGTCTTATGAGCTTCTAAAACCAGGTGAAACCATTAATACTGATCACTACAGACAACAAATAATCAATTTGAACCACGCTTTGATCGTGAAACAACCATAATGTGCCAGAAGACACAGCAAAGTAACTTTGCTTCATGATGATTCACCATCACACACTTCAAAACCAGTTAAAGACATGTTAAAAGATCTTGCCTGGGAAGTATTAACCCACGCACCGTGTTCACCAGACCTTGCTCCTTCACATTACCACTTGTTCCAATCGATGGCACACACACTTTCTGAGCAGCACTTCAAAACATACGAAGAAGTGGAAAATTGGGTCTCTGAATGGTTTGCCTCAAAACAAGAAAGTTCTATTGGGACGGTATCTACAAATTACCTGAAATGTATAGCTAGCGATGGACATTACTTTGAAGAAAGCACTTTTGATGTTTCTCTTGAAATTATCATGTTTTCTTTGATTACAAAATCTGCCATTATCAACCGGTACACCTAGTAATTAATGTGTGTTTTAAGCTGCTAAGTCTCTGTTAGTTTGTTATGCAGCAATAGAAAACTATACCCACTGATGCCAATGTCAGCAATGTGACTTGACTTGGTTAATAGGATGTCAGTGGATGTGAGGCAAATAGGGGTTTAAAATGGCAAGGTGAGTCTGCTCTCTTGTGTTTCATTGCAACAAAAGATAACGAACTCCCTACACCTTCTGTATACACACACGTACATCCACACTACACTACACTACTACCACCACATCACTTTAAAAAATATTAGGGGGTTATACATATTACATGAAATAAAGTAGTCTAGAAGCACACAGACCTATGCCCTACCCACAGTTGCAACCAAACAAATATTACCTGTTGCAAAAGCATGTTGGCGAGAACAGAATAAATGAGAGGAACCATATTTGCAGAATAAATTTTACCACTATTATGGATATAGTTAGTTATGCCAAAGTTTGTGTCTCAGAGAAAAACTGCACTAAGTAAATACAGTGTGGGGCAAAAGTAGGTTTACAGTTTGCATAGAAAATATTACAATGATTAACAAATAATAGTACAAGAATAAACTTTGTATTTCATGTAGGCATGACTCCTTTTGTCAACCTCCCAATCACTTCACCCAAAACACACCACTCTGGCTCTGATCTCTGAAAATTAGCCTTCATGCGATCAAAGCAGAAATGTGGATATTCCCCCAGAGTGTAGTGAAACTGAACCCAAGGGCTCACTCCTAGCAGAGACGGGTGACCTGTTAGAATATCACAAGGAGATATATTCCTGGTTAAAACTGTCTATTAATGGTCATAGACGCCAATTTAGTGCCAACAGGAATACCACCCTCTTGGCTGACAGGTCCACTCTGCCTTGCACTGTGCTGTTCTGTTCTGCGCTGTTCCGGCCTGCACTGCCCTGCTCCAGTGAGGCGGTCTTTGCTGTTTCACCCAGGGAAACACAGCCTTAAGTTTTCAATGGAAAAGGAACGTATGCTCTCAGAGCCAGAGGGGAGCTGGCTTATACAGACAGCAGTCCTCACTTCTGTGTCCCTGACTGGTCTGTCTTCATGCAACTGAGGACTAAATCCTGGCAGTTTGAGTGGTCCAAAAGGCACTGTCCTGATTGGTCAGTGATGATGTTGATGGAGATATAGCTGCACAGCTCTCATTGGATGGAGAAAGCCTCAGTCCTATTGGTTGAAATACAATTCCCGGACCTCCTTTACACCAGCTAGCTGAGCTGGCAGAAATACAGTGCAGGCAGGCGGTTCAGTGCAGAGGCTGGTAGTTCAGGGCAGGCTTCTCCCTGAAGAGCAGTTTGCATGAAAGGTCCCTGTGGAGAAATGGCTGCTGGGCTCTGTTCTTTAAAATTCGAGCCCAGTTAGCCACCAGAAGCCCTTCTCTCTCGGAGTCCGCAAAACTTAGTTTGGTTTTAAAACTGATTTTACTTAGTTTGCCAAGGGTCCAGGCGTTAACAGATGTCCTCCAAACCCCCACTTTACAAAAGATTAGGTACAGAGTAAAGATTTGGGGTAACCATATCAGCTTATATCTTTAGCCTTTTCATTTTTGAGATATAATTCTCAGCCCTAGTAATTTATTTTTGGACCTCAGTACAAAATTTTATTCCAAATGCTAATGAATTTCACACCTGCAGTTGGCATCCAATTACTGGGGATACAAAAGGGCAGTATTCTTTTCCCAATTAAAAAATACAAAAATATATTTCCAAATTATATCGTGAGATCTTGGAAACAATGAATCTCCACACTTGATGCTTTTTCCTATTGTATTTCTACTACTCACTCAGTATTCCCACACACAGCCCGGAGGGGCAATGCTAGAATTCTGCTAACGGCCAACTTCTCTGCTTAAGGAGCTCTTTCTCCTCCACTCGCCAGAGCTGCAGAGTCCTCAGGTCGCACAGGCTCTGGGATTCCCAATCAAGACTCTGAACAGTGCAGTCTACCCCAGCACTCTTAGGAGAGAGACGGCAGTATATTAAAGCTCCAAGGGCTCCATTTACGCCCAAGGATCTAGACTTCTCCAGGCCTTGATGATGCATTTAGGTAATGATGCAACCTTCACAGGAGGTTTCCATGGTTTTTTAGTCACTTCTTTGAAGTAAAGGTATCTCTTTATTGACTTCCTTGGTAATTGCACAAATGGAAGACTAAAGATTCAGCACATTATGTAAACATTCCACCCTAAACCTTGTCCAATTACTAATTCTTCTTGCAGCCTAAGAAAGAGAAAACATTCAATCCCTTTGTTTGGACCAATGACAAATCTAAAATTCAGCTATTTCATAGATGTCATTTAAAACAGACACCAGGACTGGATTAGGCAAAAAGTGACCCTGGGAAAAACATATGTAGGACAGACCTGTCACATAGCTTTAGAAACAGGCAGCCAGCAATGACCGAAAGTGTCTCAGATCATTAAGCAATGCTTCACTGTGATGTCATGCACGGATGTGCAGAGTTGTAATCCTTTCAAAACAGATTGTCAGCATGGTAAAGCGGATACAAACAAGTTCTTGAACAGGGACGACCAAAGCACTGGGGGCAGAATGTCACTGAACTAAAACGGGGCGCCAGCACAGCCCCCAGGAACTGATGCCATTCAGAGACTACAGGTAAACAACGCTATGCGCTCCTGTGCTGATTAGCAGGTCCATAAAGTATTCCTGATCCTGTAATCACCAAAGAGTTAAAATCCACAGATGTCAGAACTGAGTTTGTAATTGCTATAAATTAGTGAGCAAACACAGGTTTCTCATTTAAACCCATTGCAACTGTATGATAAAATGGAGTACTTGCAACATGTTTTCCTTCCTGGCACTCAGATCAGTAGTATTTTTTTGTAAACTCCTGGGTACAGACATGAAAGCAGATATTGCTAGGGTTGTATGTGTGACAGATTCCTCTCCCTGAACATGTGCTTATTCTTGGGGAGAAAAGCCGTTTAATGGTAACGAATTTGTTGACCACATTTTTATAGTGAGCTACATTGTGCCTTTATCTTTGCTTACTTCAAACAGCGTGAGTGGCGTCTCCCTCCCTGAGAAAGTTTTTGCTTCTCTTGGAGGAACCTGGAGCACTTCCCCCCAGAGTGCATGGGTTTGCCTCCTGTCACCTACTCAGGCAAGGAAGCATAAATCACTAAATTAAAACAGAAAGAAGGAACAGACTCAGATGCTGTGAAAAAGCCAACTTTGAACTTTCAGATTAGTTAAGCATTAGAGTAACCTCGCTTACTTAGACTGGGGCTTTCTACTATGGATGGCTCAAACCAGAAGATTTATGAGCAATACGGGGAAGGAGTGGGAGGGTTAAACCAAGAAATGTATCAATTACCAAAGTACAAATAAAAATAGCTCCTCTGCACAAGCTTCATTAAGTTTTATCAGCAAGTTTCTTGGGGTTTTACACTCAAACCGCAGGTCATAAATTCACAGTAAATCCCCCACATGTTCACCAAACACCTGAATTCAATTTCTCTTCTGCTTGTGAAGTAGGAATGTGGTGCTCAAATTAATTATGCATGCAAAGTTAGTTTCTAACTAGGGCAGCTTTTTCATCAATCTTAGCATTTTTATATTGGAATGGAGGTATAAATTCTCTTTCAAGTTTGAACAGTGAAAAAAAAAAGTTAGTAAAAACCTTGTTACAATGTTTGCATTTTTCTATAGATAATCCCAGACATGTTTGAGCTATAACAAATGGTATTCATATTTACTTTGTTTTTAGACAAATATTTCTTTGGATAGGTACAAACTACCTTGAATTAAAGACAAAGTCTAAAGTGAAGCTAAGTGCTATATTTATATTTATGTGTTTGTATATATGTGAAATTACCTACTTAGGAAATAGCATGCCATTGTCAGTTTATTTTCACAGTTTGACTCATCATTTATACTATGAAAAGAATTATGAGAAACTTTCACAAATGCCAAAGGCACTCGCGTTCATTTTCAGATTCTGACACCCAAGATTTGTTGTCCATTTCACACCAATTTCAGTGTAATAAATCATCACAAATTAAAAACATGCAGCTATGTTCTCTGGGTTGAAAAGATAGTCTCTACGCTGTTAATACTGCATTGCTTCTGATGTGATGAGTAACGGGGATGGTCGCCTGTCTCTATCAGGAAGACTCAGGACTCGATCTCACCTAGTCCCTCCGTGGTCATTCAGTAAGAGGGCTATCATTTTATAAGCAGGAAAATCTCAGGAATGCAATCCTCACCCATTTTTTTATTATCATCACTCTTCCTTACGAGCCTGTCATTGGTCTCAGGCAGGAGTGAGATAAATTTAGCTTTACTTTTTCGAGGGGAATTCCAGCTACAAAGAACATGTATATGTGCACAGACATACATAATTTCAGAAAGCAACAACAAACACACTCAAAAAAGACATTCTGTTATGAGCCTGAGGAAGCTTTCCTGACTAGTAAATGTCACAGAAATAATCCAAGTCAGTTTCTACCAAAAAGATTATAAGTCTATTGCAGTCACACCTCCAACGAGGCATTGGCTTAAGATGGCACAAAAGTAATATTACTTAGCAAGTTTTAAAAAATATCATCATAAAACTAATTATCAAAGTTGTTTCAGAAACCGTATTCTAATCAAATTTTTTAAAGAAATGACTTTTGGCCGAAACCGGTTTGGCTCAGTGGATAGAGCGTCGGCCTGCGGACTCAAGGGTCCCAGGTTCGATTCCAGTCAAGGGCATGTACCTTGGTTGTGGGCACATCCCCAGTAGGGGGTGTGCAAGAGGCAGCTGATCGATGTTTCTCTCTCATCGATGTTTCTAACTCTCTATCCCTCTCTCTTCCTCTCCATAAAAATCAATAAAATATATTTTAAAAAAAAGAAAGAAATGACTTTTGAATATTGTGAGAGTGAATGTTAAAGCTCAAAACCCAAGATAGTGGGAAAATCCAAATCAAACTTCTGCAGTCCCCTGAAGGAGGACAGGGACAGAGCAGCGTTTTCTGTGCCTCAGAGTCTTCCCAAATTGTTAGCTGGCTACCTTGTGTAGCTTTACATGAATAAATGATGGGAGAGAAAATGTTTTCCAGGTATCCCGATGAATTTAAGGGCATTCATTTTTAAAATTTATTTTTATTAATTTTTAGTGAGAGAAGAAGGGAGAGAGGGAGAGAGAGAGAGAGGAAGAGAGAGAGAGAGAGAGAGAGAGAGAGAGAGAGAGAGAGAGAGAGAAATATCAATGTGAGAGCATAATATTGATCAGCTGCCTGCTGCATGCCCCCCACTGGGGATTGAGTCTGCAACCTAGAATTGAACTAGCAACACTTTGGTGCACAGGCTAACACCCAACCAACTGAGCCACACTGGCCAGGGCTAAATGCATTCTTGAAAATTAAATGTTACTTCCTATAAGAAACTGCATCTGTCATCTTTTTAACAATGCGAGAAGCAGTTATAATTTGGGGTTAATGCTTACAGTGTGTGATTTTCATGAACTGTCTAATAAATGGCAAGGATATATAAGATATTCTAATAGGTTAGAGAGCTGAAGAAAGTTTACGCATTATACTATTCCTTCAATAAAACGACTGGGAATATAAAGGTTAGCCAGTTGTGACTCACAGTTAAAGTCTGTGCTTCAAACAAAAATATACATTTGGGTGTCTGAATAAAGAAGAAAAGAAATTTAATATTACAGGTGAAAATCTTGAAAAACTAAAAGAAGAGCAAAAATCAGGAATACATTATAAAAATTTGAAATAAAAAAGCAGTGAAAATTAAATTACAAAACCTGATAGATTTTGATAAAATGAAAATGATTACCATGTTCTTGTTAATATTGGAGAGGTTTTATCATTCAAATATAGAAAGTAATTATAGAACCATTATTTTAATTCTTTAATCATGAACTAATTATAGAATCCAAGGCTAACATTTTCATTGTTTTTGCAATCTGTCTTTAATGATAGCAAAATTGCCAAAACCCCCACAAAACTACACAAAATTAAGCTTTTTTTAAAAGATAAAAATTCCAGTATAATGCAGTGCTTAATGCTCATGTCATAATTTTAAATCATGGCTAAATTCTATATGACTTTCCTGAAATGAGTTAAAATGGAAAAGAATGTACATTTTATGAGTAGCTAACTCTGAAATGCTTTTGAGAACTAGAATAAAAGTAGAAACATACATTGGTTAGTTTTTTGTTTTTGTTTTTTTAAACCAGAACACTGGATGTGTGAACCCTGAGAAAGGAGATACCTAATACGAAAGGCTCTCGGTGGCCAACTGGGTTCAAATTTAAAAACATACAAAAATACCCCCGAGCCAGCAGCCATTTCTACACAGAGGCCTGTCATGCAAACTGCACTTCAGGGAGAAGCCTGCACTGAACTGCCTGTCTGCACTATGTTTCTGCCATCTGAACCAGCCCTTGTAAAGGAGTTCCTGGAATTGTATTTCAACCAATAGCACTGTGACTTTCCCCATCTAATCTTAGCTGTGCAGCTATATTAACATCAGCATTTTCACTGACCAATCAGAACAGCTCCATTCTACCAATCAGAACAATGCTCTTTGGACCAATCAAACTGTTAGGATTTGGAGTCCGCGTTTGGACAGACTAATCAGGGATTCAGGGGTGAGGACCTCTATCTACATAAGTCAGTTCCCCTCTGGCTTCAAATGTGCACTTTTCCTTTCCACTCAAGACTGAAGACTGCTTTTCACCAGCTGGAGCTGAAACAACAAAGATATCTTGTCGGAGGAGAGCAGCACAGGAGCAGAGCTGAGCAGACCAGAGCAGGTGAAGCAGACCGGAGCAGAGCTGTCCAGCGGGAGAGAGCCCTAGGCCACCTGGCCCTGGAGACACAGCCATGCTGCACTGTTTTATAACCGAGCTGTGACATTATTGAGCTGTCACACAGTTGTGCTGTTTTCACAGCCATGCTGTATCACAATTGAGCAGTATGCACTGAATAAAGTTTCCTTCTTCCCCGCAACCCTATTTGGGGATTCCTGTTGGCATTGAAATGATGCCAACGACCACTGGTTGACAAATGTGCCCAAATGAAAAATCGGTATGTGTTACTGATTTTTAAACCTGTTTTAGATCATTGAAATATTTTTCTTGACTAATAATTTCTTAACTTCCATTTATGCTCCTAATTAGATTCATAATTAGTAGTTAATAATTTTAACTTTAATTAATAATTTTCTAGGCTTTTCATCTATTCACAATTTGCCCATGTCCCAATGCACTAATAATCTACCTGGATAGAGGAAATAAAAGAGTTAGAAATGCCAATCAATTTAACTTCTCATTTCATGTTCAGCTAAATTATGATGAGAAAACACAAAAAGTGTGACATACTGGTTTGGAATTATTGATGGATTTGAAAGTGGCTTGCATCATTCTTTTGTAAATTCCATGTTTTCAAAGTAATACCTATTATGTGCAGTTTATATTTTAAAATGCTAACTAAAGGTTTAAAAGAATCTCCTGCTTCATCAGGCATTATCCCAAAAGACATTTTGCTTTCTCACTGCTTTATTTTTACAAACTCCCAACAGCAGTACTTTTGTATGTATCTACATTTTTCTTCTAAAAGTGTAATTAATTTTCAAACACATTGGTTAGCTGTGGGTTTGCTTGTGGGTTTGCGAGATTTTACTGTATTGTAGTGCTTAAACATGACTTTAAAATTAAACTATAGCTAAGAAAAATGATAAAAAAATCTTTACTTATTTTGTGAGCATGATATTCATAATAGAAGAGATTTTTTCCTCTGGCTTGACATTTTTCTCTCTTAATTTCAAGGATTTTCAAACTTCTAAACCAAAAAAAAATCAACAATATTGAATTCCAGACACAAATTGTTTAAAATTAAAATTTTGATGAAAAACTTTTGACCTTTGTAAGTTGATTGATTTGGTAACATTTTCAAATCTCTATGTCTAAAATGTTCAAAGATTTTAATTTGACACTTTGCTAACTTAACTTTCTTTTGGGAAAAAAATCATTTAACTTGTTATAGGTTTTAATGAAGATTTGTTTTCCTATAATAAACACAGGATTCTTGATCTTCCCGATAACAAAGAGGAGCTGGGAAACGGAAGAGTAGCACCCAGCCAAGGTGCTACTGAACCACGAGTAGAAGAAGCAAAGGTCACAGGAATTCAGGTGCACTTTTCAAAACCAGCCTTGGTGTCTGAAGCTCACCAAGGCAGGATCTGTGCCAGCTTATACCTGAGCACAAAGGAGAAAGAAATGGAGCAAAACATCTGTTAAAACTCAGTGTGATCCTTTCCAAATAGACTGTAACACTGCTTTCCTTGTACTTTTATGTTCAACCAATGTCCAAATAGTAGTGTACAAGGAAGCTAAGCCAAGATCCATCCCTTTATTTTATTGATGAGGAAATTGAGATCTAGAGAGGTAAAATAACATGCCAGGGTCAACAATGGAGGTGATGGCAGGCTTAGGGCAATGCAAGTATGTGGGTTCTTAGGTCAGGGCTACTCCAGGGTGGCACATGTGTGAACACTCTATTGTGGGCTACATCTTCCTGATGCATAGACATTGGAGGGAAAGATTTCTCATCTGTGCCATACTTGAATTAGGAGATATCAAGTGTGTGCATGCCTTCTCTCAGAATAAACTTTTAGTTCAAAATATACACTTAAAGTAAACATGAAACTATTTCTTATGTATCCCACATGAGATCAGCAATTGAAGTCTTTGAGGTACATCATTCCTAAAAGAGTACCATATTTGAGGTATAATAAAAGCAAAAATAAGAAATCCAGCCTTTGGCCATTTCAATTCAGACCCTCCAGAAGTCAGTCAAATTTATATAATTCCTTTGCCCAAGATGTATCTTTTACTAGCAATCAGTTTCATTCAAAGTCTTATAGGAAAGGTGAATTAAATATTAAAGTCCAGAGAATTTTAAGTATTCCATTATCTTAAATGTAACTCCAGACAAACCACCAAAGCAAATCTTTTTCTACCCCTTACCCTCCAACATAAATAAAACTTTCAGTATTTTCCCTTATGGTGTAATTCATACCAAATGATGACAGTCTTTACAGTGTCTGCTTTGAAAAGGCATAGCTTCCATTCCTACTTCAATTAAAGCCCCTCAGCAGCTATGCATTCCAGAAACAATTAACAGAGGAAAACACCATTTCCCTTGCTCAGGCCCTTTTAGAGTAGGGTAGTAAGTACCCTTTCTTACCACTAGTGGCATTGAAGTAATTATTTAATGTTAAGGTTCACTTCCTCTGGTGTAAATTTTGGGTTTAGTTGACACTAAAAAGAAACATCAATTTATTAGGAGATAAAACTTGTTCTCCAGTAATGGAGCAGCTGTGTACATAAATTTATTGCAGTTTAATGTTCTCACATATAAAGCAATTAGAGTTTTCTGACAAACATACTTACCACTGAAATGACAGTGTATATCGTGTGGGGATAGTCTGTTGGATGGGAAACTATAATGGGAGGCTTCAATGAAAAATTATCTATGGAAACATAATAATTTGTGTTGGGCAAATACAAGTGAAACTTTCTCCTCAGTGAGTCTGAAAGAAAAGAAATGCTGTAAACTCTGTAGCCACGTGAATCCCCTTAGTACCCACAGGGTGGCCTTCCTGGCAATGGACTCAATGAATGATGCCTGGATTCTGAGCAAGGAGTGATGTAGACAATCCCAGACAGGCATCACTTGATTCTCCTCATCAATAAGGAACAATAGTAGATAAATGATCAGGTACAATTATTTTCAAAGGCTGAATGCCTGGGCCACACTTGCTTTGTAGGAAACTAAAGCACATTTACTCAAGAGATTGTTTCTTCCCAGACAGTGCCCCCATCTTCCATCTCTCCTTGCATTTCCAATGAGAGAGAAAGAGTGGCCAAGGTGGCAGGAGATGGTAGCTTATTTCTTTGCATCCTCCCCCTGTCCCACAACACACATAGCACCATGCCTGCTATTTTAGTAGCTTCCATCAGGGTTGGTACTCATTACTTGTGCTTGAAAATGTTTTTCTCCAGTTCATATGGGAAGATTAGTTGAGACTTAAAACTGGTATAAAATATTTCTTTAATTCATAATATGTAGCCACAACTACCATCATTATTTGTTAAGCACCTATTAAGTGGCAGGTACTACCACTTAAATTGTTCAGAATACAAAGATGTGATAAGTGGTTCCTACACTCAACAGTCAGGTAACATAAAAATAGGTAAGGTCTTAAGTGATACAGGTAAAGCATACTTATTTGTGAAAATAAGAGGAGGGGGTGATCAATTCTTAAGGTGGGCTTGGAGTGAGGAGTGGGTATCTGCCAGGCTGAGATATGGGACCACGTGTAGGTGAGGCAGGTTTAAGAAGCAGTCAGTGGTTCTGGGTCCCTGAGTGGATGCTGATTATTCCTAAAAAGGGGCTGCTGAGACCTCCAATCAAACACGACAGGTTGACCAATTAAAAAATGGGCAAAAGACCTGAATAGACACTTCTCCAAAGAGGACATAGAAATTGCCCATAGACATTTAAAAAGATGCTCAATGTCAGTAATCATAAAAAAAAATGCAATCAAAACCACAATGAGATACACCTCACACCTGTTAGAATGGCTATCACCAATAAAGGAACGAACAATGTGTTGGTGAGGATGTGGAGAAAAGGGAACCCTCATGCAGTTTTGGTAGGAATGCAGATTGGTGCAGCCACTATAGAAAGCAGTATGGAGTTTCCTCAAAAATTAAAAATGCAACTGTCTTAAGACCCATAGAAATCCAAATCACTAATTCAAAAGAGTGATGCACCTCTATGTTCATTGCACTGTTATTTACAATAGCCAAGATTTGGAAGCAGCCCAAGTGCCCATCAGTAGATGAGTGAATAAAAAAAAAAGGCAGTCAGAGAAAGACAAATACCATATGATTTCATTTATATGTGGAATCTAATTGAGAAAGAATATAGGAAGGCTAGCAGCCTGACTCTGTTAATCAGTATCCTAGTGCACATTCTTGGTAGACTATGATTAAGTCACTGCCCTTTCTTAACAATCTGGTCTTGCAAGACCTGTTTTCCTAATTACTCCCAATTTACAAAGGGCCATAAACAAAGAATGTAACAGCTTAGCTAGAGGCACTACCCAGAACAGGAATTTAGATACAATCTCTAACTTCCCCATTCTAACTGACTCAGGAGGGGCTGTGAAGCCCACCACAAAGGCCTGGTAGTTAGGAAACAGACAGAAAACAAAGAAACCTAGGAATATATGTATGGGGCAATCTCATTATATCATTTGTTCAGGCTTTGGATCTTTGAATCCCCTGAGCCAGCAGCACTGTTTGAATAAAGGTCTCTCCTGATACCCTGAGTGCTTAACTGTTGCTTTTCCATGCCAATTCCACAACATAATGAACAAAATAAACAAACAAATAGAAACAGACGCATAGATAGAGAGAACAGACTGAGAGCTGTTAGAGATTGGGAGGCTGGATAAAAAAAGGTCAAGGGATTAAGCAAAAAATCCCCTCACAGACACAACAGTATGGTGATTATCAGAGGGAAAGAGGGTTGGGAGAGGTAAAGGATAAATGGGAATAAATGGTGAAGGAAGGATATCTGAATTTGGGTTATGAACACACAATACAATATACAGATGATGTATTATAGATTGTACACTTGAAACCTATATAATTTTTTTGAAACCTATATAATCTTATTAACAAATGTCACCCCAATAAATTCAATATTTTTTTAAAAAAGACTACCAGAAGAAAAGAAATCAGACTGAACACATATACACTGAGTGGCCAGATTATTATGATCTCTGAATGCATAATAATCTGGCCACTCAGTGTGTGTGTGTGTGTGTGTGTGTGTGTGTGTGTGTGTGTGTATTAGAACCCGTGCATGAATTCGTGCATGGGTGGGGTCCGGCCAGCCTGGCCAGGGGGAGAGGATATGGGCGGTTGGCCGGCCTGCCTGCTGGTCAAACTCCTGGTTAAGGGGACAATTTGCATATTAGCCTTTTATTATATAGGATATACACTGAGTGGCCAGATTATTATGCATTCAGAAATCATAATAATCTGGCCACTCAGTGTATATGACTCATCTAACTTCTAAAATCCCGCTAAAGCATGAACAAAGAAAAAATGAGTCTTAAAACTACAAAGATAAAGAGAATAACAAGAAGAGACCACCATAAATGAAAGACAAGACTTTAGAAGCTGAACGTTCAGGAATGAGACGCAGCATACTGGAAAAGGCAGAAGCTAAGCCTGCATCAGGGAAGATGCTGAGAGGCAGTTTCAGTTCTGCAGGGCCCAGGAACTGAAAGGGTTAACTGGAGAACACAAGCCTTGAGCCTTACAAAAATCTAACAAATGTCAAAGGGAAACTCATTCTGCAAGCCTGCGCCTTGTAAAAACATGTTCCCCTTGAGCAAATACCTTACAGGAACTTCTAAGACCACAACTCTTGCACAGCCCAGATACATGCTCAGCAGAAGCCGCCTGCAGCCCAGCCCAGATACATGCGTTAACAAGAAGCTGCCTGCAGCATGGTCCAGATACAAATGTCAGCCGAAGCCTGCAGCTTTCCCTAGGGCCTAGGCACATAAAAAGCCTGCTCCCTCCCCATTTGCCACTGACTCCTTTCTCAGATTCAGTCCACCTACACCCAGGTGTCTTGAATAAATATCACTTTGATGATCGTGAACCTTGAGTCAGTTCCGTATGACCCTGGCCTAACCTGAAAACTTTCAGAACGACTTGGGAACTGAGTCACAGGAACCTCTGAACACCCACAGCCAGATACATGTGGGCTAGCGCAGATGAATCCTTGGGCATTTTTTAAAAATATTTTTTTTATTGATTTCAGAGAGGAAGGGAGAGGGAGAGAGACATAGAAACATCAATGATGAGAGAGTATCATTGATTGGTTGCCTCCTGAATGCCCCACTCTGGGGATTGAGCTTGCAACCTGGGCATATGCCCTTGACCAGAATCGAACTGGGACCTTTCGGTTCACAGGCTGACGCTCTATCCACTGAGCCAAACTGGATGGGGCTCTTTGGGTATTTTTGCTTCACACAGTCCTTCCCCTTCTCCATCTTCAGAAACTCTTTAAGAATATGTGTGTATACACATATATGTGAAACAGGAACTTTAGGAGAATATAGGCAGGCTTAGGGAATATTTAAAATTGAGGTCCATGGAAAAACACAGGGCTAAAGACTGAAAGAAGGTACATCTCCATAACACAAGGAAGCTTGGTGCAGCTACATTTCCATAAGACAAGGGAACTGGAAGTAGCCAAAAAGGTCTATATTTACAAAATAAAGAAGAAGGAAGAAAGCCCAGAAGGAATGGGAAGACAATGAGGGAGGAGGGCCTTGGGAGTTACTATAGTAACCAATTCAAAAGGGAATACTGACCAATCAGGGGGGATATCAGGACACAGGAACTGCAGCCTTTATAAACCATGGAAACAGAAAGTCTGTGGGACTCTTTCCCCCTCCCCACGTGGGAGTCTGTACTTGTTCTTTAATAAATCTCCACCTTTGCTATACTACCCTCTGTCCGTGGATTCATTTTTTTACTCTGGTGGACAAAGAATCCGGGTTCCAGTCCAAAAATTCCTTTTCATATGTATACTGTACATATTAACTTTGGGGGTTCTCATGGCAGCAGTAACAGGGCCAATGAACGGAGCTCAGTGGAGAAGCTGGGCACCGGTGGACACATAGGCCCTCGGAGAACTGAACACGTGCTGCTGGGACAATGTGCTGACCATGATACCCAGAAGCAGGAGCAGAGGCTACACTGCTCATTCACAATGAGCTGCTTGGCTGTGTAACAAACAGCAGTTTAGCATAGTCCAAGAGGGCTGTGGCTCACACTTTGGACCTGGAAGCTGCTTCCCACTCTGGTAACGTTGAAAGAGTACTTTGAACAGGAGGGGGGCAAGGCTATGCAAGCCACATGACCTAGAAGCAACAAATAAGTATTAAATGAAATGACTACATTTCATACTTTTATAGAATAGTCACAAGTCCTGGATTTTGCTGGACATACACACATTCAAATAGCCTGTATCCATGACAGACTGCTCATAGTGAAGGTACATGTCCTAATTTTTAAGTTGTAATTAAATGAGGAAAGGAGTTATAAGGGAAGGACTGAACTGCAAGCGCTCCATCAAGAAAACTCAGAAGTGTCAGAAGAGAATTGCCAGTTAAGGTTTCTGCTTAAGAAGGTCCTACTGGCTTCCAGCCCCCACACAACTCCAGGACAGGAATGCAGCTGCTGGAATTGGCTGCTTCCATTTTGGTGCGGCACAGCCTCCCAGGACAGTGGAGGCAAGGCTTAGCTGGGCTCCAGCTCCCCAGGATGCCATTATTAAACAAAAGCACCACCTAGGTACTTACTCAATTCCATATACCTTTGGTTTACATGAATGAGAAGAACACCTTCTGCACGTTTAATCCTCTTACTATAAATACTTAAGTGACAAAAGGTGACAATAAAGGCTCAGCCCACTCAATTTATTCCTGTTAGCATTCTTTTAGTGGAAAAAAAGGAGGCAAAAAACAACCACCAGCCTTTGAGTATGATGCAAATAAAAAAACCTATGCTGAATAATGAACATAATTATAATATGAAAAGACTCAAACTGAATTTTAAAATCTACTTTTATAGCTACTTATAAATCCTGTGAATGCTATTGATCTCAGTGGCAGGACTTGGTTGGGACAGTGAGGGTGATGTGGGGCACCAGATTCTGGGTTTGACAAAGCATTCTCAAAGATGAAAATACCCTTCCACTGGCCAAGTAAGCAGCATCTCTGGCCACCAGCCCTCTGTGCTCAGCTGTCTTATGCTCATGCTCTTTTGTAGGTATAGGTGGACTTGTCTCTCTCAGCAAGCTTTTTGAGGGGAGGGACCTTGTCATATTCATCTTTGTTTCCTTAACCTTAATCCCAAGGCAAGACAAATAAGTATTCCATGAATGTGTTGAATGAATGAAAATTTCTGATCATTTTCCAGGCATTTCCTCCAATTTAAAAAATTTTCTTTTACAAAAATTTATATTCTGTGTCTGCACCTCGCAACACAGAACATCAGGAAGGATTCCCTTTACTTAAATCTACAAATCCTATCTAATAAAAGGGTAATATGCCAATTGACCGTCACTCCAACACACAAGATGACCTCCCCATGTGGTCAAAGATGGCCGCCCCCAGGTGGACACAAGATGGCTGCCATAAGATGGCCAGCAGAGGAGGACAGTTGTGGGTGATCAGGCCAGCAGAAGAGGGCAGTTGGGAGGGACCAGGCCTGCAGAGGAGGCCAGTCAGGGGTGACCGGGCCTGCAGGGAAGGGCAGTTAGGGGCAATCAGGCCTGCAGGGGAGGGCAATTAGGGGCAATCAGGCCTGCAGAGGAGGGCTGTTAGGGGTGACCGGGCCAGCAGAGGATGGCAGTTGGGGGTGACCAGGCCTCCAGGGGAGGACAGTTGGGGGAGACCAGGCATGCAGAGGAGGGCAGTTGGAGGGGGCAGCTCTACAGGGGAGGGCAGTTGGGGGGGACCAGGCCTGCAGTGGAAGGCAGTTGGGGGGGACCAGGCCTGCAGTGGAGGGCAGTTGGGGGCAACCATGCCTGCAGGAGAGGGCAGTTGGGGGGGATGAGGCCTCCAGGGAGGGCAGTTGGGGGCAACCATGCCTGCATGGGAGGGACATTGGGGGTGACCTGGCCAGCAACGGAGGGCAGTTAGGGGCAATCAGGCCAGCAGGGGAATGGTTAGGGGGTGATCAGGCTGGCAGGCAGAAGCAGTTAGGGGCAATCAGGCAGGCAGGCAGGCAAGCGGTTGGGAGCCAGCAGTCCTGGATTGTGAGAGGGATGTCCGACTGCCTGTTTAGGCCTGATCCCACCGGCAGTCAGGCATCCCTCGAGGGGTCCCAGATTGGAGATGGTGCAGGCTGGTCTGAGGGACACACACACCCCTGCATGAATTTCATGCATCGGGCCTCTAGTTTCATAATAAAATTCTTTCTACTACCGTATTTTCCGGCGTATAAGACGACTTTTTAACCCAGGAAAATCTTCTATACGCCCAGTTGTCTTATACGCCAGAAAATACGGTATATATTTCCATGATTTCCAAACTCATGACTCATGTTTAAAGATTTGAGACCATCATCTTCTTCCTATCCAGTATTCTCCCCTCCTAACCACACATAACAAAATAAAGCGCTAATTTTTCAGGGTTCTGATACCTATACAAGGATGACCTAAAACAAATGATGAAGTTTAATACTATGAAGGAACAAGCATTGAGAAATTAGAAAAAGAATTATATTTATTGTGTTAACTACAATTCTAACCAGTATTAGTCAGACTTGACCACAACCCATGATAAAAAGTACATTTTGCATAGCAACCAGTACAAATGCACATAAATATATAACTGAAATAAAGATTATAAAATGAAACTATTTGTACTCTTACATTTTCTATTCTATTCTATAATATTCTCTTTAAAAATTGTACATGCCAACCTACTAAGATGATTTCATAACCCGATGGGAGGTAGTTCATAACCTCAAAGTGTCCATCTCTCATTTCAAGAGAGAAGTTTTGATGTGATTCAAAGGCAAAATTCAGTCATTAAATTCCATAATGTTGGAAATAACTTTCATGAAAGAAGCTAAAGAACTTAGAACCTCTGGGGAAATCACTCTCAGGTTTATTCTCTTTGCATCTCCACCTCTATGGCTTTGGATAACTTCTGTTTGTTTGACTCTCTCTTCTCTTCCATTTCATGTTGCCTGCATGGTAAGAACAGCAGGAAGCAGGCAGGACCCAGGAGAAACAGAAAAGTAGGGCCTGCTCAGCCCTGACTGGTCAGCCCAGGCTTTATTCTGAAAGGTCAGAGGAAGCCTTGAAGCTCACCTGGGATCCTGTCTCGTACACAGCAGTGCATCAACAAACAACGAGGTCCCAAACCTTAGCTGGTCACAGTGTGTATGTGCCATGGGTCTCTGTGAATATCCCTTTACACTGCTGGAAATGTTCGACATGTATGTTACAGTATGGCCACCATTAGCTTACATGTGTCGATTGAACACTTGACATGTGGCTAATTCAATGGAGAAACTGAATTTTAAATTTGATTTAACTTTAATTAATTGAAAGTTAAAGAGCCAAATGTGTCTAGTGGCTTTCATACTGAAGAGTACAACCCTTATACCTATTAAAAATGGGTAGAGACATGAGGTCATAAGGCTTAGGAACAGATACGAATTTGGAGATACTTTATCCTGACTCTTTTATTCCACCAGATATTTCCAAGATTCAGGATTGAATTGAGGCATTTGGCATTTTCAAAGCTTGAAAGAGAAATAGAGTTTATGGAACAAAACAAACAAAAAATTAAAAAAATTAAGAGTTTCACTGTGGGATTCAGTCATTGGTAAATAGCAGTCTCTTCCAACTAGGTCTGCAGTGAAGGGTGTTGTGACAAACAGCTGAATGTTCTTTGAGGGGTAGAGGAGGCAAGAATCTAGTTCACTGTAAGGTTTTGGAAAGGCCTATGCTTAGATTGGCTGTAAGACCTGGAGTAAATTACAAATGATCTTTTTAGCCTCCCCAGCTACTGATGAGCTCTTCTAAGAAGCAAATGAGCGGGTGGAAGGGAAGCACTCAGTGCTGCGGCTTAGGGAAGGTATATGTGGTAGTCATTCACAACACTCAATAGTGTGTGCACAGGCAGATGTGCAAACAATTCTTACTCTAGTTCAGGACAACTATGGATTTAAATCACACAGAGAGAAAGCCGACTTTACATTTGTGTTACTCCCAGAAAAGGGTATGGAAATCTAGAAATTGCGGGAGATAAAATAATCTGAATAGCAAATTTCCAGTTTACAATCTGTGCTCTTGGTAAATCCCCAAACCTAGAACATGGCAGGCCTAAATCAGGTCTGTGAGCTAGCTCATTCATTAGTGTAGCCACCACAAAACAGCTGGCACAGCTACTTGGCACTGTGCTATGCACCTAATCCACACAATTCTAGAAAGTGAGTACTAGTATGCCCACTCACTAGGTGAGGTAAGTGAGGAGAGAAATGGAAAAATGAAGTAACATGTCCAAGATCAGCAGCCGGTAGGAAGCAGAACTTGGATTAAAACAAAGTGCACACTTTAATCGCTACACACACGGCCTGTAGTAGGTCTACATGGAATACACTCATCTTAACAGACTCTCCCAGAAACTTGTATTTGAAATGAGGTAGCATATTAAACAGCATCAAGGGCACAACAGCAGAAGTTGAAAAATCATAGATGACTACAGAGAAGTCTCATAAAAACAGACTAAAGTATTTTAACTATCTTAAGTTAGTTAATATAGGTGCAATCAGTCCTTTATAACTTCATAACCCAAGAAAATGATCAATGCAAATACAGGGCTTAGAGCCATCAAGTAAGGTTCAATTGTCATTTGAACATACTGCTGAAGAAGTTAGGGAGTCATTAGATATACTTTAAGAGAATCCCCATTAAATACTAAAGACAATATAGGAAGAAATTTTGGTTCCTAAAAGTAGTAAGCTTTGGGTATTTGAAGATTCACTACACTGAACATATGACATAGTCATGTAGAACTAATAAGGCTACAATCAACACAACAGATTGATCCGGTGCCCTTTAAGTGCTTACAATGAAAAAAGAATATACAGGTTGGTGCAACAAGAAGGCACCAGGTCAACAACTTCAAGAGAACTGCAACTTCAACACTGCTTTTGCGTACATTTTAAAAAACGTGCTAAAATAATGGGCAATGAGGTGTTCTGAAATTAGATCTAACAAGGTGCAAGTCACACTACATGTTAGAGACCATATTCTTATACTAAACAAGATGCAGAGATTGCCTTTAAAAAGTATAATCTCCTGAAATCATGCTTTGGTGTTAAAAGCAATTGCTTTCCAATAGAAAAAGAAAACAAGAGAACATGATGTATAGCCCCAGATTTCTTGCCAACATGTAAACTCTGACTGCTCACAGTGTGCGGTTACTGACCAGTTGGACTAAAGGACAGGGGAGCCAGTAACTTACTGCAAGATTCATTGGAAAAAGAGTCAAGTGCCTTTGGGGCCTGTTCCTAGTACATAGGCTCAACTGAGGGAGAATAAGGAGGAAGATTTCATCATCCCACAGTAGGTTCAGCCTTAGGCCATTGCAAACTAGGGAGGAGCATCATGAAAGAGAGAATGGAGTGAGCATGAACTGAGAGGAGTATTCAATTGATATTCAATGCCAAGAAGGGAGAAGTGGGTTTACTCTAACATTTCTACAGTGCACAGTGAGTGAAAGGCACTATGAAACACTTATTGGTAATAAAGAGATGAATAAGATAGTCACTAAAGTAGGAGAGACATGAAATTACAAATTCATATATATATTTTGGCATGCCTTTTGGCAGAGCCTAGTATGTTATGTGCTGGGCATAAAGTGATGACTAGAACAGGTATGTTTCCTGTCCTCATGGAACAATTGTGCTGATGATAAATTTTAACTAGAACTGTGTTACGTGCTAAGATGGAGAAAAATGAGGTGTACCTGGATTGAGTTAAGCTTACAACATTGACCCAATTCTTGTAATAAATTGAAATAAAAGTAGAGAAACTTCACTGAAAGTTAACCTGGTAGGCTAGACAGTCCTACAAGCAATGAAAGTGCCCTTTGATGGGCATTTAAAGTGACCAGCCTGGACACACATTTGTGACAGGAGTATGAGAATTCAAACTCATCCCCCAAACTCTGGAGTGAGTTGCTTGCATAGAGGCACTATCACATGGGAACCCCATAATTTCAGAGCTAGAAACACTTCCAAAAACTGGCAAACAGTCCTAAGGGAATGCACAGCACACATAGCTAAGAACCGTCCAAGACTCCATCAGTGCAGAAATAAGCTTGTGTTCTTACGGATGTGAACGAGTTTGTGCTTTCCACATTGCTATAGACTAATTCCAATGCCTTGTGAGTATCAGGTAATTGTTATATGTTTAATTCAGAAACAAGTGTTTTATCGTCCACTAGACTGAAGATGAGGATTTAAGCCCAACACCCAAGCTGGGACTCAGAGCAGCCATGTCAGTGAGGGGCTGAACGCTTATCTGGAAAGGTAAGCCTAAAGGAGAGACACGTGCTTCTGGACAATCTAGACCAGGATAGAAAGTTAGATCGAAAGTAGGGAAATTCTGCCCTCGCTGGTTTGGCTCAGTGGGCATCGGCCTGTGGACGGAAAGATCCCGGGTTCGATCCCCAATGGGGGGCATGCAGGAGGCAGTCAATCAATGATTCTCATCATTGATGTTTCATTCTCTCTCTCTCTCTCTCTCTCTCTCTCTCTCTCCTTCTTCTTCTTCTCTGAAATCAATAAAAATATATTTTTTAAAAAGTAGAGAAATTCATGCTGGCTAAATTAGGTAAGACTTCTTAGGTTAGGAAGCATGTGTGTTAGATCTTAAAACAGAAGTAGAATTTGAAAATATAAAGAAAGGGCAGGAGATGAAAGATAACATAGGCAAGATGTTGTGGTTAGATTTTTTAAAAAGTAAGATCACTTTGGCGGGGACACAGGATGCCTTACTGAAGAGTAGGAGATGAAATTATAAAGAAATAGGGGTCAAATAATACACAGTGGGATGAAGAACCACTAATAAACTTTTCTGTTCAGCTTTGTCTCTGTAGTTCAAAAACAGGCACAGACAATACCTAAACAAAGTTTAGTTTGCATACCCCTGTGTGCAGACCCCATAGTGTCTTACAAACCCCTGCTTTAGTGGGTTTCAGAAATATATCATCTGCTTAAACATTGTGGTCCGATAGCAACTTGGACAGCAGAATCAAGGGTCTGGAAGAGAGGAGTCCAATGAATAACATTAACACTCTGAAGGAATGGATTCTCGTTATTTATACCAAAGGGTTCCAAAAACAATAAATACCCGAGGGAAAGAAGTAACAAGGGGCAAAGTAACTAAACTGAATTATTATTCCATTTTTTAATTTGCATACTTATTATTTTCTTAATACATAATGAGTAAACATGGGCCCCAAAATGGCACAATTATACACACACCATGGTCAACTATGGAGGGCAATGAAGCAAAGCACTAACACAGCCTCTGCCTAAAGCAGCCAAGTATCATGGACGGCTGGGAATTTGAAACAAAGAGCTACCAAAAAAAAAAAAAAAAAAAAAGACCATAAAAATTTCCTTTTGTTTTTGACTCACTCGTGTCAAAATGAATTGAGATTCACTCAGCTAGTAAAACAGAAAACTAGTTGGAGATCTAGTTCTTATTCTTTGAAACACAAAGGGTTTTATGAGGAGGAGTCTGACCACATTTCTTAAATGTGGACCTTTTTCACTGAGCTGTTAACATTATTAAATATGTCAAAGATGATCACAATTTACTTTTGCAACAGGCAAATGCATACTACTTCTGCATGCAACTGCTGTAATTCCTGTAATCTCTAGGAATTAACCAAAAATGGATAATTTCAGGTCATTCTATACTACAATAATATACTTCTTGCTAATATATTCTATAATGCATCTGTATATTCTAGAAAATAATATTTCAAAGCGTTCATGGAAGACTAGTACGTATTGGATTATTCCTTTCAGATCACAGAACAGTGAGAGACAGCAGAAGCATCATCAGAAGCAGAGGTCTGGATAAGCAGAACCAGTACTTTTCTGTTTACCTTGAGAAACATTTAAGCAAATTCCAACGACTAGTTTTGCACACCCTCTCTATAGCCACTGCCAAAGATGACTTGTAGTTTTACTGTGTGCAATTTAAAACTGACTTTCACTTAAAGATGTTGCTCCTTTTTCAAAATTTAGAAAATACTACGTTTAGTTTCCCTCCTAGTTGGATGGACACACACAGTAATTATTTTTATAGAACCTTGTTTGAGTTTTAAAAAGCAAGTAGTAGCATTTCTGAAACAAACTGACTGATTGAATTAATCCATAGATGTTATCAAGTCACTAACTGGAAAATTTTCAAGAAATCACCTGGCCTTGACCCTTGACTTCAGCCAACTGAATATAAATTATTTAAAACAGATTTTTTTAAAGTTCACTATAGCCCCTATTAGAATCCCATCCTAATATTTTCATGAAATTCTTTTTAAACCACAGGAGAAAAAAAAAGTCTCCTTTAATTTAAACTCATTTTCCCTTGTTTGGCCTCCAGAAGAGTAGGGGAAAACTGGTCAGACTCCTCCTCATAAAACCCTTTGTGTTTCAAAGAATAAGAACTAGATCTCCAACTAGTTTTCTGTTTTACAAGCTGAGGGAATCTCAATTCTCTAACTTTCCCATAGAGCCTCTCTTCCATCCCTCAGCACTGCTTGTTAAGCTTGCCAGCTTCTCCACTTCCCTTTCTATATACCGATACCAAATTTTACAAATATTTAAATCAGGAAAATTTAGAAATTTTAAAAGCCACTCTTGTGTGTGCTGAAATCTTACTGAATACGTAGCACTTTGCAAGGGGATGTATGGGGACAAACGCCATCATGGTCCAAGAGGAAAAACTGTTCTTGCTTTTTCTCAAGGATAACTCTATCTTTTGTGTCTCTAATTTTATGGCCTCCTCCACCCACCTCCCTCTCTGCCCTCACTCATTTGGGATGAGTCATTAGGACTTTACTGCCCGAGTTATCTTTCCCTGATACCATCAATGCCTCTTTCGTTGCTGGTTGATGTACCTCGGGTTGATTAATCTTTCCTTGAGTTTCCTATTCAGTCGAGTTATAAATACTAATTTCTATATCTACTCCTTTATACCCAACATTGCATGAGAGTCATCACACACCACTCCCTCAGTTCACAATGTCTTCTCAATATCCAGCAATGTGGCTTCAGGAGCTCCCTCTGCATTCTCAAATGATTTTTTAAGACCTTAAGGCAGTGAGTGGCTTCTTTCTGGTCTTCATATTTCTTGCAAAAATTGACCCTGCCGACTACTTGGCTAAAACAGGAATTCTTTGTTTTGCTAAGGAGTACCCCCAAACTATTTATCATCTTTTATCTCTCTCTGTTTGTTGCTTCTATAGGCTAGCCGCTAGCCCATCAGTAATCATTTTCATGCAGTGGAACCTACAGATTCAGCTCTGACCTTTCTTCTAAAGACCACATTCATTATTTTAATTGCCTGGATATCAATCTCACCTGGATATGCTGGCAACATTGTGAACTTGTTATATACAAAAATAAAATCTTTCTCCCTAAAATTTCCCCTATTTCTTTTTTTCCTATATTGGTTAATGCTATCACCATTCTGTCTTTATTTTTAAATATGTTGTTTTGATTTGAGAGAGAGGGAGAGAGAGAGAGAGAGAGAGAGAGAGAGGAAGAGAGAAACATTGATGAGACAGATACATCAATCATTTGCCTCATGCATGCCTCCAACTGAGGATCAAGCCCACAACCCAAACATGTGCCCTGATCGGGAATTGAACCAGTGACCTCTGGACACTCAACCAACTGAGTCATACTGGCCAGGGCACCATTCTGCCTTTAAAATATTTAAATTCTTTCTCTAATCCCTCCCTCAAATTAAATGAGCTGGACTGAAAGATATGAAGTAGGAATAAGGGAGTTTACTTTATTGTTGATAAAAATTAAGCTCTGAAAAATAGTTGTTCTATTGAATAAAATTAATTGGAAGAAAAAGTTAAATTTAGGAATAAATCCTGGTGTGTTCCAAAGCATGGACTCTGCTCTTCCTTAAAGAGTATTAATGGATGTTAATTCTTCTGGAGTCTCAAGATAAAGTTCTATTTGACCCTGACAGATGGAACCACCAGAAAGATGATTGACCCTGAACAATCAGGGGTTAGGGGTGCCAACCTTCCCCCAGTCCAGTTAGAAATATGCATGTAACTTTTGACTCCTGCCAAAGTTAACTACTAATAGCCTATTGTTGATCAGAAGCAATATCAATAAAACAGTCAATTAACACACATTTTGTAAGTTATATGCTGTATTCTTATAATAATGTAAGCTGAAGAAAATGTTATTAAGAAAATCATAAGGAAGAGAAAATAAATTTATCATAGTCATTGAAAAATACCACATATAACTGGACATACTCAGTTCAAATCCATGTTTTTCAAGGGTCAACTGTACTACCCACACAACCACCCTACATCATACATATGCACACACACACACACAAACCCCAACCTATAATTCTCCTTAAACTAGAGGCCCAGTGCATGAATTTGTGCACAAGTGGGGTCCAGCCAGCCCACCCCAATCAGGGCTGACTGGGCCGGGCTGGCCAGGGGGAGGGGCTGCAGGCAGTTGGCCAGCCAGTCCCACCCCCTAGTTGAACTCCTGATCGAACTCCTGGTCAAGGGGACAATTTGCATATTAGCCTTTTATTATATAGTATACTCCTTTTTAAAAAACAAAAACTAAAAGTAAACCTTAAAGATATTTGTAACTTGTCTTTTTCTCCATTTCTAGTTAAGAAAAGGTGGCTGGGATAATTCAATGTCAACATTTTAAATAATCCATCCTAACTGATACACTCTGTTGGGGGTCACTATTTGCAAAACAAAACTATGAAGCTAATTAAGAGAGTGATTTGTGAAGACAAATAAAATAAGAATGACCAATTTGTCTGGGCAGAACCAAATCGATATAAACCAGAGATTTACACCTGCTTTGGTGTCAGCTTGGTTTTTCTGCCCTCTTTAAATTTGCTGCTGGAGGGCTTGTCTGGGGCCTATCTGAGGGAATAACCTCAGACACAGGAGCAGCTGAGCTTGGCTGTAGAAATCTCCCGCTTATCCACAACGACCAATTAAATATTGTTCTCTAATTATTATTCATCTAGATCTTACTTCCAACAAGTTTGACTATAATTAAGTATCCTTAGCCCCAAATTATACTGAACCCCTCAGGTTATTGTGACCATCAACCCTCATTGCTCAAGGTGGCCAGCACGTGCATTCTGGTGTGTGATGGGTTAGGGCACCGGATGGCATGCGGTGCTGCACACTCAGGCTCTCTGTAAGGCCTTTTCATTATAACAAGTCTACACCAGGAAGAACAGGAAGTCCTTTTCATGAAGTGCTCTAAGTGACCACTGACTTCTTTATCAGTCTCTAAAGAAGTATTTTTTAAAACCACAGTCAAGAAATTAGTTCTATGGTTAGTAGTAGAAAATAGAAAACATAATATTCAGGTAAATGGAAAAAAGAACATCTGAAATGAAAAAAATCAGAAAGCAGAACCAAGTAAAATACCTTTCTTAGGGTAATTTCTCATTGATATATTTTAAACTTGTTTTACCAACTTCAAACAGAATAATGTGTTTATACTTGAACATGTCTCTACTCTAGAAATGGAAGGTAGTTATTTTTTTAAAAATAATCTTTCTGAATATATTTTTAAAAATATATTTTTATTGACTTTTAGAGAAAGTAAGGGAGGGGGTTTCGAGAGAAACATTGATGAGAGAGAAACATCACTGAGCCACTGCCTCCTGCATGTCTCCTCCTGGGGACTGAGCCACAACCCGGGCATGTGCCCCGACCGGGAATCGAATTGTGACCTCCCAGTTCATGGGTTGATGAGCCACACCAGCTGGTCATAGTTTAATTATTTTTATTGCTACTTCTTGTGTCCTTTGGTATAATAATAGGCTCTTGGTACTAACTGAAATATCCACTGACCCTGTGCCCTAAAAGCATGTACCAACATTAACAGGAAGGGCTGCCCTTTGGCCTTTACTGCTCCCAGGGTAAGGGTGTTATGTTGAAACATGAACTTAGTTGAGCAAAGATTATGCCACTAGTAATGGCTTGATATTGGGTTTTTCTTTTTTTTTTTTTTCTTTAATGAAAAAACTAAGTATGTGATAGAACTGTAACATGCACACTATCTTCATTTTATATCTTTGGTATCAGTTGCCAAAATAAAGTGCTGAGATGTGTAGCTTAGATATTTTATGGAAAATGCCTCCTCCAACAGAAATGTTAACAATATCATACATATAGACTACATATTAAGTTTCAGAAACAGTTATTTAGTAATCTTTTTGTGTTTGGTATGAAAGCTTCGTAGACATTTCCCTTGCTGCATACTTTGATTTAAAATGTGTTTTTTTTTTTCCTGCAAAATTATGTTAGTATAAAACATGCCATAGCAGACACTAATTTTAAAATGCGTTTCTGATTTTTTTAAATTTACTGTTCCTTCATCTGCATAATGAAGAGCATGTTTTGCGCTTTGCCGACACATCTTGCCAAAGCTGGATTCTGATGTTACACGTTCAGGCTCACACATAGCTAGCTCTGTGGTTCCACTTAGTCTCGGGCTTTCTGAGACATTGGGGGACATCTCCAGGGCAGGCATGCGACCTGGTAAGTCACTGTGAGGGCAACACACTCTGCTCTGATGGTCCTGATAGCTCTCCCTGCACAGGGTCACCGGCTCCGAGGGAGTTACTGAAAAGAGCATCTATCACCAACAGCTGTGTCCTGCTGTCTCGACAATCTGTGCTCATAAAACGTGATGTTTGGTAACTTCTTTCAAACACAGTTTGCTTTTGTCTTTTCAACACCAAAACTCCCACTTCTGTATCTTCTTTCATCTAAGAATTTCTCCATAGTTGGAGGGCATGAATTATGTCATACAAAATCCTTTCACAGTAATTACTGATGTTACTGTTATCCTAATTATCTGCAATACTAATGAATCCACTTTCTATATTGAATTGCACCATGGAAATGCAGTTAATGGAATATGCTTTAATGCTACCTAGAATGTCTGCTGCCTGTTAATGAATACAGAACTCTGGAATGTATACTGCAGAATTTTCTCTGTTCCATATTGTCTTTTTCATACTCAGTTTTGGTGAACTTCCTTTCCTAAAATGCCTCTTCTTTCTACAAACTTTCTCCTAAGACTGTGGTCGGCAAACTGCGGCTCGTGAGCCACATGCGGCTCTTTGGCCCCTTGAGTGTGGCTCTTCCACAAAATACCACGGCCTGGGCGAGTCTATTTTGAAGAAGTGGCGTTAGAAGAAGTTTACGTTTAAAAAATTTGGCTCTCAAAAGAAATTTCAATCGTTGTACTGTTGATATTTGGCTCTGTTGACTGAGTTTGCCGACCACTGCCCTAAGAGTAGGAATTAAGTTTACCAGCTCCATTTTTGTAATCAATTTTAGACAAACTGAGCCTAGGTATGTCAAAGAAAGGAGCAGCTGTTGAAAATTCCATTTCTAAGTACCATGCATTGCAGGAAATACAAAGAAGAGTCATGAATCTTTGCTTTCAAGAAGCTTATGAACTGCAGAGGAAGACCAAATGCAAACAGAATACAGTTGGGTTCCCATGACGATGACAAAAGCAAACAGAACATAGCCTGGGAGAAGACGCAGAGCAGGAGGTGACAAAGGGAGCTGGATTTTCTAATGATAAACTTGAAGTTGAACATCCGAGTCTTTATTTTTACTAACAAACATAATGAGAAATTTTGGAAACCCTAGGGAAATGATACATGATCCAAGAGATTGATAGAGAAGAAAACTGAGGGGCCAGCTGTTCCCCCTCCCTACTGGGGACTGAATGGAGGAAAATGGGCATTTGGGGATTTAGATAAGAAAAAAGAATACAGTTCTAACAGTGAGACGTATTAAACAAATAATGGAATAGGTTCTAGAAGGAAAATGAAAATGTCATCTGTGAAATTTAAAACTGGGATGTATTTTCAACAGCTTAAAAAATGGAGCAGGTGAGGTACGGCACATACTAGCCTAACGGAAACCTCAGAGCATGAACTTCCAAGGACTGAACAAAGTATATCTTGGTATATCTGCTTGTTGGTACATCTGCTTGGGATTATTTTTTTCTGGCCATGATGGTCATAGTGAGCCATCCTGTTCCTTCACAAAGCCTCACTGACCCACCGTGGGTATTGTGAGGTGGACAACGAAGAGGACCCCAGACTAAACTCAGAGAAGCAAAGCTTCCGTGTGACAGGAAGCTACAACATTAGATTCATTTACACAATCCTTAACAGACTCAATCCACAAGCTCAGATTTTAGTCTGGCATTATTAGAAAATGTTTAGCTGTTAGAGCTGGTTTAGACTATTATGTAAGTTACAGGTTTAATTCACTCAACTGCTCACTGAGGGCTTCCTCTTGTGTTTGGTGGTAGGCATACAGCTACACGAGACAGAGTCACTACCCTGGGGAAGACAGGCACATAACCAGCTATCCATGCACCAGAGTGACAAATGTTAGGAGAGAGGTAAGCCCAGAATGTGCGGGAAGCACAGATGGTGGACACTGACGCTAGACAGAGGGTACAGAGAAGGTTCACGGACTGATTTTGGGTGAGGCTGGAGGGAAAGAGTCAGGCAGCTGACGACAGAGGAAAAAGGCTTTCTCTCTAGAGAGTGGGAAGGGCATGTTTGAAGGCATTACATGCCACACAAAAAAGATGATCATGCAAAGCCCATAGCAGGGGAAAACTGCAAAATCATAATCTCCCCTAGCATTTTATTTGCCTTCTAGCATCAAGCCTGCTTTTTTAAATACTTAAGACCTTCAGCCTTGATTAGAGCATCTGTCATATGAATATGTATTTGTTGGCTGCCTGTGATAATGTGTTAGACATAGAATTCAAATGCCCTTTGATTTACCAACGGCTACTAAGAACTGTAATCAAGCCAAGTTCTCTTATTTAAACAAACGCATGAAATGTAGGGATAGATGTCTAAATAGAAAACATGATTAATTTGATCACTGTTTTCTTCCACCGTAAACACTCACTCTATATTCATAACATATATTCTCATATGTGTACACATGCATTTATATGAAATTCTATCCATCAATCAATAAAAAATGTCACATTGAATGTACAATTTGACAAGCTAAAATTCAAGCTTTATCGGGAGGCAAAAAGAAGCTTAGTGAATTTTTCCAATTCTCTGGTTATACATCAGATCAAATTGTAACACTCAAAGTAAAGACAGTGAAGGTTGTTTTTTTAAGTTCGCCCCCCACCGAGGTTCCCAGCAGCTATGTGCAGCACTTGGTCCTCTCGCCTGTCAGCATCACTAAGAGGATGGCTGTTACTAAATATGGACAAGGTCTTTGAAGGGATCAAAATACAGAACTCTCACAAAATGACAAAAATACAACTTGTAGAAGAAAGGAAGAGAAATATTAATATACTAGAGGCCTGGTGCATGAAATTCGTGCATGGCGGGGGGGGGGGGTGTCCCCTCAGCCCAGCCTGCACCCTCTCCAATTGGGACCCCTCAGGGGATGTCCGACTGCTGGGGATCGGGCCTAAACCGGAAGTTAGACATCCCTCTCACAATCCGGGACCTCTGGCTCCTAACTGCTCACCTGCCTGCCTGCCTGATCTCCCCTAACTGCCCTCCCTGCCAGCCTGATCACCCCTAACCACCTCTGCCTGCTGGCCTGATTGCCCCTAACTACCCCCACTGCTGGCCAGGTCACCCCCAACTGCACCCCCCCCGCCAGCCTGGTTGCCCCCAATTGTCCCCCTCCAACCTGGTCGCCCCTAACTGCCTTCCCCCCGCCAGCCTGGTCGCCCTGTACTGCCCCCTCTGCTGGCCTGGTCACCCCAACTGTCCCCCTCTGCCGGCCTAGTCGCCCCTTACTGCTCCCCTGTGCCGGCCTGGTCACCCCCTACTACCCTCCCCTGCCAGCCTGGTTGTCCCCAACTGCCCCCACCCCCCTGCCGGCCTGGACACCCCTAATAGCCCTCCCCTGCCGGCCTGGTCACCCCCAACTTCCCCCCTCTGTCAGCCTGGTTGCCCCTTACCGCCCCCCCCCCCCCCCTGCCGGCCTGGTTGCCCCACACAGCCTGCTGTTCAGTCGTTTGGTCGTCCCTCACTAACCCCCCTGCCGGCCTTGTCACCCACACAGCCTGCTGTTTGGTTGTCCATCTGGTTGTTTCCGTTGTGACACCCCCTGGCTTTTATATATTGGGATGGTTAATAAAAGTATGGCTTTTGTCTCTGCTGCATGACCCACACATCTTCCTGTTTCTTTTCAGCACATGAGACCATACTAGTATAGTGCCCTCCCCTACCCCTGCCAAAGATGTGTACAACAGAAGCCATCCACAGGTGGAATCTTCACAGACCTGCCTCCAGGTTCAGAGTCCTGAACTCAAATCCCAACTTCTCTGGGTCTTTCCAATGTCTTCTCCTCATTTCTCTTTTCCCCATCTCTCTGCCCCTATGAAGGATTTACTAAAAGACTAAGAATTTTTTGGACAGGCAATTTTTGTTGTAACAAACACAAGCTTCTCAAGGGTTAAGTATAAATGAATCAGAAACATGTGGCTTCAATTTCCCACAAAATTGAATTCATATGGACTTAGATATAAAAGGGAAAATAGTGTTTTCCAAAACATGGTTTGAATTTTTAAAAACTCCAAGTGCTGGGAAAATAGTTTAGGTATTCACTTAACTTTTAACTATGGCCAGAATCATTCATCCCTAATGCTACAAAACTTTATTCTCTTAAAGAATGTATCCTTCTCAGGGAAGACTGCATACATAGTGATTAAACACCTACCTTCACAATTGGTAAAGAGTTCCAACAGAATGGGACGAGGACAGAACACTAAATGCCCAGTGTGAGTAGCTGAGGGAAATGCTTCCTACCACTGAATGTGTACATGTGTTATTTGGGGATCTTGTGAAAATGAGATCTGATTCAGCAGGTCTCAGGTGGGGCCTGAGATTCTGCTGTGCTTATAACAAGCTCCCAGGTGATGCCACTGCTGCTGGTCCACAGGCCACATCTGAGCAGCCAGAATCAATCTAGATCACCCATCTGCCGTCACCACTCAACACTTGTAATTTATACTAAGTTATATATCTCTGAGCTTTCTGAGATTCCAATTCGCTTGATGACCAGAAAAAAAAAAAATCCAAGTAAAATGACATCAATGGGAATTAAAATATTCTGCTAAACAGGTATAGATAATTGCTATGAAATTTGCATAACAATATATACTGATTAGAAGTAATGTGCAATGTATCATTATTACACATGAACAATGAAAAAAGAAATAAAAACCAACAAATATTCATCATCACCAGCTCTGCTACTATTTTATATCCTACTGCACTGGGAATCCTTTCAGAAAATCTTCCAAGTCAATCCAGACTTCAGAGATATGGCCTGTTTTGAATTCAAGCACTTTTTTGTTAACCACATGACTAGTTAGTCAGGAATGTTTAGTTCTATTGCACACATTAATTTTTCATATCGAGATTTTAATCTCTGTGATGGTGTGAACTATGTCTTCTTCCTTTTGAATTCCCAAGAGTCCCTCAACATGCCTTCTAGACTATTAAATAAACTGCATGTCCTATAAAATCAGTACTGGCAAACCAAGGCCATACAACTAGCCATACTCATGTACACAATATAAGAATTCATGCTGTTCTAATTGTAACAAATCCAATTCTATTTGCCACCTGGAATTAGGGGTTGAGAGCAGGGGATAGATGTCGGAGCTCGGTAAGGCAACCTCCAATGTTCTGAGAAAACATTCAATACATAACTTCAAGGCTTCCCCCCAGGGTTTGAATGGACCCACTTTTTATTCATGCAACTTCATAGGAAACTTGTTAAGATGAAGAATGCTGTTGTTTTCTTCTGGGTAAACTAAAGCAGAGAAGCAGCTTACCAGCATAATAGCAAAGCTATGAGAAGTGTTTATCAAAGCCTCCAACTTCCATACCATTATTCTCACTCTTCTGGCAGGAAGACATATATTTGACTGCCTCTCTAAGGGCAAGGTCATTCCCAGGTTCTGAAAAGCCCCTTCACACAGCTGCCCAGTCACTGCCCCCACCCCATTTCCACATTTGAACCCCTGGAAAAACAGTCACAGAAGGTTTTCTTATCACAGCCAATGAAGAAGGTCAATAAGTTGATATGGCCCCAAGAATCACAGCTATTGGCTCCCTTCCCTGCTTTAAGTTGCTCTGCAGTGGAAGAACTCAAGGCCATATCCCCATCACCAAGGGAGCCCCACTAAGAAGTTTCTGCTCCCTCCCTCTCAGGCACGGAAAGGAAGCCTTTCCTCCTATCACCATGCTACGTAACTGGTCCTGGAGCAATGTCATGTTGCTGGTTGGGTGGGCTGACCAGGAATGTCACCAAGCATAATAATGCTCTCCACGAAAATGTATCCAGGCTTACCTATGGACAAATAGAAATAAACTTAGGTGCTATGTGTTTGGGTAGGACTGCTCAAAATAGATTTTGAAAGATATGACTGTCATAAACTCATCCTTCAATATTAGTCATACAGCGACTATATGCCCAGTATCATGCTAGGCTAAGTTTGGGAACAGTGCAGGGTTCCCCCCTTTATTTTTAAAGCAAAGAAATTTGCAATCTACATGGGAATACAAGACATCCTATCTAATAAAAGGTTAATATGCAAATTGACTGTCACTCCAACACACAAGATGGCTGCCCCCATGTGGACACAAGATGGCCACCACAAGATGGCCAGCAGGGGAGGGCAGTTGTGGGTGATCAGGCCAGCAGGGGAGGGCAGTTAAGGGTGATCGGGCTGGCAGAGGAGGGCAGTTGGGGGCGGGGGGGACAGGCCTGCAGGGGAGGGCAGTTGGGGGCAATCATGCCTGCAGGGAAGGGTAGTTAGGGGTGATCAGGCCAGCAGGGGAGGGCAGTTAGGGGTGACCAGGCTGGCAGAGGAGAGCAATTGGAGGTGACCAGGCCTGCAGGGAAGGACAGTTGGGGGGGACCAGGCCTGCAGGGGAGGGCAGTTAGGAGGGACCAGACATGCAAGGGAGGGCAGTTGGGGGCAGTCAGGCCTGCAAGGGAGGGCAGTTAGGGGTGACTAGGCCGGCAGAGGAAGGAAGTTGGGGGTGACTAGGCCTGCAGGGGAGGACAGTTGGGAGGGACTAGGCCTGCAGGGGAGGGCAATTAGGGGCGACCAGGCCAGCAGGGGAGGGCAGTTAGGGGCAATCAGGCCAGCAGGGGAGGGCAGTTGGGGGCAACCAGGCCAGCAGGGGAGAGCAGTTAGGGGGGACCAGGCCTGCAGGGGAGGGCAGTTGGGAGGGACAAGGCCTTCAGGGTAGGGCAGTTGGGGGGGACCAGGCCTGCAGGGGAGGACAGTTAGAGGGGAACAGGCCTTCAGGGGAGGGACGTTGGAAGACCAGGCCTGCAGGGGAGGGCAGTTGGGGGGGACCCAGGCCTGCAGGGGAGGACAGTTAGGGGCAATCGGGCCAGCAGGGGAGCAGTTAGGCATCAATCAGGCTGGCAGGGGATTGGTTAGGGGGTGATCTGGCTGGCAGGCAGAAGCAGTTAGGGGCAATCAGGCAGGCAGGCAGGCGAGCGGTTGGGAGCCAACAGTCCTGGATTGTGAGAGGGATGTCCGACTGCCCGTTTAGGCCTGATCCCATCAGGATGGAGCCTAAACGGGCAGTCAGACATCCCTCGAGGGGTCCCACATTGAAGAGGGTGCAGGCTGGGCTGAGGGACAACCCCCCCACCCCAGTGCACAAATTTCGTGCACCGGGCCTCTAGTGCACATATAAGCAGGTAAGTGACTTTACAGAGCTAAGAATGTCAATATAAGAGATGTTTTGAAATGGCACCAATTATAAGAAAGAAGTGCTTAAACTATATCCTGAAGATCAGGAAAACTGTGTAAAGAGAGGCAAGGAATAGCATTCCAGATTAGGGACATGCTGTCAGGAAACCCTGATGCTCAGGGCAAGTGAGGCAACCTGTCTGGATGGTGCAAAAAAGATAGGCAGAAATTTGGGTTGTGGATAAAGTAAGAAAATCATCAAATCAAAGAGCTTGGATACCATCCAGCAGATGGATGTTTTCCAAACAATGTTTCTCAGAAAGCTAAGATGCTAGAGATGACTCAATATTCTTAAAAACTTATATTAAGAATAAAGAAATGTAACACCTTTGACCTTAAATCTAAGTTTATACTAATAAAACTGTTTTGATCAATTTTATATGTTGAGGTTCTATACACATTTTTTTTAAAGAAAAAAGAATGACACCAATGATAGAGAACTACCTTCTTAGTTATCACAGGAAAGAGCAGTATTGATTAATTTAAAGCATTTTTTTTCTTTTTAATACAAGTTCACTTCAAAATTAATTTAAATATCACAGTCTTGTTAAAACAATATAAATACTTAACTTGAAACCTGGAGTTTCAGTATCTATAATGGCAAAGTTCTTGCCAGCACCATCATTGTTAATTACATCAGTCTGGCTGCATCACATTATATGGGAACTAATTAAATCAGAGTATGCACCATTATGGATTTAACTGTGCATGGTCAAAGGAATTGCTTGCTTCCCCTGATCATGTGCCCTTATGTACAAAATCCACATTAACTTCATGGAGAGTTAAGCATCAGGCAGGGATAATAGGTGATGGGCTTTGTCCTTGATGGCTCTAAAGAAAGATATTAATTTCAGTTTTGCAGCTCATTCAGAAAATTGCCTTGATAGCCTGGAAAAGCCCTGTTTATGCTTTCTGCATGTGTGTGTGTGTATGTGTGTGTGCGCGCGCGCATGCATGCGTGCGCACTCACACACATTTACACAAGTGAATATGCATGTGTCTGAGTCAAAAGAAACCATGACCAATGGTAAAAGAAATTAAAAATAAATTTAAGTATGCTTCCATACACCAGTGCATGAGCCCAAGACTTGATCATAAACTTGTACATTTAAATTGTCTACAAGAATTTTTGATTCAAAAGTGTACTAAACAATTTCATCATCACAATCACATAGAACACTTGCACTTGGGAAAAAATATTCCCCAGGCAAGCAATGGTATATTTTATTTAGACATTCAAGTATCAGACAATTTATAATAAATGAACACTCTTAATTTTAAGAAGCTTAATAAAGCTACTACTTTCTCTTGGATTCGGAGGTAATATAGAGTGAATATAGGAGATACTAAGAAAGGGAATTTAAAACAGTGAAGGCCTGGGGTGAGGATGGGTTAGAAAGGGTCAGTGGGGAAAAAAGGGGATATATGTAATACTTTCAACAATGAAGATTTAAAAAATCAGTTTTATGGGATGATTAACATTTTTAAAATAAAATTATATTAATATTTTAAGTGTTAAATCTCCCCATATCAATTCATTTAAAACACCTTATATTGCTAAACAGAAAACAAGGGCTTAAGTTCTCAGACTATGTTCTTCATACTTATAGCATTCTCTTCCTCTCAATGTATTAAGATGATTTCCAAACAGTGATTTCAGTTACTAAGCATCCTTCATACACTGGTTGAAAACATTCCAGAAATAATTAGTAGGTAATTCAAATACTTAACAAATATGTTTCTCTAAAACTTTGTTTCATATCTTTGAACTAGAAGTACTTGTAATCTGATAATTTTAAAATAAGGTGTGATTATAAAAAAGGAGGCTACTGACTTGCTCTTAAAATGACTAGGTTTGCATGCCCATGGGCTGCAGTGGCTGCCACTTCCCTTCCTTGACTTATTACAGCCAAGAAAATAAAATGAGTTGAATCAATTTAATTTTAATTCCAATTAAAAAAACAACTGTGCCATGCAATCAAACGACAGTCATGGACTTTAATTCAAGAGGATGCAAAAATAGGGATACAGTATTAAGTATTACTAAGATGTAATGTAATTTTAAATTATTTCAGTGAGCCATGGTCTGTGCCTCTCAGTGGTTAGAGCCTCAGCTGTGCACCCAGGCTCAATTCCAAGTCAAGGGCACATACCTGGGTTGCAGGTTTGATCCCCAGGCCTGGCCGGGGCATATATGGAAGGCAATCAATCAATGTCTTTCTCACATCCATATTTCTCTCCTTCCCCCTCCCTTCCTTCCATTCTCTCTAAAAATTAATGGGAAAAATATCCTTGGGTGAGGATTAACAAAAATAAAACACAATACAAAAAAATAAAAAAAATCAGTGAGAATAAGTAAAATGGGGGGTAGACAGAAGAGCACTGAAGATTATCCACTTGTTTATTGAGAGACAGTTTCAATTAGCTGATTGTGGAAGTGGATAATTTGTTTATTGTTTCTACTTTGAGGAAAGGTTTTCTTACGTATTTCCTACCAAAATAATGGGCCCAGTGGTGGTGTATTTTGTCTCTGGGGCAGCTTCTGCCACCTGTACCAGTCCCTGCAATCCCCTCCTGCCCCCATTCAGGCTTGCCAATCACTCTCCAGCACCATCAGAAGCCATGAAGGAAGCCTGGACTTCTGGGGTAAGGAATTTGGGTGTTCCAAAGGCTGGCGCAATCAGATTAGAAAATCACACACACACACACACACACACACACACACACACACACACACACACACACACACACAGGAGCTTGCAAATGGTAAACCCTGCTACAGGGATTAATAAAGTCAACCAATCATAAAACTCTAAATGACAAAGCAAGGCAATTCAAATGGCTTTCCTGGGTTAAAAAACTGTCAACGGGAAATGATTTGCAATTGTGTACAAGTTGTTTTTCTCTAAAAATCCTTCCTTAGGAGGCGTGGGGTTGAAGGAACCAGTTTACTATTTGTTTTTATTATAAATATCTTAAAATCTAAGGCTGGTATATATAGACATGCTGAAGGCAAGAAAGTAGCAAAAGGCCTTGTAGTTTTTAAAGAATAGATCAGATACTTAAAATCGCATGCTAGCACAGCAGATGTTGGAGGCAGCAGCAGGAAATGCCACAAGCCCCACCCGCACAGGTTGGCCCTGTGCCCTACCTCTCTCCCACTCCCCGCCCTTCATAGCTCCTGTGCTCTCTATTATCCCTCTTTTGGAACAATCCTTGGTCTAAACCTCTTGTAGAGCTGAGATTTTCATTAATGATCTGACAGAATAAGATAAAAGGTAAGACAAACACCCCCCCAAATCAATTTGACAAGTATTCATCAAGCAGATTTCAAAATGTTTAAGAAAGAAAACCTCTTATCTTAGACAAAATAATTTTTTTTTTAAGGAGTCATCCTCCATTCTCTCTGATTTGGTCTGCTCACTGGGTTGCCAGCTTTCAAATCTGACCCTTCCTTGGTATCCACTTATTATCCCCAAACCTCAACCCACTGGGCAATTAGAACACAAGAACTGCTTTCCAACCACCTCCTTTCAGTCTAACGCACGATCAAGGAGTCCCCTTGAAAGGGCAGGAAGCCGGCACCAGTCTCTGGAACTTCACAGATGCTTTAGAGATCCTGCGACATCCGCCCTCACAGTTAACAGCAACACCGGAAAGGAGTGCTAGCTTCCTTGGCGCTCACCCCTTCATCTGCGCCTGTTTCTTGTCCTGAAGGGGATTTCTAGCCCTCAGCCATTCAGACCTTATGAAGTTAATTTACACACATTATTATCATTGTCCTGAGATATATTACAATAATGAAACATAACCTTAAGTATACATATTAATGTCTACAGAGTATTTTCTACTGTCTTTGCTATAAAAAAATAACATATAAATGAAATTTTTATGTTTGATAAAAGAGATCTAATTAGAACACATTTTTGGCTGCAAATCTGTAAACTGTGCATTGATAAAGATGGGGAATAAAAGATGCATCGTGAATAAGCTGAGCCTTCTCTAATGAAATGAACAGTGACACTAGTAAACTTTCTTCCAACATAATTACCTACAGCAAAGTTGGTTTCTTTTATTTATAATCCAAGTTCAGCAAATGGAAATCCTAAGATTTTAGCACTGAAAGGGGAGATTAATTTAAATCAAGACATTCTGAGAACAAGTCGGGTAGGTCAACAGCTCACACAGCCCTCAAAGATGTTGTTACCAATATTTTTTTCCTTAATATAAGACAATGAGTTTTAAAATCCGTGTAAAAGAAAGAAAGCCACGAGAGGTAGCATGCTTCACAAACACTGACCTTTATTGTGAGAATTTCTCCTAAGGAAAAAAAGGGATAAGTAGACCTCATGGATCCTCCTGACTAAATGGCCTCTCTTGTATTACCTGCAATCACCACAACAGACCAGCTCTGCACTCATCCTGAAACACTGGGCCTTGAGGTACGGGGCTTGGGGTCTACAAATGAATGAACATTTGCCAACTTCAAAAAAGAATGATTTGTGGTAGAATGAGGGGGAAATTTTTTTGGTGATAACAGATATATAATAATTTTAACTTCCCATAATTTGCATAGTGATCAGCTAATACAATCCTATATAATAAAGATGTAATATGCAAATGGTCATTACACTTTGTAATGACCAGATCGGATCAGCAGGAGGGTGGGGCAGCGAGCTACAAGCGGGCAGCGGAGAGCTACAGGAGGGGGCAAGGCAGCAAGCTATGGGGGGTGGATGCGGAGGGAGCTACAGGAGGGCAGGGCAGTGGGCAGAGAGCTACGGAGGGCTGCAGTGAGATACTGCTACAAGCATGCGGCGGAGAGCTACAGGAGGGGGCATGGCAGCAAGCTGTGAGGGGGGGGCGGGGAGAGGGGGACGAGGGGACCTACAGGAGGGCAGGGCAGCAGGCGGAGAGCTACTGGAGGGCGGCAGCGAGCTACTGGTGAGCTACTGGTGCACGGATTCAAGCACTAGCTACCGGTGGGCTATTAGTGCTTTTATAATTTAAAGAAGAGCCTAGTGTATTATTCTATATAATAAAACCCTAATATGCAAATTGACCAAATGGCAGAATGAATGGCGGAACGACCACTCGCTATGATGCGCATTGGCCACCAGGGGGCAGATGCTCAATGCAGGAGCTGCCCCCAGCCCACAGGCCCTGACCAGCAGTGGCTAGGGGGGGGGGGGGGCGCGCGCGGGCAGGGGGTGGTGCCAGGCCGCCAGCCAAGGAGGGTGCCAGCCCTCCTCCCCCCGCATTGCCCAGCAGAGGGAGGTGACCTGTGGCAGCGGGGGGGGAGGGGGGGGGGGCGGGGCGGAGCTGGCGAGCAGGCTGTGCCAGGCCAGCCAAGGTGGGTGCCAGCAGCGGCCCTGGTCACCCCGCAGATAGGCTCTGATCACCGGCCAGGCCTAGGGACCCTACCTGTGCAGGAATTTCATGCTCCGGGCCTCTAGTTATAAACGTTTTACTAATAATGCAATTAAAGTTCAAAGAAGATAATGATTTGGTGAGGATGTGATAGGAAACAAGCAGTGGAGTCCAGACTCCAGGCCTGTGCCTGAGGCTGGGCAGTGGCTGATGGCTTCTGCACACAATCCAGACTGTCAGGCAAATGAATGCCGCTGCCCCCGAGCCTCACCTCTCAAGGGAACTGGTAGAGAGGGAAATGGAGGGAAAACACCAAGATGGGGCACAAGTGTGGTGGGAGATGTCAAGATTTCTCCCTGCCCTTCTAACACAGAAATAACACAAAGGAAATTCATGTGCAGTAAACACACTGCGCGCACACACGCGCGTGCACACACACACAACTAAAGACTGTATTTTACAATTTACTGCAGGTTACAGAGGTCTTACGTAGAGATATCTATAAATAGTATGAAGATCTGGAAGGACAGCCCTCTGGTGGAACATTTTGGCTGTGTGATTGCTGCCGCTTCGCAAAAATATGGGTGAACACACTACCATTCTTTAACTGAGAAAGCCTTTGAATGCAGAAGGCATGGAGCAGAGAGAATGGTTTCTATGACTGGGGTAACGAGAAACCTGAGTGTCTTAGTGGTGAAAAAGCAAAGCTTCATATAAATCAATTCAAAATGTAAACATACCACTTAAATATAATCAGGTAATTATAACAAAAAAAAGTCCAGAAAATCACTGTAACAATCCAAAATAAATAAATGTTCCACATTAGAAAGAAACTCAGAACTCATTTGTTCATAATGTAACTTGACTTTCTTCACATAATGCATACCAAATGCCATATGCTTGGCTATACCTGTTCTAAATAAAATTATCTTCTAGTTGATATCTAGTTCTAATCCAACAAACCTGCACAAAACACATATTTAGGCTTCTGAAAAGGGAAGGCTAAGTCCAAGGTAAAAAGCAACGAGAAAGCAATATTCATCAAACAGACATTTTTAATAGAGCCTGTTTCTCACTTGTTTCCTTGAGGAATATGTAAAACAGGGGTGGGAACCATTCTTCTGCCAAGGGCCATTTGGATATTTATACCATAATTAGCAGGTCATACGAAATTAGCAACTTAAAAGTCAGCCTGCTATATTTGGTCAAACATTTAATTAACTCACCCCTAATGCCTTGGCAGGGCCAGATCAAATGATTTTTCTGGTCTTATACAGCCTGTGGGTCAGAAGTTCCCCACCCCTGATGTAAAAGAGAAGAGGCACATGTGCAGGGGTAGGTTTATACAGGCCAGATTGATTAATAATCAGGATGCCATAATTCAGGGAGATAGAGAAGTAAGAGAGTCCAGTTCTCAGTATCTGCAGGGAGTCAAGTCTCTTTTGAGTGGTTTGAGGTATAATTTTGTTGAGGCAATGTGGTTAGATGGACCCTCTAAGGAAGAGGGGGTTGAGTTCAAAATGACAAGTAGTACTTCAATATTATATGGTGATCTGGAGAAACAGAATTGTAGACAGAAAAAAACAGAAAGTGCAAAGGCCCTGAGGCAACAGCAAATGTATTTGTGGATCAGAAGAGAAGCCTCCGTGGCTAAAGCACCAATCGCAAGGGGAATTATGATTAGCCCAGTGCTTGGTAAATTACTCTGCATGTTCAAGGATATTAGCTTTCTTTCTATCCTCTGAGCAATTTAGAATATGGAGGAGGGGCTTTACCTCTGATAATTACTGCCATCTTGATAGGATTACTGTTGTGCTGGAACATAATAGGTGTTCAACATTACTCTGGCACAATATAAATAGTCCTGGCTTTTATCAGTCTCTTTAAGAAAAACTTTCTCATTAACTTCAAGTTAAAGTGCTAAGACCAATGACAACAGCCAACCAATTATAAACACTGATTATACGGCTTCTGCACACCACCCAGACAGTCAGGCAAATGAATGCCGCTGCCCCCGAGCCTCACCTCTCAGGGGAACTGGTAGAGAGGGAAATGGTAGAGAGGGAACTGGTAGAGAAAACACCAAGATGGGTGTTTGTCAGCTCTGAAGTCTTAACTCAGTGGGGTCTGTATACTGCTGCTCAAAGGTCTGAATCTGTGAGGTGGCAATTTTGGAAGTTAAAAACCATTCATATGCTTAACTCAGAGGTAGAATTAAATTAAGCTTCAGTCTTGAAATTTCTCTACCAAGCCATGTAAAATGGGGCAGAAGAAATGGGCTACAAAATCATAAAAGATGCTTTCCAAAGGTAAAGGCAACCAAGAGTCCCTGCACCATAATTTGCACCTGTTTCTCAGTCTGTATCTAGTAGATAAGTACAGCTTTTCTATTATTTACACATTTTCTTTTCTTTATTTCTTCAGAAATCAGTTAACACTAGACTTCAAATGCTCTTAACCGCAACAGGTCACAAGTCCTTTTTGGAACCTGCTGACATCTGGTCACATGGGATTGCTCTGAATCTTCCTCAGTCAGGAAGTTCCTACAGGAAACAGTGTGTGTGACCTCTATGCAAATAACTTGGTACCTTCAGAAATCACTACTGACATTGCATTTGAAAGCCCCGAATAAAGGTTTATGTCCATATTTTAAAATGAAGATTCTTCCAAAGGCAGGGTAAGGATAGAAGAGAACAGTTGCACAGATGATAACAAGATTCATCCTCAGAAATTGCCCCAACTTATTAAATTCAAGTCAAGTAAATATGTCAGATAAGAATTTGGTGAATTTATTTTGGCTAACACTGCTCTCCTGCTGGGTACACAAGGCCGATGAAAAGCCAGGTGTTTTCAATCTATAAAGCTTAACACTGCCCACAGCAAAACCAGCTGGCAACAGCCTGAAAGAAAGTGTGTGTCTTGCTGGGAGCAGTCCAGCCTGGTGTGTTTGATCTCTCACACACACCACACAGAGCACTCCCTTCCTGAGGCCATGCCTGGGTGGCTGTCCTGACAGCCAGCTTCAGCTAAGACTTTGGGAGCAATTGCATAATCTCATTCTTTTTCCTAGTGTTCCAAATTATTTGAAAGAAATAATACACCTTGTTTTCCCCAGTAGATCTCTCCCTAGTTAACCTGAAAGTAACATCTTATCTGGCTTGCACCACAGTATGTGAACATAGAGTACATCCCAAGAATTCACATACCACTAATTCTTATAACTTGGGAAGAGCTAGGTTGAAGTTGGCTTTTGAACTAATCTGTAAAAAGTTTGTTATGCAAATTACTTGAATTTTTAAAAAATCTAACACAATGGGAATCTATTATAGGAAACAACTGCTATAATCAGCTCTCAGCACCTCAGAACAACTATCCATTCCACATGACACAGGCCAAATCATGTACAAATCTTACCTATTCATCACAAGCAAATTCCCCAAGTACCACCAGTAAGTAGCACTTTGTTGGTCTAGCATCAAACTATCTATAATAATAAAAGCATAATATGCTAATTAGACCAGATGTCCTTCTGGACAACCTTCTGGACGAAGTTGTGGCTGCAAGGAAAGCCCGGGTCCCGGGTGCCAGAGGGAAGCCGGTGCCGGCAGCCGGGGGAAGGAAGGCCTACTCTTGTATGAATTTTTTGCATTGGGCCTCTAGTACTTCATAAAAAACACACACACTTTCTTTTTAAAAAAAGTTAAAATTTGAACTTTTCACAAATTCCAACAGGCCTTCTAACAGGTGGTGAGATTTAAGTACACAGAGAAGTGGGTTCTTTTATGCCACATCATTACGATCTTCTATGCAGTATGTCTTTCTCATAAGAAATTCAAGTACATAATGTTCACTGGTAAATTACATCCAAAGTGCTAAAACATTCCAATGGTCCTAACACCTATATCAGATACAAACTGGGGAAACGGAAATACTTCCATAACATGAAGAGAATAAAGAAAATAGTACTGAGCCCTAGACCATGAGCAGAGAAATGGTTTTCTCACATATAAGTTCTTGGGGTACCTCAATGTCTAAAGGGGAGCAAACTAAAAAACCTGTGCTTGTCAAATAAAGTAGTGATTCAGTAAATAGGTCAATCAATGAATGAATCTTTGAATTGACTGCTAAAACAGCTATAAAAATACTGATTTCTAGTATGGTCTGGCTGCCACTCATCCTCATATACTGGGCCCTGATCTTTACACTGGGGTTTGAAACCCCTTACAAGCGGAGCTTTGAAAATGAAGAGAGAAAGACCAAAGACAAAACAGTCACAAAGCACACTTCATGACAAATGCCTGGGATCACAGGAGAGAAACTAAATAATTAGATGTTAGAACTTCACCCATGGTCATAGTATCCAGGTTTATTACCCACATAGGCTGACCAACATTCAACCTTTGTTGTTTTTTTTCCTCATAAAAATTCCACTCAACCTCCTGGGCTCCAGAGCCTGCAGTGCTTTCTAACGTGCATATCCACTCTGGCTAGGATCACTGGCCTGCCTTCCTGAGAGTTACCTACTACACCCCTGCCTCACAGGGGGTTTAGAGAATTAATTAACGTTTGCAAAGTTCTTGTAGAGCCACAAGCCAAGGGGTATTATATAAATGCAAATTATCAGCCTTACTCTGTTTCCCAAAGGGGCAAACTGCCCAGAGCACTGACTCACGCCTTATAAGAACACCTGTCTCTTTAACCAGATCATCCTCTGTTAACAGAATTGTCCATTTACAACCCCAGATCACCAATGTCTGCACATCAGCCCGTGTTCCAGGCCTCTGGGGATTTGTTTTGTTTTGTTTCCCTCCAGGAGCTATTTTTGAACTCTTGGTTCATATGCTCAAAGCCTGCAAAAGAGATCAGAACCTATCGTTAAAAACAAATACCACCTCCAGAAAAGGGCTTCACATCTCACTTTTTCATCTTTGGGAGGAGATAAGACAGAGGTCTTTGACGTTTTAGAAAGTGCACTGTGTCCTGATAGGACTCAGGAGGCCCTGGCCCAATTCCGCTTTGAGTGATTGCATTCTGCTCACCTCGAGGTCCCGCTGCTCCAACTGCATGTCCTACCCATTGCCACTTCCTGCCCGTGAATGTTTTATGGTCTTCCTCTGTGTAAACAAATGCTGTGTTTCACCGCCACAGCCCTATCCTCTGGAATAAAGGTGAACAGGATATTCGATGCCATGGCTATCACTTTTAGGGCCTAGGCCCCTGGTTTGTTTTGTTATGTAGATTGGATCAGCTATTAATATATCATGTTCAGACATGTCGTTTCCGCCTTTATTTTCACTTTAAACCTGGGAAAACAGTTGAGAGGTTATGTAAGCATTGCCCTGGGTCCTGATCCACATACTGGTATGTCTTTGGCAATTTTTACTGGTCTTTAAAATTCCATTCCTTTGTCCTAAAGAACAATGTCTTTCATATGCTGTCGTTAGTATGACACGAGGTTAGTAGCAAAATTGTCATATAGGTTTCTAAACATACTTAGAAGAAGGAGAAAGGCTTTAAATTAGTTTTCTTGTATATAAAACACTGAAAAAAACAAACAAAAGGAAAAGAAGGAACCATTTTAAATAATCCCTTCATTTACTAGGTATTTGTTGAAGTACTATATGCAACAAAGACATGGAATTTATTTTTAGGATGTTTTTACCTCTCATATTTCGGCTCTAGAACATTTAAGTCACTTTGGATAGAAAAGGATAAGGCAAACAGGGACCAGCACAACTACTCAGGGCTCCATCTCAGAACTAAAACAATTACAGGAATGTTGACGGGCCCCAGAGTAGGCAGTAGGTAAGGAGGAATAATAACATTGAAAATGTAAAATAAACTTACTAATCATGTTACATTTATACATATGTGTATACATATTATATATTATACTGCAGGGTTTTATAGTTTATTTAGAAAGTTCTTTAAAATTTGCCTCAAAGAATTTTCACAACCATCCCATGAGTAAAGTATTATATCCATTTTACAGACAGGAAAACTTTGCCTCGAAGTAGTTGAGTGATGTATCCAAGATTCACACTGCCAATCCAGGTGCACAAGCTGCACTTGAGGCTAGGGAACAGCCGATCCATGGAGAAGGTTAGCCTTCTCAAAACTTGCTCAACTTATGAGCAAGGTGGGAGGCAACTGGTGAGAGAAGAAATACAGGAGGGGTGTGGTGGGAGGAATGTTCTAGGAAAGGTGACACACCAGCTTCCAAAGTGCCCCCTGGTCAGAAAAATTTCCAAACACTGTGATTTGCATCTACAAGCTGGAATATGAGTTATCCCCCAATGGTTCTGATACTCAGTCTCTATTCTCTGTTACAAGGTCCCCTGGACTCCACCTGCAACTCAAAGACAGTCACTCAAGAAGTCATCACAAAGACCATGGCTGGCCCCAGGTTTTAAGCCGCAGTTTCCTTCTGATCAGCCTGGAGTTAGCTGCTGTTCCCAGAGAACAGAGAGGGGTGGCAGGGAGAGGGGAGGAGGAGACACAGCAGCGGTGTCCTCGGGGCTCCTGGATGGTATCAACCAGTCTTGTCCATCAGCCTCTCCTTCTTCTTCTCTGGACATCAGAGCCTGTCCATCTGGTGCCAGCCCCTTCTCTACTGTATTCTTCTTGTCTGATGTCTCACTTCTCCACTCCAACCCTCCCTACCAGGACTGTGACTTCCTACAGACAGAAGCAGGACCTCACTTTTCCTCGTCTTCCCTGCAGTGCTAATTCCAAGCCAGACATCCACTGAATTAGCTTGTTAAACCCCAAGTCTGCTCAGAACCCACCTTCCCTCTCTCTCATTGTTTAATTGATAGTATAAGCTCTATTCAATGCTTAAGAACATTACCTTCTGGAGACATGACACCAGGCCAGCTGTTAACAAAGAGTTGGAATTTTAGTTTATTGGTATGTGAGGTCTTGGGCCCAAGCTTTGGGTGTCCCGGAAGTGCATGGGGGTAGGGAGTGGAGGCAGTGAAGAACTGACCTTGAAGGCTGCTGGACATATTAATGTTTTGCCATTTTGATCTGCTGCCATAGCAAGAGGCACGGTATTGGTCAAGAGGTGTGACAGAGCATCTCAATGCTGGTTGAAGTGCTTCTATAATGACAATTCAGGGAACTGACGTTTAGAATACCCATCTGTTAAAATCATGTCTGGACGTCTCAGGTCAAGGCCCACACATTCCTGTGCCCTCCACAGTACAACAAAAACAGATGCTTGGACACTCCACTCGGGAACAAATGCAGGCTCATTCCTGGTGCTGATTATTTTCTTCTGCATCTTTTCTCAGAGAAAAAAAAAAATCAAACCACAACTTTCAAGACATTACCTGGCAAAACACCAACTCCCAGGTAGGAACACCTTAGCATAGGGAAGCCACAAGCATCTTCAACAAGAGCAACAATGTGGTGAGTACTATAAGCTTAGCCCATAAAATGCTTCATACCTTAATGTCCTGTGATTCCGGTCTCCCTGTGTTTTCAGGGTAAACTGACTTCCACAACACTCACTATCCACACTAGTAAACTGCTTTCCAACGGGCAATATGTTCCTTCTTTTTCAAGGGCAATGCTAACTATACTCTCCAAAGCAATGCCACAACACTTTGTTTTTAAGACATTTAACTAAATCACTATAAATCAACTTAGTCAATCAAAGATGAACTATATATTATCTTGCCATCATGGCAATAAAAACCTTCCTGTCACCCTTGCCAGAAAGGGACAGCAAGCTACGTGGGTAAATACGGCTGAGAAAGGAATATGGAGCTACAGATAATTAAAGTGCTTTAGACCACTTGCCAATTGATTTTCCTCTTGTAAAGTTAGCTCAAGTGAAATGTTCAGAATAAATCATGTGTTAGAATTATCTTCTGAAGTAAGAGCTGAGAGCATATTGATTAATAATTATTTGCACTAATAGACTCAACTAAGGCAAAATCATCAATTACCTTAAAAATTGGCTCAGATCAATCACAATGAAATCAGCTGAGCTTGAAGATTCATTGTCTTTGCTTAGTATCAACAGAGAGGCAGGGCTCCTGCATGGAGTCCTAAGCAAGTACTGCTAAGCTGGTCAGAATGATTTGTGATTACTTCTGAATATCATATGAACCTAGACCTTCTAACTAACGAGTCTCCCACACTTCTACTGAGTGGGAGGTCTCCATGGTAAATAAATGTTTTCCACATATGATACAGAATGAATGTGTGTCATCCAGGAAATGTGCTGATGATAAAGCACAACGACAAACTGGGCTAGAAAATAGCAACCTGGGAGGCCAATGAGCCAGCGATGCACATCCAAACTTCATGTATGTGCACACATGCCTGAGATTCATCCCTGAAGACCCCACAGAGTAGAAATAAGAACACCCAGAAATATCTTCAACTTACTATATGCATACAGTTGAATGTGTTTAAGAGTTTGTGGCTTACTCAATCTTATACAGTCATCTGGCAACACACAAAAAAACATGGCTAGTTCTTGGCAATGATGCCCAGTTCCAATCTCCATCTTCCTTCCCAGAATGAGTTCCACTTTGCTGCCACCACTGTCACCCTAGGGTACACATCTGACCATGCCACTCCTTCCACACCCTTCCCGGCCCACCACAGACTAACTCTAGAGCCTCGGGCAAAGGGCCTCTGCCTGGCTCTCGAGTCCTCTGGCACTCAAAGTGTGTCTGTGGGCTCATGGAGGTCTCCAAGATCTTTAAATGGTTCCCAGGTCAGAACTGTTTTACAGTAATACTAGAGGCCCCATGCACGAATTCGTGCACCAGTGGGGTCCCTCGGCCTGGCCTGCAGAATTGGGCCAAAACTGTCTCTCCAACATCCCCCAAGGGGTCCTGGATTGCGAGAGGGCGCAGGCCAGGCCGAGGGACCCCACCGGTGCATGATAGGGGCCAGGGAAGGACTGTGGGAGGTCCTCCAGGGTGTGTCTGGCCTGGCTCCCTCAGTCCTGATCGGCCAGACCCCAGCAGTAAGCTAACCTACTGGTCGGAGCGTCTGCCCTTAGTGGTCAGTGCATGCCATAGCAACTGGTTGACAAGTTGAATGTCTGCTTCCTTGTGGTCAGTGCACATCATAGCAAGCAGTTGAGAGGCTTTAGCATATCATTAGCATATTACACTTTGTTTGGTTGAATAGCCGACCAGACGATGGACACTTAGCATATTAGGCTTTTATTATATAGGATTAAAACATTATTTGCCTTCTTCACTAGATTAACATTTGCAGTGAGAGTGAAAAGACACTTTTGGCCCCAAACAATACTAGTGGTCACTGTACTTTTCCCCTCCAAGCAGGTGAAGGAAAATAAAGTCAGTTTCACCTCAGCACACCACTGTGAGGCCATAAATATCAACTTTAATAAATCTTGACCCTGAGTACACTTCTTTATAATATTCTGTCACAAGAAAGCAAGTATACATAAAGCAGCTCTGTTACACACCCGAGTCTGATGTTTGTCTCAAGGAAAAGCACTGGTGTGATTGGGTTGCAGCTGAACCAGCCATTTTTCCCCACAATAACGTCATTTTTACTTCAGAAGAACAACTGATAAAAATCTGTTATCAGACTTAAGTATTCAAAAGGCATTTTCTTGAAAATGAACAAAAGGGAACTGTCTTCTGAGGAAAGCTACTGACAATATTTGTTGCCAATGATAAAATTTGAGCTATCAAGTAAATATTAGAACTTTGGAAAACTTATACCTACCACCATGAGTTTGATAGCTTCTTAATACTTAGAGATCTCTGTTGTCTTCTTAATATTTTATATAACTGTATCATCATTTGGAAAATCTTTACAACTTAGGGGACCCATATATTCTCAGTGACCAATGCTTGGTATAATTTAATCATATGGGTAAAAGGTTTGAAAGCAGGAGATATCGTAGTTTAAAGGTAAAGATAAGTGGTTTTAGGCTTCACATTACAATAGCAGGTAAGAAACTATCACTCATCAAGTCTTGAGGCAGAAAACTAGCCATAATTGAGGAGCATCATCTTCATATACTGAAAACAAAACAACCAACTGAACCAGAGTAAATGTAGAGGCAGTTATGAGAATCTAGCTGTCTTCTTAATAAGCCAGATACTAAAGAGATTCTTAAAAATGTAAAAATGTTGATCTACTGACTCCCTATATCAGACACAGACAGAGGAATTGCAGATGAGGGAACCCAAGTCTAAGAGAGAGTTTTGTACACTACATGTGGTCAAAACTGTTTCATCTCTGAAGCCAAGAAATAGATACTTTGGGCTAAAACATGGGCTCTGTTGAAATCAGAAAACCCAGTCTGAACACCAAGTTGGTAGAAAACAACAACTCTCCCCATGTTAAGTGGAACTTTGTGGAACACTTTCAAAGTTGAGCATTTGGAAAACTAGCATAAGCCACGTTCCTGTCTGTTTTTCTGTCTGGGGGCAGAAATAGCACCAATATTATAAGATAGCTTACATCTTCTCAACAAAGATCTTAAATTATTCAATAATTTCCTTGTTGCTTTATGCCTTGCAAAAATGTTTTCCATTTATTGAAACTAAAGGCTCCTAACTGGAGATCAAGTTCCTTCCCTCTTCTTCTGTCCCTGGTAGGGCTGGTAGATGCCCAATGCTGCCCTGAGAGTGAAGGTGTCTGCCTGGATGGAAGGTGGCAGGTGCTGTCGATGGCGTGGGTGGAATCCTTCCTGCATCGCACAGAAAACCTTCTTAGGGTCTAGGGTTAACTAGCTGGCTGTGGTCTGTGTATGAAGGCTTTCTGTGTACCCATTACATGGAAGTACCATGGGGGCTTCATGTGAATGGGATAGAAAATGATCCCTATTTCCACCATCCTCACTCTCAAATGATCACTCCTGACTCCCTTATATGTTCTGATGGTAGAAGCATTAAAACTAGAACACATTTTTATTGCATTCTAACTCTTAGGTTAAACTCAATTTTTAGTTTAATGGGGCCAGTGCAAGCTACTAAAACTTATTTTTGAAGAAAATGGAAACACTACTGAGGACAAGTCTTCCCTAAATTATATAAAACACCTTTTGAATTAAACAACTAATATTTTCCACTTAAGTATCTAATTTGAATTTAAACATTTCTTTACATGCTACCTTAACTAGTTGCATGTTTCTCTCAGCATCTTAATTTTATGCATCGTATACTTCTCAGAAGCTTGATAGTGAAAATTGCTTATTTGCATTCATTTACATACAATTTGCAAGAAATGCTGAAAAACAGAGAAAGGGAGAGATTGTAAATTAATAGATTTTTCTCCCTAAATAAAAAATGTCATTTCTATGAGGAAACAAACAGGGCATTTTTCCTTGCTTATCTATAGTACTTTCAAGATGATAACTAAATTTTGTACACACAGAGAGCAATAGGAAGTCTTTTCCCTGCATGTTAATAATGATGATGAAAAAGGCTCCAAACTTCTGATCATCTTCTTAATAAGAAAGGAAACATCCTCAAGCAGATGATGCCTCCTGAAAAATATTACTTGCAAAGCACAACTTTCTTATACAATAATGACATTTTATCAATTCTAATCTAAATATTCATCCACTTTAAAAACTATTTCTTTTAGTGACGAGTAGTTTGTTCTGTATGACCTTCACTGTGAATTGGATTTTCTCCACATCCCTCTCTTCTTGAGCTTGAATTTATATTAGGAAAATGCCCCCATCCCAACAAGAGCACTGTCTGAAGCTGGAGAACAAGCAGGGGCCATTCTTTGTTGCTTTTTTGTAGTTCTACTAACATCACAGAATCCGGGTGCTCTTCTCCCTGGGGCCTGGAGCCTGGGCTCAGACAGGGTTCTGGGAATAGGTTTCCTGCAGCAGCCATTTCTGCAAGGAATGCAGAGGGAGCATAATGGTAGAAAACACTTAAAATATAAGTGCCTTCAACATTATCATTTTATCTCTCTAATTTCATGGGAACATGGCAGGGAATTCACCCACCATTCAAGCTTCACAAATAACCACTGCACTTACAGAAGGCGTTCCATTCTACAAATTGAAAGTAATTTTAGGTTGGTGTTCTGAGTGAGTTTCACAGAAGAGAGCTGTCCGTTGAAAATTAGACAAACCTAAGCAAAATTAGAGTTTTGACATTCTTTTAGTCGTAAAATAATGTTATCTGGCAGATTGAGTTCATCCTTGATAGACAGCTAAAAAGCTAGATATGAACATAAGGGAGGCCAAGGCACCATTCTTTGGAGGAAGTTCCCAACACGGCGCTTATAGGAGCTTCTTATGTGGGCCCAAGTTGGTCACATGACTGGCCTGTGCCTCAGTCCTACTGATATAAAACCAAGATTTCACAGAAAAAGCAAAAACAGATGCTGCACTTGAGCTGAGCTCTCTAAAGTAAACAAATTAGAGAATTTATGTGACAACTCTGGTCTCTGGAAATCAGTGAGAACTGCATTTCCTAAAATAATTCATGAAATAACTTTTTGTTTTTCCTTTGTTTTACTTTATTATTATTTTTTCCATCACCATTTATCCCCCATATGGCCTCTTCCACCTCCTCCACCCTCTTCCCCAACAAATACTTTTCTCCCTCCATTGTCAAGGCAACATTTATATAATATTTATGGATCGAGACAGAAGTCACAATTATCACTCCCAAGAAATTAGCTCTAGCTTATGAGACAAGATACATTTATATAGCTGAGACTATAAAGCATTTTATATTACAAGCAAACCACGAAGGATCAGAAAGTACTATAAGAAGCATCACTTAAAATGTATTAAGAGTCATGTGGATGGCTCAAACATCCCAAACAATGTTAGGAAGAGTGCATGGTGCCGGCAAACAATACGAGAGATTCTTTAGGTACACAGAGAAAAGCTGGCCACTCACTAGCTATGGAACCTTGGGCAAGCTCATTCACCATCTCTCTAAACCTATTCTTGATGTATTAAATGTGGACAACAGTAGGAACTCACAGAGTTGTGAAAGTGAAATGTTGCAAAACTTTACTGGATCCACGTAAAGTGCTTTTGCAGTGCCTGGTGAACAGATTACACTTTCAAGTGATATGAGCTATAATAGAACTAATCTACATTAAAGGTACCTCACCCTCCTTTTTACTAACAGCCCAGTTACTCATTCTTATGTCATTTAATTTGTCCTCATCACAACTCTTCCCATCTCCTTAATCAGTCTGGTTCTGGTCTGGAAGACCCCTCCTCTTGTCTACACTTTCTAGAAATAAGTCTGTTGCCTCAGTGCCCCAGGGGTGACACTGTGTGCAATGGTTACATCTCAGTTTTGGGGCATAATGCTTTGTACAGAGTCACTGAATTGTGCTAGTGTATACCCTACCAAATCTAATGAAAGAGTCACTTTTTTATCACTTTTATTCTTAATATCTCTGAATCTCTTTGTATCATGGGCTAATTCTTGTGTTTATGACAATTTTTGATAAATAGAGGCATGACCCTACCTCCCATCTTAAACTGAACAATGTGAAATAAACAGATTCTTCAAGGAAGTGTAGAACTTATTCTGTCAGAGATTTTCATGACTGGCTTTTCTTGTTACTTACTTTTGAACTTTATTATCCTGTAAGTTACAAATACTTTGTACTCTTTCTGTTCTGATTACTAAAGAAATTAAGAGGAAGACCAGAGCTAAAACCAATATCTGCCTGACACCCTATGTGGTGCCTCCCTAGCCCAATTCTGCTGTTATTGATGTTACAGTGCGGGCTTTGTATGCCCGTGTTTATAAAATGGCTGGCTGTGTCTGGAAGCAGATAGATATTACATTTTATCACCTATGCTTTCCCATCTGCACTCCATAGATGAGAAAATTCTCAGTTCCAAACTAAGTTAAATTAACTTGAATAGTTCAAGGTCTTGAAACAATGTATTTTGTTCCAACATTAAAAGAATATGCGTGTACACACAGAGACATCTAGCTCATAATCTTAAATAATTTATTATAGTGACCAAACACTACGTATGTATTCTTAGGAAAAACACTTGTTTTTAAGATTTAGTTGGCTTCTGAGTATTCACAGATGGTCTTAGTGTTTTAATTACTCAGTCTGAGGGACTGATTAGACAAGAAGTGGAGGGAATCCTTCAACCTTCCAGTTTTTGTTCCACAGGTGCTCAGTTAAGACTGAACTCCTATTGTTTCCCTCCAAGAAAAAACACAGACCACCTGCCCACCTCCACCAACCAAACCAAACCGAACCAAACCAAACCAAACCAAACCAAACCAAACCAAACCAAACCAAACCAAACCCCTCTCCAACCTCCAAGTTCCTGGCATGTATTCCATCATCAAATCTTCAACAATGCAAAGCAAACATCATTAGTTTGTGTTTAATGACTTTGGGACATAAAAATCTCTCTTACTAGGTATTTACTGAGTGAACTAGCAAATTCAGGACTTCAGGTTAACACATCAAAGTATTTTCTAACAAATTAGTTAGTTATTTGGTTGAATTCTCCACTATAGTTTACTGTGTAACCTTAACTCCAACTATAGAATATGAATCTGTTATTAGTATTTTAAAAAAGGATGAGAAATGCTCTTAGACCTCAACATTCACAATACAGCTCTCAACATTAGTAATGATAGCAGCAGGTTTTTAGAAGATGGTGCAGTAAATATAACTATGAAGAAAATTCTATCTGTAAGCCAAATACATGCATAATTTCTAATCAACTTAAAATTTAAAACCATTGTATTTTTAACTTTTAAAAAATATGTTTTTATTGATTTTAGAGAGAGAGGAAGGGAAAGAAAGATTGAAACATTGATGAGAGAGAAATATTGATCCGCTGCCTCCTGCATGCCCCCTACTGGGGATTGAGCCTGCAACCTGGGTATAAGCCCTGACCAGGAATCAAACCAGTAACCTCTTAGAACATGGGGTGACACTCAACCAACTCAAACACACCAGCCAGGGCTGTTTTCTTCTTTTTACATAGCTGTATTATCTAAATTTATTGTAGTTCCTTGATAATAAAAAAAATAAAATGGCTTTTGGCTGAGTGATTGAGCATAGACCCATGAACCAAGAGGTCCACAGTTTGATTCGCAGTCAGGGAACACGGGTTGTGGGCTAGATCCCCAGTATGGAGGTAATCAATCAATGTTTTTCTTTTTTTTCTCTATCTTTCTTTTTTTCTAAAAATCAACACACACACATTAAAAAGAAATTCATTGATATCCTGGCAATTATGACTTTGTTTTGGTTGTTTTTTCCTCCTCATAATTAACATTCAATTAGTGATCCAGTGAAAGATTTATCTTATATCAATAAATTCTAATCTACATGAATATTGATTTTAACCCAAATTAATTTAAAATCTAGAAAAATGCCCATTTGAAACCACTGACTGGCATGTGTATATCCACACAAAGAGATATTTGGAGAAAGGTCCTAAAAGGCTACTGGTAGGACATGGATCATCTTTTTATGCTTTATCTTTGTCTGTGGTTTTGACTTTTTATAATTAACACTATTCCTTTTATCATTAAAAAAGTAAAATTATTCTATTTTGGTTGAAAATATTCATTGGCTGCCATTTTGCTTTACAACAGGCAATTGAACCACTTAATCACCCCTGACATCTCTTTACAGATTACAGAATTATCGAAAGAAGTTAATTCCTTCATAGCAAATACAAAGGGAAAGCACAATTGCCAGATTAAATCTCAGACCTTGAATTAATTTGGGCTGTGACTTGATAGCTTTGCACTATACAGGTTGGCGAAAAAGTAGGTTTACCATTGTTTGTATGAAAAATAATACAATAATGAATAAGTAATAATACAATAATAAACTCTTTTGCTCACAACTGTAAACCTACTTTTGCCCACTCTGTATAATGTGTGTGTCTCTGCTCCATGGGCAGGGGGATGGCTTAAATTAAGTAAGAACTGACTTCAGCCTGGAGAAGTCACAAACACGCACGCCACACACAGAACTGGAGGAAGGACCTTCCCAGGAGTACTGGTGTGAGGACCAAGAGATAATAGCTGACAATCCCCTGTGGCTGGTTAGCGCAGGCAGAACGCAGAGTTAACGAGGCTAAGGCCAGAGTTTCCAGCGGGTGACTAGGGAGTTTTGCTCTGCTCTGAAGCCACTGAAAGTGCCCTTAACTCCAGTTCACTGTCAGCAAAGGCCGGCCTGTTATGTTGAGGAAACATTAATAAAACAAAGCAATTAGGGTGTTAAAAATTCACCTTCCTGCCAAGTGTATAGCAATCGCTTTTCACTCCCACTTTCAAGAATAAGGATGTAACCTTTCACTTCTGAACAACTAATCAGCTGGGCCGGAAGAAAGGAGTGAGTGCTTAGTTCTAGCTTCATTTGGCACTCTGCTAGGCGCTTTAACAGCAAAGACTATTCTTGAAACATGAGTAGCAACTGCATAGCTCAACAAAGGGCAGAATACTATATCCAGTGATTCCAGGATTTTGTTGAGCCATGAAATGGGATTGGTAAGTAAAGGCCTGCTCAGAAAAAGTGGAATTGTATATGAACTATCTTTGGAAATGAACTATCTTTGGAAATGAACTATCTTTGAGGTTATGATCATATGGGTCTTTGTTACAAATAGTGAGAATAACATACTGATCTCTAGCGATGGAAAGCAGTTTATATTTATTGTCTCAATTCCAAACCCATCCCCGTAAGAGAGGGAGCACCATGACTCTTCTTTTGCAGAAAAGTACAGCTCAGAGACAGAAAGTAACCGGCCTAATGTCATCCAGCAAGTCAGAGTCAGGATGAGCAATACTCCAAGAGTGTTGATTTCCAAAACCTCTTAACAACAGAGAAAGTAAATACATTTTCCGCTGACAGTTAACTTACTTAGGGACATGTGATAGTCGCTAAGCATGAGAGGAGGTTAAGAGATGGCTGCTGCCCTGTGGAGAAACTGAGGGAGTTAAAACCTCCCAGGAGGGAAGAAACACGTCAGGAAATGAATGTGTGGCAGCGCGTAGAACCAATCCACCTATTGCTCATCTGCAGTGGAGGAGCCAGCCTGTATCAGAAAAAGAAACTGTTAATTGCTCTCTGCCCATCCACCACAAGGGTTAGCACTTATTCCATTCTGATAAGGTATTGATGGCTCAAGGTGCTGGGACTTGCTGTGGACTGAGCATCAATGGACACAAAGGAGTGACAATAGGAAGGAAGGGACAAAGTTTTAGTCATTAGGCTATCGCTCTTCGAAGCCACACTGGGCTATTGCTGCAGCATGGATGGCAAGCTTCCACGCAGACACCATAACTACAAGAGCAGATGGTTGTTGGCTGGCTGCGGGGGTCAGCACAGGCATCTAGAGGGGAGTGGCTGTCCCTACATCAGCCTTCACCATTTCAGAAACAGGGGCAATTCGAACAAAATCTTTGGCACACTCTTGGCAAACCTCTCCTTTTACCCCCTCCAGTGTATGTATGAGCGCCTGTGTGTATACGGGATTTGGAGACAGAGTGCTGGGTTCCACAGTCCTGTCTCTGTCCCCATGCACGGCCCTCTCTGTGGCTGCTCTGTCTCTCATTTCTCATTTGTCAAAGAAGGGTACGCTCACCTCCTTCAAGGGAGTTCTGAGGATGAAGTACAGTAACCCAGGTTACAGGACCAGCGGTCTGGACTTGAGACACTCAATGAATGCCATTCACTAACACTATTAGTAGCTGCTTCTCAGGAAAGGCTGATAAACCATATTTTATTTCCACAGCAAGACCCTTGGAAGGAAACAGGTATTCTCCCATTATTTAAAAACAATATTTTCTAACAAGAAAGATCCTTATCTCAGCATAAACAAAAGTTTACTTAAAAATTATTAGAAAAACCAAAGAGAAATATAATTAAAAAATAGAAAGAAATGAAATGCCACTTATATTAGAAAAGCTAGCATATTTTGGAGAGAAATTCCAGCTGCTGGTCCATCTCTTCAGTGTGCCAACAGTGATTCTTTCAAAAGGGGAGACTTAAAATTCTTTTTAATCAACATAGAGTAGAATTGACTTTTTGTGTGTTTCTGTATATTAAAATCCACAGAGCTGTACACCAAATATCTCAGTTCTACTGTTAATAAATAATAACAAGTGTTGGAGAGGTTGCGGAAAAAGGGGAACCCTCATTCATTGCTGGTGGGAATGTAGTGGTACAAACACTGTGGAAAGCAGTCTGGTGATTCTTCAAAAAATTAAGAATAGAGCTACTTTATGACTCAGCAATCCCTCTCCTGGATATATACCTTGAAACCATGTATTCGCAAAGATACATGCATCCCTATGTTCATTGCAGCATTATTCATGGTGGTCAAGACATGGAAACAACCAAAGTGTCCTGTGATAGAGGACTGGATAAAGAAGATGTGGTACAGATACAAAATGGAGTACTACGCAGCCATAAGAAAGGGTGAAATAGTGCCATTTGCAACAGCATGGATAGACCTTGAGAACATTATGCTAAGTGAAATAAGTCAGTCAGAAAAAGCTAAGAACCGTATGATTTCACTCATGTGTGGGATATAAAACTGAAACTCGTGAATACAATCAGCAGTGTGGTGGTTGCCAGAGGGAATACGGGTGGGGGAAGAAGGGAGTCTTAATATAAGGTGACAGGAGAAGATTTGACTTTGGGTGATGGGCACACGGTGCAATATACAGATCTTGTAACATAGAAACCCACACCTGAAACCTATATGATCATACTAACCAATGTCACCCCAATAAATTTAATAAAAATAAAATAAATTTTAATGCATCTAAAATAATTTTTTAAAGAACAAATGAATTTTAATACATCAAAAGACTCATGTAAGTATCCTACAATCAGGATGCAGAGCTTCCATTATCCCAAAAACCAAAGCTGGAAGTGCAGTTCCATTTAACAAACACTCACTGAGTGCTCATTTATGCTGATGGGCATACTGGGCAGCAGGGAGACAAAGCTGAAGGCCAAGATCCACACCCCAGAACCTGGATGTTATTGGAGAGAAGGATCAGAGAGCTTCCAACATATTTTTCTTTCAAGCATATTCATTGCATACCCCTTTACCATTTTACTGATGGGAAGTGAGAAAGAGCTCACTAAGATGGAAGAAGAAAGCATCATTTCTTGTGCAAACACCACATTGTATAAATGAAGAATACAACAGGTACAGAGAAGCCCAGTAATTTCACCATATCACACAGCAGACCCAGAACCAGGGCCAAAGCAGGCGGCCAAAACTATTTCCCAATATATCTGGAAACTCAATGAGAAACTTTCTCTTCCTGTTGTTCCAAGTGATGTTTGTTTTTGTTTTTGTTTTTTTTGTTTTTTTGCATGTGGTGGCATTCCTTATCAATTAAATTACATTGTAGAATTCATTCTTTTTATGAGTTTGTCTCTAAGTTAATAACAGAAGAAAAAAAGGAAAATAGGTCTAAATATGTGTTTAATGTTACTTTTCCTGGCAATATTTAAGGCACAATACATGTATCTATTTCTCTTACTGTGATATACAGATGAAAGACAAGTGGCTTAGATCCAGGAAACAATAAAATAGTAATCCACTCAGTGACAATGGCCATCCTGAGCTGGCTGTCCTGAGAATGTCTGGTATCTGAGGGGCCAGAACTTGAATCCCTGAGGTCTACATTTGAATATAACTGAGTGGGCTTTGTAACCTTTTGCTAACATTGGCTTCCCCACCATCCAGACCCTGCTGCCAGCTGCAGCCCCAGTGTACACATCTCGTTTCTTCCTCTGCCTATGCCAAGACATCATGACAGTTTAATTCTGATGGTAATTTTTTTGGTTGGGTATAATGCAAAAGAGCTATGTTTCTCTCTACTTTTACCATGAGATAGGATAACATAACACTTCCATGTATAAACCAAACAACTGAAGAATGAAGACAAAATGGATGAATCACCAATAAATAGCTCCTATAGAGAAATTCTCATTCTAGACACAGCCTTCTGCTAAGCTTCCGAAGAGCATCCCCAAATATAGTCGGAGAAACCACCTCCTGAATCCCCACATTCAAGTTCTGTGGCTGATAAGTCAGTAACTGGTTTTGCTAGGGTAGAAAATATTCTCAAGTTAGGAAATCAAGATGATGTGAAACATTTTATTCATGTGCAAGAGAAGTGTGAGAGATACCTGAATGAGTCCAAAGATGTCTCTCAAGTTATGATTAAAATCAGTGGTACCTAGATTGTAGTTAGAATATTCATAAGAGTTCTCCAGCAGTCGCCAACCTTTCAGACCTCACGGACCACCAGTGGTTTGCAGGCCACTGGTTGGCAACCACTCTATCCCTTCATTAGAGGTTTCTGAGTAATATATGTATTGACTAAGTCTAGATCTCAGAAAATGGAAGGTATACACGATGTAAACATATCAACATTTATTGACAGTACTAATTTCAATGATGATAATGTTACCTTTTCAATGAAAGTTACAAGAGGATATAAATTAATTTTTAAATTATATTTCTTTTAAAAAATAGTTTAAATTGATTTTAGGGAAAAAAAGGAGGAGAGAGAGAGAGAAACATTGATTGATTGGCTCCCATATGCATCCTGACTGGGGACCGAATCAGAAAACCTGGGCACATGCCCTGACCGGGAATGGGACCAGCAACCTTTTGGTGAATGGGATGACATTCAACCAACTGAGCCACACTGGCCAGGGCTCAAATTATATTTCTTGATGTGGAATAAGATTTTTCAATGCATGCCATCTCTGTTATGGTTTCCTGGTCAGTTGTAACTTTAATAAGTAGAACAACTGTTGGGCAAACTTTGGATTTGTTTCTCTCACATCTAATTATAAGCCTATTAATTTCTATAATCATACTAAAGAACTCCAATAAAACTTTTCTATGACTCAAGGAAAAGGCAGTTTTATACGGTCAACCATAATTAAGCAAAACAATTATACTGGCATCAATACAGCAAATGTAAGGTATAATTTGAGTCTGGGGACAATCATCTTTAAAAAAATGGAAAACAACACACTGTAAACCTTTGCATCATAAGCACATTTCATCAACAGCAGCCTCAGGGCTCCAGTGAAATCAATTAGGTGTGTTAGTTAACAATGGGGAAAAAATCTTTGATTTTGTGTTTCTCAACTAAAAAACAGCTGATGCTGAAGTCATTGGAACTTTCAGGTGAGAATTAGCAGAAGCTGAGATCTTAACGCCTGATGTTAAACTTGCCTAATCTGACTATATTTAGTCTGTTATTGATATCTGAACTCAATTTTAAAATAACCCTATGTTGGCCTAAAGTCTCTGAAAATGCTACACAGGTGTTGGAAGAACAGCTCCTCGGATGCCGGGTATGAGAGGAAGACATGAGAAGGCGCAGGCATGTATAGGAGAGACTTTATTGTAAACCGAGTAGCCATCACACAACGTAGTTCTTCAAAGTAGCCCCACAAAAGCAGCCGGGCACCGGCTGGTCAGTGGCAACTTATATACACACTCAAACAAAAGGGGCCTGGTGCCAATGAGCGATACACGCTCACGCTGCATGAACATAAACAGGCTACATAAGGGTGAGCATTCACAGTACGTATACTGCTACCACCGAGTCATTGCCCTTGCACCTGCGAAGAGCAAAGGGGCCTTTCACCAAGTGATACTGCAGTGTCCTCGCCTGCACGCCTGCGTATGGCAAACTGGCCTTGATCACCTGGCGTACTCTGGTTAGGGTTCCCACAACAGGCCAGGGGTAAAGAGAAAACTTTTCAATGTATTAGAAAACAAATTAATTAAAAGTATTGAATTTTTTTTGTAGTATTTTTAAAAATTAAAAAATCTTCATAGGGTCCCTCCAGCCCCTGGAGCTTGGCATCTGTGGGCTGCTGTCACCAAAACCCAGTGGGTCATGGCTGAAGACTGATGCTGAGGGCGGAAGGAGGAGCAGCTACGTTGTGGAGGGAGGGCTGAGAAGGAGGGATGGATAATGTAAAGAACTCTTGCACAGGTATACAATTTGGTGGTCAACACCATGCATTATTTTACTGGACCTAACTTCAGTCTCAAGGAAGAGAGAACGAGGGTGGGAGGCTCCAGAGCAGATGTGAGAGGTGGCTGCTGGGTGAGCTGGAGCCAGAACTGTGCCTGACAGGATGGCACAGAGACAGGGAGGAAAGAGCACATGGTGACTGGTCAAGAACTCTATTGCGCCCTGGCTACTAATTCCAGTCTTTAGCACACTGGGGTATCAAACTAGTCTACAGGTCTCATGTGTCTGTCATGAGAGAGTCCCAGCAAATCCAGCGATCTCAGAAAACAGAAAACAGGTGACATTTACCTTTAGTGAACTCCCAAGTCCCCTTTTATGGCCCTCCTTTTGCTATTGAAACTTGTCAAGCCCCTGCTGGATCTAGGCCTGTCCCATTTGTATGTTTCTGGAGCAAGTTTTCTTGAATATAGTTAGAGGAAAACAGTGTACTCTCCCTACAATCAAAAGGGATAATATTGGACTCTATATAGTTTCATCAACCAACAGGCATCTGGTTGTCAGTTACCCAGTGCCTAGCCTTAAGCCACCATCTGCCATGGTGTGTGCATGCCGTCAGTACAGTAGTCTGTGTGTTTGGTGCTCTGGGGCAGGAATGCCTCCCTGGTTACAATTTAACCAGAGAAACAAGACTTATTAAGCTTACAGTATGAATTCCCTCCTAAAATATATTCTCCCTTTATCTTATAGAGGGACACATGATTCATTAACATTCAGTCTTCTAATTATCTCTCATTCAAATGTCTGGTTGCTTTGCAAATCTTGGGTGAAAAAAAAAAAAGCAATGAAATAAATAAAAATAAGCACAGCAGCAAGTATTTTCAATAAGCACCTCTTAGACTAACTGCTGGGAGGTATCACTGTTCTCCTGCAAGCTAATTTAATGTAAACAAGTTAGGAGGAAGAAAAGTGAAGCCCCAGCCATGGGACTCCTAGTAAAAACATTTCCAAAGTGTATGGAGCACAACTGTCCCTTGGTCCTCAGATGGAGGGTCAGAGGTCAATGCAGGCTGAAACACCAAGGATTGAGTTTCACTCACTCCTGACAAAAAGCTAGTTACATAAATAAGGCCTAGGGTCACTGACGGTTAAATGCATATACCACTTTTTTTTTTTTTCCAAGATAAGATTATTTCCCCTCCTTTTTACAAATCTCCCCCACAAGGGCATGAGTGTGTGTGTGTGTGTGTGTGTGTGTGTGTGTGTGTGTGGTGGTGGGGTAATGGGGAGATGAGGACACATATGTAATACCATAATCAATAAAGAAATTTAAAAAAAAATCTCCCCCCCAAAATACACACTAGTAAAAACACAGTAAATCTTATAAGATTCCCAGTTGATATTTACCAAGTAGGTTTCATGTTAAATTTCTCAATCCCAAATTTAAATAGAAATAACCAGTATGATTCTACTTTTTATGGTGGACATTGACACTATTAGAAAAGTTTAAATGGCTGATTTTAAAACAAAAAAAAAAGTATGCTTCCTGTCCTTTTTCAAAAATAGAAATTTTATGTCAAAAGAGGCAGTGATCTAATTTTTCATAAGAGAGGAAAAAGTAATGAGATCTCTCTGGACAAAATATGCCTGAGATTCTCATGCATAGTTTTTCAAAGCTTGGATATTCTTTCTGCTATAAAACAACTAGAGTTCCGGTGTACGAACATGTGCACCAGTGCGGTCCCTTGGCCTGGCCTGCGGGATCGGGCCGAAACCGGCTCTCTGATATCCCCCGAGTGGTTTCGGATTGCGAGAGGGTGCAGGCCAGGCCCAGGGACCCCACCAGTGCATGATTGGGGCCAGGGAGGGATGTGGGAGGTTGGCCAGTGGAGGGGGGAAGAGGGTGGAGGAGGGGGCAGGACCGTGGGAGGGCTCCAGGGTGTGTCCGGCCCGTCTCGCTCAGTCTGATAGGCCGTACCCCAGCCGCAAGCTAACCTACCAGTCGGAGCATCTGCCCCCTGGTGGTCATTGCACGTCATAGTGAGCAGTTGAGCAACCTTAGCATATCATTAGAATATTATGTTTTGATTGGTTGAATGGCTGACCAAACAACCGGACACTTAGCATATTAGGCTTTTATTATATAGGATTGTAAGTACTTTTGCTAATTAATAAGCTGGCTTTTAGCCATAAGTCAACAGAATTGCATTTTCTAGAGACAAATAACTATGAACATAAGATTTATTTTTTCCCTCATATATATCATTTTAAAAAATCAGCCTGTCCTGTCAAATCAAATGCAAATAATAGCATTCATTAAAGAAGAACTATTTTAGCAAAGAAAAGTAACTGATAATAAGGTTAACTCATAAGGCAGATTGCCTACAGGTGGCCTGAATTCAGGAAGCTGAACTAAATGGCACAGATTTTGCGTGACTATTTATTCAGTTGTTGAAGAGGAGAACTCCAATATTAGTGAGCTCTCATCTAACATCTCAATAATATCCCTTCTGTCTTCCATCTTCAAAATCCTTGCCAACACCACAGGGGAATCCCAGCCCTTTGATACATTTCTTGTTTTTTTTGTGTGTGTGTTTTTTCTTTCTTACTTTTAAACATTCACCCAAGGGTATGTTTTTTATTGATTTTTAGAGAGGAAGGGAGAGAGAGAAACATCTTTCGGATGCCTCCCATAAATGTCCTGACCAGGAAATGAACCTGCAACCTTTTGGTGCATGGGATGACACTCCAACCAACGGAGCCACCTGGCGAAGGCCCTTTAAGTGCGTTTTTAACAAGGCTGTTGACAATATACGACCCCTCCTGCCCTAGGCACATCTATAGCTGATGTTTTGTGAGTCTTACTTTGCACAGGGTTAAAGATAACAGTGAAGGCAGGGAAGAGAGGCAGCAAATGTGGCAGCAGAAATGTGTGATGCATGACAGGATGGTTCCCTGGTTCCTCAGTCATGACAAGAGCACGCTGAGTAGGAGCTGTGTACCCACCTTCAACAATGGCCACATCAGACTATGTGCACAAAGCTGGAAAGCCAATGGCCATCAGAATCCCCAGATGTTCTGAGAGTTCAGGACATGGTCTCTAAGGACCCTGCAGACACTTAGTCATAGGGTTTGATATATTTAAAAAAAATAGTATAAAGGGAGTCCATAATTCTTCAACAAAAGCTGAGCATCGGAAACCTCTATAAAAAAACAGACATTTTACGGTAAAACTTCCTCCCCAAATTTAAATATCTCAAGTTCTTTAAACATTCAGAAATATACTTGTCTGATACATATGTGAATATTCTGACTAGAAGGGAAAAGTAATATCACTTGAGGATAACCATTTTAATGCAAATTAAATTTTCACAAATGATATTTTGATAAAAAATAAGACAAAGTAAGCTTTAATCCTATGGTTTAAAATTAGATAGAAGGAAAACATGACTTTATATTTTTCTATTTTTTAACCTAACTATCCCCAATTCCTTTAAATTCCATTTCTTGGGCTGAGAGATGAACAAAATATTAATGCATTAGTTGCTTTAATGAGAAACAAACTTCATTTCACAGGAAACATATCTTCTCATCAAACATCTAGCAGAATATTTAGTAGGATAATTATTTGGTTTTCAGGAACCCAAACAATTCAATAGTACTTAACTTCTTTTCATATCATACCATTAAATATTCTAGAGATGAAAGAGGGGTAGAATTAACATGGAGACATCATCAGGGCCAGTATTAGAGTTCGGGCAGTAAGAGAAGTGTTCTGAGAAACAAAGCATAGTGGATTCTGTTCTTTGTGAGATAAAATATATTAAAATTACTGTAAAATATTAATGTGCTGTGGGAAAACTACTATCAAAGTAAAAATTTAACATCTTTTATAAACAGGGAAATATTTCTTAATTCAGTTTTCTTAACCAAGAGCAAAGAAATTAGAGTCTGAGAAATAGGGGTTCAAATGCTGGTTCCACCACTTCTTAGCTCTGGGATCTTGGCTGAGGAAATCTCTAAGTCTCTGTAAGCTCTGAGTACTGTCAAGTGGTTTAAAAAAATGTCCGCTTAACAGAGGTGCAATGAAAACAAAGAGAGAAAATGCATGCAAATTCTTGCACGAGAAAGTACTTAAATGTTAGCTATTATTGGTTATCATTAACACTAGAGGCCCAGCGCACGATTCAATCGTGCGGGTAGGGTCCCTAGGCCTAGCCTCCTGCGATCAGGGCCATCTTCTGCCTGTTCACCAGTCCCCAGGCCCAATGCTGCCTCCGCCGCCACTGAGCTGCCAGGCTGTTGGGATCCCCAGCTCATCCCCAGCCGCTGCCGCTGCTGCTGGGGCTTGAGGCGCTGACGAAGGGGAGCACGGCAGGGGATCCGGGTGCGGACAACCGGCTCCCCGCCTCCGATGGCAGCGGAGCTGGGTGTCCAGGGTGTCCGAGGCAGCCCCCCTCAGCGGCCGCCAATCCAGCCGTTGAGAGGCGGGGGGGGGGGGGGGGGGGGGCGGGAGTCCCGCGCCTCTCAATGGCCGGATATGCCACCCCGAGTCCCGCCCCCCAGCCTCCCACCGTCCAATCGTGGGTGTAGCGGAGTGTTGGTTATTTGCATATTGCCTTTTTATTATGAAGGATTATTCTTTTTATAACAAGATTGTGCAGTGATAAAGCTATTCTGGTAAGATATTTATGGATAGAAATAAAAAAACAGGTACCCAGTTTGATTATCACTCATATGTAAACTTCATCCTCAGTTACCAAAAATCCTACCTAGAAAGATTAAATTCATTACAGTTTTAACATATATTTTTCTAAAATTATCCACAGAGATGTAGGTAAACACAGTACTCGAACCTCCTACAACCACAACAAAATTACAGAACAACCATCATTGAGAACCACCTGAAATCTAGCTGAACAGAAAGCCTACAACTAGGAAATTAAAGAAGCCACAGTGTGACTGGTAGGAGGGGCAGAGATGCAGAGGAGCTGGTCCCATACCTACATGTGGCAAATAAAAATTAGGAGGGATATCTTGGCTGTGGAGGTCTTCCCTGAGGACCAAGGGGTCCCAGTTCTGCACTAGGCCCCCAGCCCAGGGTTCCAGCGCCAGGAAGAGATGTCACCATAACTTCTGGCTATAAAAACCAGCAGGGATTGTGACTGAGTGAGAGAGAGGCTGCCAGAGTCCCATGCATTCCTCTTAAAGGACCTGCACAGGCTTACTCCAACTCACTTGTTCTGAGCTCTGGCAACTGGGACAGCAGCTTGAAAGGCACTAGGGACATATGGGGAGGAAATGAATTGTCTGGCATCAGGGTGAGAGCTGTAGGGGCAGGTTTTGCCCAGACAGAAGTGCCTACAGAGGCCACTGTTCTTTTCCTGAGCCCTCCCCCACAGAGCTGGCAGGACACAACATGCAAGTCTCCATCAACCTGGCTAACACTGTTCACTGAACCCGGGTGTTTCCCTGTTACCCCACTCTATCCAACTTTCAGGCCCACTAAGGCACTTTCCAGTGGCTTTTTCATATATGCGATCTATTGAAAGTCAGCCCTTAACACAAGGGTTTGTCTTGCTCCCATTCTCTCCCTTCCCCGGGGCCGCCCGTCTGCCATGGACGTGGCACAGCGGTGAGGGAAGGAGGAGAGGGGTAGGTGGGGAACCGTGCGGTGGCGGGGCACGGATGGTGGCGTCAGTGTCTGGCATCCGTTCTTTTCGTGCCCGGCCTGGCGGCTGTCGCCTCCTCTCCTGACCCCACCAGGGCCTTCGGGCCCAGGCTGGGATGGGAACCAGGGGTGGGTGGTGGTGGACGCGGTCCCTTTCCCAGGGAGGCCGAGGGCTGGCGGCCAACTTCACGTGGTTCCCCCCAACCCCCAACAACCTCCCGTTCCGCCCCCCCTCCGCCACTCCACGCACGAATTCGTGCACTGGGCCTCTAGTCCTATATAATAAAAGGCTAATATGCAAATCGACCAAACAGCAGAACGACTGGTCACTATGATGCCCACTGACCACCAGGTGGCAGACGCTCAATGCAGGAGCTGCCCCCTGGTGGTCAGTGCACTCCCACAGGGGGAGCGCTGCTCAGCCAGAAGTCAGACTCATGGCTGGCGAGTGCAGCAGCAGTGGTGGGAGCCTCTCCCACCTCGGCAGCAGTTCTAAGGATGTCCAACTGTAGCTTAGGCCCGCTCCCATCAGTCAGACATCCCCTGAGGGCTCCCAGACTGTGAGAGGGCACAGGCCGGGCTGAAGGACCCCCCCTGTGTGCACAAATTTTGTGCACCGGGCCTCTAGTATGAATAATGGCAATAAATATCTATCAATAATTAAGTGCTAGTGGATTAAATGTTTCAATCAAAACACATGTGAAGGCTGAATGGATAACAAAACAAGACCCTTCCATATGTTGTCTAGAAAGACACAAACAGACTGAAAGTAAATGGATGAAAAAAGTATTTCATGAAAATGGAAATAAACAAACAAAAGCTAGGTGTAGCAATACTTACACTGGACAAAATAGACTTTAAAACAAAGGCTATATATATAACAAGGGACAAAGAAGGACCTGCAATTCCACCTCTGGGTATTTATCTGAAGAAACCCAAAACACTAAATGGAAGATACATATAGTACATCCATATGTTCATTGCAGCATTATTTACAATAGCCAAGATATGGAAGCAACCTAAGTGTCAATCAATAGATAAATGGATAAAGAAATGGTGCATATATACAATGGAATATGATTCAGCCACACACACACAAAAGAAATCTTGCCATTTGCAACAACATGGATGGACCTACAACATATTGTGCTGAGGGAAGAAATAAGTCAGACAGAGAGAGACACATGCCAGATGATTTCACTTATATGTGAATCTAAAAAGCAAAAAAATAAACAAACAGAACAGAAACATGCTCATAGGTACAGAGAACATTTTGATGGTTGGCAGATGTGGGGGGGCAAGTTTAAGGGGTTGGCTGAAAAAGATGAAGGGGTTAAGAAGTACAAATTGTTAGTTACAGAATAGTCATGGGGATGTAAATTACAGAATAGGGAATATAGTCAATAATGTTGTAATAACTATGTATGGTGTCAGATGGGTACTAGAGTTATCAAGATGATAAATTAGTTATATAATGTCTAATCACTGGGTTGTACACTCAAAACTAATATAATATTGTACACCAAAACTAATGTAATATTGTATGTTAACTATAATAAAAAATTTTAAAAAATTATTTAAAGTAAAAACAAAATTATCCACAGATTGTAAGGATAGGAAGATTATTTTAGAATTCATATCAAAATGTAAACATTTGCATGATATAGTCTTTTTGTGGTATGTGCTAGGCCAGGACTAAGGATTTCCCAACATATAAGAAAATATCTCATATATCTCCTTTGTTACCATAAATGTAAAAATGGGTCACGGGTGTGTGCACTCATATGTGTTGTGCATTTGTGAACATGTTGTGCATATGTGAGTGTTGTATGTGGTGGAGAGAAGAGCAATTGGAAGAATATGAGGCGCATTTGGGTTTTATTTCTTTCCTCTGTTCAATAAGGTCATAGTTTAATTCTTCCATGGCATATTAACACATATCACAACTGCTCTTTCACAGAATATTGCCCCAACAAATTCTGTGTTTGAGTGTTGGATGAGCATTTGAAGAGACCAGTAGAGATGAAAAGTACTTCTTATAGGACATGCCTCTGCAGTGAGGTTGAATGCTCTTGTAGCACCCAAACAACTCCAATTGTTATGCCTCTTGTATATACATCGAGAAAAGGATATACCAGTGGTACAAAGTGGAAATAATTTATCATTCTCTCTTGACTGACATAATAGATATTAATTACCACCAATTTGCTACCTGTAAAAATGCCTCAACTTTAAAACATTGCCATCCCTGTCACAACTTAGACTCATTTCCCAGGGCATGTGGTGGTCTGGGATTATCTCAACCATCTGATTCCTAAGAAAACTAGAATTCAGTCCACAGTGGCCATTTATAGACAATTTCTTATTGACTTAATTCATCAACGTAGTGTGCTGGTAAAGAGTATGGTGTCATACCCTGTTGTGATTCCCTCTCCCAATATTAGGAGAAGGTGACAATGTACTGCTTTTTATGTATTGTATCAAGCTATTTATGGGTGCTATCTCACTTAATCACACCTACTTCACTGGGTTGTCATGAGAATTGGTACACAGCCCTATAGCTTGTGACTGGCACATTATAAACACTGAAAAATGCTGGTTCTCTTCCCTTAACCTTTAATTCTTACATTTCTCTGAGGTCAGAGTAATTACCCCCAACCAACAGATGCAGAAACATGTCTTGAGTAAGGATACAGGCCCAATTCAGGCCAATCGGTCCCCAAAGCCCTTTCCTCTCTGCCATTCACCTCCTACAAAGTTTGTTTCTCTTTAGAATCAGTCATGGCAACAGGGAAGGACTATATACTAGAAATGCTCAGCATCTGAAGAGGGCATAAGCAGAGAGGAGAGAGACAAAGGCAAAGACAGAGGTAGAAATAAGGAAAAGGAGCAGGAAGCAAAGTGCCAGTTGGCAAACGGAGTACAGATGTTGTCCCTTTCGCTGAGAGCCTCATTCTCTGTCAGCATGAGTGTGGCTACTGTTCGCCTTTCACCAACACTCTCCCATGGCTTCTGCTGTCGGACATTTGGAGACACTGGATTTCCTCCTTCCATCAACAGGAACGACTTTTTTTTAGGGCATCATGAAATATTTATTCAGAAGCTGACTTCCTTTCTTTTGTGCTCCCATAATTTCAGCTCTATGTATTGCCCCCATGTGTATTTCTGCCCATTCCTCCCATTCTTGTTTCTACTTATTTAAGTATGCTCAATTCACTATTATCCTAACTAAATTTATGATGGTATCAGAGGAGTCATATTGGAAAATCTGACACTCGTTATTATTATTCCTCCCCCTATGCTTTTATTTGCTATATTCCCACAACTTAGCCAATATATATTTTAAAACATCTCTAATAAACTCATGGCAGAATTCGAAGGCCTGCTATCTAGGCCCATTCTTCTGGATGCTGTGGATGTCAACACCTCCCTAAGCAGCCTTCCACTTTCATATTGTCTTAGCCTGATCCCTGATGGCAGTATCTTTTAGCCCAAAGTAGCATCGTTATTTCGTTTTCTCCTTTCTTTTTCCAGCTTTATTTCCATCCCTCTGAAGTCAGAATACTCTAATATAATAGGCTGTGGCAGCTACTGAGAGAGATATTCAGAAAAGGGCCTCACTTAGGGAAATAACTTCCAATGTGTAACCATAAAATATTACAAATATAAGGCAGACAAGACTTAAACATGTTTTGTTAGTCTTTTAGCCTCTCGTAGGGTACAGAATGATGGGAAGATTGATGGGAGACTTTGGTTGGGGTGCAAGAGGGTGCTGGGGAGACTAGGAGTTAGGCTGTAGCAGTGGGGTGAGAGGATAGCTGATGGACCCCAGTTCATTGTAAGATTGTAAGATGCCTGGATATGACCATTTAGCTAATGGAGGGAGGGAGAGTACTAAGAAATGCTGTTAATAAATCAGGAGTGCGACCTAGTTTGAAACCTTCATATTGAGAATGGATTGGAAAGAGGAGAAAGTTGTGATAAAAAAAAACAGTTAGGAAGCTCTTGCAAGAGTCCACAAAAGAGATTAAAAAAAATACTCACCTGAGGATATGTTTTTATTGATTTTTGGGAGAGAAAGAGACAGAGAGAGATGTAAGAGATATGTTGCCTCCCATATGCACCCCGACTAGGGATCAAATTCGCAATGTAGGTTTGGTATACAGGACATACTTTAGCAACTGAGCCACCCGGCCAGGGCCAGGAAAGAGATGTTTTAACTTCATCAACACTTCTACCAACCCTCAGGCTCATAAGAAAAATCAGGACATGCTTCTTGAAAGCTCCTTAATCTCCAACATCTTTCTTATCCTATTCCACTCTTAAAATCACCTTAATCAACTTCCAACTTCACTGGCTTCTCTTTGTTGATCATACTACCTCAGGGCTTCACAAACCTCCTTGAGTCTTCTCTCCAATGAAGCCAACCTTTATTTCATCCTCACTCCCTACATCCCACTCAGACCTAGAAAACTATTGGCCTAACTTGATGCAGTCAATGAACAAATACAAATTTACTGAGGACTGTAAGTGTATGGCGGCTTTCTGTGCCATTCAGTTGTGTGGGGGATGTAAAGAGAGAGGCCCTCAAAACGTTTACTTAGGGAAATAACTTCCAATGTGTAACCATAAAATATTACAAATATAAGGCAGACAAGACCAAAACATGTTTTGTCTTGTAGTAGAGGTCGGTAGTAGAGATCGGATATTAATAAGTAACAGGGATGAGGGGCAAACAAGCGTCCAGCAACTCAGAGGATGGCAGGTGAGGCAGCCAATGCCACTTCCATTTGGTAACTGTTTCATTTGATAACAAAAAAAACTGACTTTTTTCTGTTACACATTTTTCAACTATTTTGATTTTTTTACAGGGTAACTTTTCATGCTAATTTTTATATGTGGACTCTTTTGATTAAGTAGAGTGCCTTAATTTATAGCTCTTTGGGGTCCACATATTGGGAGCAGGTGGATGTTTGTGGTTTGAGAACTGTCCCGAAGTCACTGTCATTATTAATCTGGCTATACATGCAATTGTTACGGAAGAATTCAGTGCTTCTTCCTTTCACATCATCAATGACAAGGTAAACGGACCTCAAAGGCCTAACAGTTTCAAGCACTGTTTTGTGACTGTTCTGTGCACAGAGGAGAGAAGAACAACCATGGGTCTCCCATCAGCCCTTTCTTCTGGCTGCCACCACCTCTGTGTAACCGGGGGAAAGCATGGTTGTTTCTATTGAATGTGTCACATGAGGAATGCCTGAAAGTATCATATAGAAGGGGGACTTTAACAACTCTTTCTCAGGAGAAGTCTAACATCAGAAGTGGCAATTTGAAGACAAGAACTTTACTAGAGGCAAAAGGAGGTGGGGGGAGGTAGAAGAGGGTATAGTGGGGATAAATGGTGATAGAAGGAGACTTGTCTTGGGGTGGTGAACACACAATACAATATACAGATGATGTATTATAGACCTGTATACCTGAAACCTATATAATTTTATTAACCAATGTCACCCCAATAAATTCAATAAAAAAGTAAAAGAATAAAAATAAAAAATAAAAAACTTTACCAAGTTAGGACTTTTTAGTAAAGGAAGACTACAAAATGAGTTTTCAGCACGTCAGAGAGTCTAGACCACTTGGAAAGCTTTAAGTGCCAATGCCTGCCTTTAGGATCAGACCTAGTCAGGAAGTTAACACGCTAGCTTTGCTAACAGATGTCATATTAGCATTAATTGTAATGGCCCACTTAACTTATTAGGTCTCTCTTTTCTATTTGCGTTCCAGGCACCTGGTATAAATTCTTCAATAAAACCAATTAAAATCTCATTAAAAGATAAAACCTAAAACTATGCCAATAAATGCTAAATACATGTTGAATACATTCATTTCGCATCACTCTTAGGAGATAGAATAGTGTGAATGTTGCAAAGCCTTATTGAGGATGGTATCAATCTCAGCAGGGCAATCTAGAAAATATGATTAAATGAGTAAAATGTGCTCAGAATTGCCAAATTTCCAGGTCTAGTTTCCATCAAACTACATTTAAGGGATTTTCTAGTTTTATATGAAGCTCTGTTTCTGCCTGTACTAGAGGAATATATCTCTAAGATAAATGTGTATTGAAAAATACATAAAATGTTATGATAGGCAAGCTGAAATGTCACTTTCAAAAATTTATCCTTTTATCCATAGCATCTTTGTCTCATCAGAAAACATGGGATTTACTCTGTGAACATTTCTTATAGGAATAAAAGGAGTTACATTTTAAGCATTAAACTTAACAACTTGTGTGAACAGACCTAAATAGTAGACCCACCAAGAATTTTTTAGGAGTTCCAACTCCATGGATTATAATACCGCCTGTCCGATAGTCTCTACAGAAGTATATCAATACAGGCTCACTTCCATCCTAAGTGTGAAGCAAGATAAATAGTAAAAACTTTCTAAGGAAAGGTATATTTCCTTTAACCAAAAATAAATAAACAAACAACTTATATTCACAATTAAATGAGCATTTAGTAAAGAATAAGAATGTACACATGTGTGTATACAGGGGTGGTGGAGAGATACAAATTTAAAATAATACCTGTTTCCAAAAACACATAATAATTATCCTTGGGTGGTGACATTTGTTTCTCTCATTGTGCTTTCCTGTATTCCCCATGGTTTTTCCATTGAAGATGTAGTATTTTGCATTTAGTAAAATAGTGCTCTCTAAGAACATATGAGTGGGTATTAGCACTACCCACTGAATCTATTCAATTGGTCTCAGAAAAAAAGAAATCAAAATATCCGAATCAAATGGCTGACATTATTTAGTCTAAGGTGGCTCTGCAACATTCATGATGTCCTGCCACCCAATTCAGTATCTTTTCACAAATACTTAAGAAACAGGCATGAAACTGAGGAAGTGGGTTATACTGTTTTAACAATAAGCATTCATAATGTTTGTACTTCTGCTTGCAGAGAATAACAGTGGATGATCTCTTTGGAAATGTTATAAATGGAACACTGTCAAATTTATAAGCAACATTTTAGACAGCAAATATGTTGCTTGGATTTTAGTAGTTTTAAACACTGCAAGCAGCTTAACCTTATCTCCCAGTGCCACTGCCTTCCTGGAGTAATTGATGCTGGAGTCCCTCCACATAAACCAGGCCACTGTTACTGTACACAGCAACCCGACTGCTGGCACAGACAGGAAGCTGCACTGAACCCAGATAAATAGACACGTCAACAGTAAGCTGCTTAATCTAATTCAGCCTATCTCATCTCGGGTACACAGTTTGCAATTTTGCTGTTGTGTCCCCCTGACAGGAAATAGTTTGGAAAGTTTAATCTTAAGAAGTTTAAGTGGTATGCTTATCTTTCAGGCTCTTAAATGTTTATTCAGCAGAAGAGCTGTTTAAATGTTTTATAAATGGCAATAATGTAAAGAAGGCACGTTTAACGTCCCCCATATGTGAAAACTACAATGGTGATTTCCTTGTCTATGGACATAGAGATTAACACTGCAGCCACTTACACTGCAGAAGAAATTATTTTGATACACATGTTCTGAGCACTGATATCTTTAAATGGGGGATAGTCACCCCCATGCAATGGCATCCTTCTGGAAAAAAAAAAAAGAAACTGTTCATTTCAAATATATTTGATTCTTATTTCACTATATTTTGAACAAATGGCTTCTTTATTTGTGACACCTTAAATGAGTACCCATTCAAGACATCATTCTTCTTCCTCAGACCAGTGTAGGTGATACGAATTGGTGGACTGGAGGAAGATTAGAGACTAAAATCCATGAATTCTGGCACTGCCTGAGATAGCACCTTCAGGCGGGGTAAGTCTCCTCAACTGCCAGCCTGTCCCTGAGCCCTTGCTTACCTCTCTCTCTCCAGGAAGGCAGAACCAGATACTGTCCTCACGTGGGAGATAGGACCTAATGCCACCACAGTGCTGATGCGAGCTGTCCTTTAATTATGAAAAGGGGGGGGCACAGAGCCTCCTCCATTTGTAAAGGTCTCCACACATTTGTAAGCCTTTGGAAAGGACAATTCATTATCACTCATCCTTAAAAGGACCGTTAACAGAGGTGTAACAAGTGGTTTGATCCCACCTTAGGGGTGGAGAAGGCACAGAGGAGGCGGATGAAGGCAGAGGGCCTGGAGGACTCGGAGGCAAAAGGACACAGAGGAAGGGGAAGGGCAAAAATGGATTTGTTCTGCAGTCAGTGGCGTGAGAATGACAGACCATAAGGAGATTTTAAGATCAGGTCTGCTTTTGGAAATGAAATTAGATCTCCTCTACTTAACTGAAACTAGCCCAGCATTTTCTAAGACAAGAGAGCGAGAAAAATGTGCCAAATATAGGCAAAAAAGGAAGCTCACAGAAGAATCAAAGCATCCAAGAAATTTCTAACCAGCAGACCTAAGAGCCCAGCTGGAAGAACTGGAATCGGTGCTGGTGCCCAGTGGCAAGAGCACCAAGAAACAACTGTTAGGGACCTCCGTTGACTCACCAGCACGGCACTGAGGGCTGGAGTGTGCACGCGGAGGACAGAAAACAGAGGGGACCTGTGAACAACCTATTTCCCAAATCACAGTCCTCAGAGGCCTCATTCAGAACTTACGCTAACACACAAGGCTATGCCTTCGCTGAGCACATGCTAGCCCACTGGTGATAGAATGACTGTTAAATCATGGACACTAATACTAAAGAGTTTTGCCTGAATTTCAATATTTTAAGATGGATATTTATCAAGATGTCACATGTTAAACATCACTTTTATTAATCTTAAAAGAATATGGTGGCAAGCTAGGATTAACAATGACAGATTTCCTTACAGAAAGAACTCAGAATAACAACAAAAAACCCTTATATTAGAGATATCAATAGAAAAAATAGAAAAAAGAAATGGTCATTTTCAATGGAGCCCATCACAACCTGAGGTGATTCTTTATCCACTCAAGAATGCAAGCGTGGCGAAGTTCATGAAGTGTGTTGCAAACGACAGAAAAGACAGAAACTAATACCACTCTGTGTGTGTGTGGCACTGTACCCACCTGACAGGGAGGTTCTGTTCTTATTTCTAACAGACAAGGAAACGGAGTCAGAGTTCGGACAGTTTGCTCACGGCCACGTGACTGGCGAGAGGCAGAGCCGCGACTGATCCTGAAGCCTTTCTCACAATCCCTCAGGCTTTCCTCGCACGGCTGCCCGGGCTGCACGGTGCATACATGGGCCATGACTCCATGGGCACCACTGCAACAATGTCAATCTGGAATTGTGATGACAATTTTATGGCAAGTGGCAGTAAGTGTCCCATGTTACTAAAATGCCACAGAGAGAGGAAACAATGAGACTGGAGAAAGGGCTACTGGCGGGCCTGACTACAGGTGCATCCAATTCAGAAGGTGAAAGAGCAGAACCGGCCCAGGGAGCCCAGGGTGAAGCTGTGCTGCCACCCCATTCTCAGTCCAGCTCCGATTGTCAGAGTGTGCACTCCCGGGTCCACCCACTGACACTGAGTAAGCAGTTCAGGTCACTGCGGGAGGAAACTGCGGGCACGGGCCAACAGTGCTTTGGTATTCACAGGCCAGGAGAAAGAGGAAGAGCCCTTTGTAAATGCTCACCTTAAAAACCAAAATCCACTGATGACTTAGGAATGATGAGTTCCCCTCCTCAATTGGGTCTGCTAATTTAAATCATTAAAATCAAAATGAGATCAAGTAACTTCCTTCTGGATTTCTAGATAACCACAGCCTCTCTTGCTCTTCAAGGTTATTCCCTCCCAGCTGCAGGAAGGGCCCAGCAGGAGGAAGTGTTGCTCAATACTTCCTGAGAAACTGAGCAATAAATATAGCAGGTCCTCAAACACCACCACTCAGATCAACACTGATGAGATGCCCTAGGAACTTCACTCTTGTTTCTATCAATTAGCCTGCAATGAAACTGACTTCCTTATACGTATGTTGTTTTGCTTAAAGTCACAGAACCCACTGACAGCATTAAGCAAGGACTTACTACACTGACAAACCCCAATACCAGAAATAAAATAAACATTCTAGAAAAAACTGGTTCCATTTATTATGGTACATAGTCTTAATCAAAGACAAGGAAGATCCCCAAAGAAATGTTCCATTACCACTTTCACATTAGCTGGAATATGTACCCCCACCCCCCACTCCCCTGCCAATCATGAAACAAAGCTCACCTTTATGCACCTGGTCATTGTCTATGCAATGGTGCAGTATAATGCTCAACAGGGATTGTTTTAATAGGGTTGGTAATGAGATCTGGGTGATAAACCTGTTAATTTAGCCATCCTTCTGAGATGTTAAAATTATACTTTGCAAGTGTTTTAAAGTTCCTCACCAAGCATGGCTCCAGCTTGCCCCCTAGTTTTGACATTAGGTTTTAAATATCACCTGTAAATCTTGTCCCCACCAAAAATCACCTCTATGTTCTCCTTGCCTCTCTGCCAGCATACGTTTTTTTCTGATTTGCTCAGAACTAACTAAAACATTATTAAATTAATAATTTAACAATATAATAATCCATAAATTTTGAAAACAAGCCTCTACAACATTTAAAGCTTAAGATCTCTCCCATCAAAGGCAGAGCAACCTCAAAGAGGCAGAATGGAAGCCAGTGCTGCCGACCTCTATGTGAAGGGACATATCAGGCCCCACAAGTGGACTTAAAAGAAATCACTTGCAAATTAAAAGAAACATTTTTATGATTCACTGCAGTAGCTTGCTTTTGGGGATGATACAAGGTTAAAACCGAACAGTAAACCTTTTAAGGTTATTGAAACTAAATTATTAACACTGCATTTCACCTTCTCTGTGTCCTCTGTGTGGCATTCTCCCTGATTACTCACTGCAACTCCACTCCTACAAGTTGTAAATCAAGTGAAAAATCTTTAGAGCACAAAACAGCTGATTAAAATGTTAAACCACAGGGGAACTACAGAGATGATGGGGAGTGACACACTGCTTTTTTAAAAATATGAGGTTTCTGATAGCTTTTGAAAAAATATGTTGAGAGAACTGTGCACTTTCATTTCCAGAAGTAAGCAAAAGGGACAGTCCCACTTTAGAAATCCATTTGCAACCTTCAGGATAATGAGTACTTTCCTCCACATGAATGGCACCTTCCACCTCCTAGTGTGCATTTTACCTGTACAGTTTTATGCTCAGACATGAACTACTTCAGAAGACTGATGACTCTTGGCAGAAATGGAGTTTCCTTTAGCCCTCTGATCAGGGAATGCTTGACAAAGCTCTGGTATCAGAACCTGGGGGCCTGTAATGTGGCTGAGGAATGCCAAAATCCACCCTACCTATTTGGGGCCTCAATCTCATCAGCTATAAAATGGGCTGATGATAGCTTCTTCTTAGGACACAGCTGTGAATATTCCTTGCCCCCCCAGAACATATTCAATAAAATATTCATTAGGTAACTAATGTTTTATACATTTGATAAAATTATAGTTATTTGGTTCACATATCAGTTTGAATTAGTTAATATATTCTGATGGATAAAGCAAATCCAACTGCACCTCTTGCTGCATTAGTTCTGGGATACCAGGGAGACGAAAGGGGGTGGGAGCAGGATGTAAAGTGGTGAGACTGAAGGGGCTCCCCAAAGTTGTGCGGTATCCGGTATCTTCCCTTCCTGCAATGCTGTGCAAAGCATCTCCCATGAGCAGGGCCAGCTTCACGGGTGCGGCCTGGGCAGTCAGTCTCATAGGCACCCATGTACAGAGGCCTGTGCTGTCACTGTCCTGAAGTCTAATTTATCTGGGAGTCTGTGACGTCTGACAGGACAGTGGAGATGGTGTGAGGAGAGGAGGTCCTGGCACTGTCCCTGCGCGCCCTGCTCCTAGTCCTCCATTAGCATCGTCCGTCCTTGACGCCCACAGCACAGGGTTCGGGAGGGCCCACTTCACGGGCGGGCGCAGCAGAGCTGCTGACAGCCCCAGAGGCCACTCTTTCCATTCTCACCAGAACGAGGTTTGAAAGCAGAAAGGAGGCAATGGCGTTCCAAGAAATAGGAATGACCGAGGAGCCCTGTGGTATTCTTTCTTATTCACGTTAATTCTCGTACATAGCCAAACACACAATGTAAAGGGTGGAATAGAAGCAAAGGGAAAGATAGGACTACACCAAGTTCCTTCTCCTTTGAGTCCTTATTCATTGGTAAGACAAAAGTAGAGAATGTTGGTAGAAACTGCAACTATCAAGAGATGAAATGAAAACAGTAGAGCTAATTCTGTACAGTTTTCACTACTCTATTGACAATGCAACACATACGGATATATGAGCTGCTACGAATTATGAATGAGTTAAATACTCTTATATTTGAATTTCAAACTGGCATTAATCACAACAATGTGAATGTACTTAGCACTACTGAGCTTAAAAATGGTTAAGATGGGAAATTTTATGTAGTTTTTACTACAATTAAACACTGGCATTGCACAATCTAAAGGTGAACGGTAAAATTCATGCTAATCATTTAAAATTTCAATGTTTATTTACTTAAAACAACATTAAAAGGAAATGAAAAACATCATGACAGATGAGAAAAGAGACCACAGAAGAGAAAAAAACAAGCTTTTTATTTGTGCACCTTTAATGTCACTTTTCTTGCATTTTGCACAAGAGCCAGCATTTTCCTTTAGTGCTGGGCCTTGTGAACCATGCGGCCGGCACTGACCGTGTGCAAGCCTCTGCCTTGGTGCGACCTAAGCACACCTGAGGCTTGTCCAAGGAGGACCGGGAGCCGGCCTTCTCACAGAGAGCAGCATGGATAAAAGGGCTCCTAGGGACCCATGACACGAGGCTCCAAATGTGAAGACACCTTAAAGATTTAGGGACCCTCCATATACCCTCCTGCTTTTGCAATAAATGTGCCGACAGAAGCAGCAGTCACAGCAGCAGCTTCCTGGCATCCCCAGCCTGACAGCACACAGAGAGGCAGAGATCCATGTGGAGGTGGTGAAGGGAGACAACGGGCCTCTCGGCCCGCATTTCAGTCCGCCCACACCAGCAAAGTCTTTACTACCTCCCACCTTCCAAGGGGACTTTCCTGCTCTAGCAGCCCCTCAGTCTCCTGCGCTAAAGCCTCGGCTGCACTGCTCCTTCTGGACCCCCTGTCACAGCGGAATGCCAGAAAGGAAAACAAAACCCCAGCCCTCTCGGACATTGGTTGGCGCTGTCCTTTAGAATGTGCTTTGTCTACTCCCATCCTCTCCAGGCCCGGGGCCTCTCTCACTGATACCCTCTACTATCTGGCTACCGCTTTGCGGGTCGACCAGGTGCCTGCATTAGGCCTTTCCATAAATCACCTCATTGGGAACTCATGACCATCATCTGTGGTGTACGCCATGTTTTAGATGAGAAGCAGGTTCTGAGAGGTCAGCAGTACATGTGGCCTTGCAGATGAAGCAAGGGCAGAGTGGGGAATGCACCTGCATCTGCAGAATGTTCCAGATGAGAAGCTAAAATCGACATTGCAACCAAATGCAGTACGTAAAACTCAGCTGGATCATGAATCAAAAACAAAGTATACCAATAGGGAAACTGACTATGGATTATATATTAGATACCACTGAATCAATATTAACTTATTAGAATTGAGTATTTTTTAAAATTAAATTGATTGGGGTGACATTGGTTAATAGGATCAAAGAGGTTTCAGGTGTGGGTTTCTACGTTACAAAATCTGTGTATTGCACTGTATGTCGACCACCCAGCCAAATCATCCATCACCATATATTAGGAAGGGCAGAGTATTTAAAAATGGACTAAAAGACAAAGACAAACATCATGAGACAGTTTACCTCTTTGAGGGGGGAAGGTGAATGGAATGGGAGATAAATTTGACCACATCTATAATATGTGATTTCTTTAATAAGAAATCCTACCTACTAAAAGAGTAATATGCAAATTAACCATCACTCTGCTACACCCACAAGCCACGCCCACCAGCCAATCAGGAGCGAGTATTCAAATTAATCCCAACCAAGATGGCTGCGGCCACAGAGCGAGCAGGAGGCTTGGGTTTGCCCGGCAATGGAGGAAGCCAAGCTTTCCACACACCCTGGTGGGCCCAGGCCTCCACTCAAGGCTACAAAGTTTCAATTATAGAAGATAAATAAATCCCAACAAAAATGGCGGCAGCCACAGAGCGAGCAGGAGGCTTGGCTCCGCTCAAGGCTACAAAGTTTCAATTATAGAAGATAAATAAATCCCAGATACCAGGGCCTCAGCTTGAGTCATCAGGGGGCGTGGCCGGCCTGCAAACCACCACAGGCCCCTCGCCCAGGCCGCCCCATGCCCCAAGGGAACCCCCACCCTGATCCGGGACACCCTTCAGGGCAAACCAGCTGACCCCCACCCGTGCACCAGGCCTCTATCTTATCTAATAAAAGAGTAATTAATATGCAAGTTGACTGTCACTCCAACACACAAGATGGCTGCCCCTATGTGGTCAAAGATCCTGCCCCCATGTGGACACAAGATAGCCACCACAAGATGGTCAGCAGGGGAGGGCAGTTGGGAGGGACCAGGTCTGCAAGGGAGGGCAGGTGTGGGCAATCAGGCCAGCAGGGGAGGGCAGTTAGGGGTGTCCAGGCCGGCAGAGGAGGGAAGTTGGGGCAACCGGGCCTGCAGGGAAGGGCAGTTGGGGGTGGGGGGACCCAGGCCTGCAGGGGAGAGCAGTTGGGGGGGACCAGGCCTGCAGGGGAGGGCAGTTAGGGGCAAACAGGCTGGCAGGGGAGCAGTTAGGCATCAATCAGGCTGGCAGGGGAGTGTTTAGGGAGTGATCAGGCTGGCAGGCAGAAGTGGTTAGGGGCAATCAGGAAGGCAGGCAGGTGAGCATTTGGGAGCCAGCAGTCTTGGATTGTGAGAGGGATGTCCGACTGCCCTTTTAGGCCCAATCCTACCGAGATCAGGCCTAAACAGGCAGTCAGGCATCCCTCGAGGGGTCCCAGATTAGAGAGGGTGCAGGCTGGGCTGAGGGACACCCCCCCTCCCCTGTGCACGAATTTCTTGCACTGGGCCTCTTGTCTAAAGCATAAAAGAAAAAGCAAGGACACTATTCAAGGCACAGAATGCTATGAAGAGATCGTATAGACTTAACATAAAATTCATGCCAGCACAGAAATAGTTTAAAACAGTAATGACAGCCATTTATTAAGAGCTTATTATGTGTGAGGCTTAGATCTACACACCTTCTATATGTCTTAGTTAACCTTTATAATCTCTTTGTGAGATAGGTGTGAATACCATTTTTACAGAACAGGAAACTAGGGCTCAGAGAGGCCATGTAATATGTCAGGGACACACATCCCAAGATTCCAACCCAGGTCTTTATAATTCCAAGTCCCAGCCTAATTATTATTTTAAACTCTATGCTTTAAACTAGATGAGTGGTAAGGAAATAAAGGTGGATATTAAAGTGCTTGTGTTAAACCTTGAGAATATATTTGATCCTTACAGTTTGATATGGTACAACTCCTACGCAGGTCAGCCTCAGGAGGGAAAAGTCTCATTCTGAGAGCCTATGCCAAATCCTGATCATTACTGCCCTTATATTCCTATCTCAAAACAATGAACCTTAAGAGATTAACTTAAAAGCTTTCCATAAGACATAATTAAGAAGATCAATATTCAAATAGATCACTCATTGAATCCTGCTTAAGTTGACAATATGGAAAGATTATTTCTCAGTCAGATTTGGGAAAATCTCACAAGATATTACAGAGGCACATAGGGAAATTGGGGCAATATTTCTTTCTCTTTTGTTAATGCTTTAAACTTATTGAACCATAACCTGACTTGGGGAAAGGGCCAGGTCTCATTCAAATAAGTGTTTATGCAGGGCATAGGGCAAAGAGCTTAATACATACTAAATCCTCAATAAATATGTATGGATAAAGTAAACTGAACTTTCTCTCATCTGATTATAAAGAAACTAGAGGCCCAGCGCATGAAATTTGTGCACGGAGGTGGGGGGTCCTCAGCCCAGCCTGCACCCTCTCCAATCTGGGACCTGTCGGGGGATGTCTGACTGACCGGCAGTCAGACATCCCTCTCGCAATCCAGGATGACTGGCTCCTAACCACTCACCTGCCTGTCTCCCTGATCGCCCCTAACCCCTCTGCCTGCCTGCCTGATCATTCCAACCCCTCTGCCTGCCTGCCTGATCATCCCTTCCTTGCCCCCCTGCCAGCCTGATTGCCCCTAACCTCTCTGCCTGCCTGCCTGATTACCCCTAACTGCCCTCCTCTGACAGCCTGATCTCGCCCCTAACTGTTCTCCCCTGCCGGCCTAATCGCCCCTAACTGTCTCTGCCTGCCTGATTGCCCCTAACCGCCCTCCCCTGCTGGCCTGATCTTGCCCCCAACTGCCCTCCCCTGCTGGCCTGATCTTGCTCCCAATTGCCCTCCCCTGCTGGCCTGATCACCCTTAACTGCCTCTGCCTCGGCCCCTACCACCATGGCTTTGTTCAGAAGGAAGTCAGATGTCTGGAAGATGGCTGGTCGACCCAGTCTAATTAGCATATTACCCTCTTAGTAGTATAGATAGATTATATAGGATAGGATTGCTTAAATGCGGGGGGGGGGGGGGGATACTTTTTCAGCAGGAGGAGATGCTCTTGGCAGACAAAAACACATAATCCCTATATCTGGACTAATAGCCAGCCATATGCACTATACTGCCAAACCTGTAATTAAAAAATTGAATCACTTTCTTACACCTTATACCAAACAGCTGTTGCCCTTAAAAACCCTCCTCGCCCCCTACCTTAGGTTCTGCCTTCCCAGTTCACCCAAATTAGGTTCTGAATGGTCAGTTTCTATGCCAGTCAGAGTCAAAAGCTCCGCCTCCTAGGCAGCCATTGGCTCCTCGCAGTTCACCCAGATTTGGTTCTGATTGGTCAGTTTCTATGCCAGTCAGCGTCAAAATCTCCGCCTCCTAGTCAGCCATTGGCTCCTCACAATTCACTCAGATTTGATTCTGATTGGTTGGTTTCTATGCCAGTCAGCATCAAAAGCTCCACCTCCTAGGCAGCCATTAGTTCCTCACAATTCACCCAGACTTGTTCTGATTGGTCAGTTTCTATGCCAGTCAGCATCTCCGGGCCTATCTCTGGGCCTGATCATAGAGGAGGGGCTGATTAGCAGTTGCCCCAGGCTGCTGGCGAGCGGCGAACTGCTGACCTCTGGGAGAGAGAGAGAGGCTTGGCTGCTGGCAAGGCCAGGAGAGAGAAGCAGTGTCTGATTACCCTGCTTCTCTATCCGGGCCTTGCCAACAGCTGCTTCCGCTGCTTATCAGCCCCACCTCTCTCTCTCTCCCACAGGTCAGCAGTTCAGCCTGCTCACCTGCTGTGTGTGCAGCCTGGCGATCAGTCGAGCCTCCAGTCATTGTAGATGTTACGACCCTGGCTCTTTATATATATATAGATACTATAAACAAATCTTTGTTGGTACAACTTTAAAATAAATCACAAGGTATTGGTTGATGTCTCACCTTGTGGACTAAGACAATGGTATCTCAGGAGCCACTGCAGGAAGTGTGCGGGATGGGGAGAAGTAAAAGGACATGTCTTTGTGATCAGCAGGGACAAAGAAAGCCCTGAGCAGAACAGAGCACAGAAAGACTGCAAGTAAATCATAGAGAGAGAACTGTATGCATGTCTGCTGTCATCTGAGGGCGTCCAGGTTTTCTTAGCTGTGCTATTTCATTAGATTGTGGCAGCTATCCATCACCATGTTCAAGTCCCATCAAATCACTGTCTCTTTTTGTATGTCTCTCTCAAAAAGCTACCAAGCAGCTCTGCAGAAATCTGGGCACTGTCAGCTAGAATGATTAATACCTTTTCCTGAATAAGCTGGTTCCCTGGACTACTGTCATTGTTGCTGTTGTTTCAAATGTTAGCCTGTTTTACATTTTGAAAGAGAGAGAGAGAGGAAGGGATTTTCAAGGATCATAGAAGTTGATATTTAATAAAATTAAACCAGAAATATTTTTGGTCCAAATATGTTTCAAACACTGAGAATACAGAGATGAAGAAGCTCATATTCTGACAAGGAAGACAGACATAAACACATCATGACAATACAGGGTCTTACATTCAACAGTGATACAAAGAGATAGAAAATGAGTAAGTTCTATCAGAATGGAGAAGAGAGGACATGGAAAACATCATGGAGAACTTAAATAGCCAAGATAGGTTATGAAGGATGGATGGAATGTTGCCAGACAGACTCTTGTCTATCTTTTATGTAATTACTAGAGGCCTAGTGCACGAAATTTGTTCACAGAGGCAGGGGGGTGTCCCTCACCCCAGCCTGTACCCTCTCCAATCTGGGATCCCTCGGGGGATGTCTGACTGCCAGTTTAAACCGGCGGTCAGACATCCCTCTCACAATCCAGGTCTGCTGCCTCCTAATCACTCGCCTGCCTTCCTGCCTGATTGTCCCTAACCACTCTGTCTGCCTGCCTGATAGCCCTTAACTGCTCCCCTGCTGGCTGATTGACACCTAACTGCTCCCGTGCTGGCATGATTGTCCCCAACTGCCCTCCCCTGCCAGCCTGATTGCCTTCAACTGCCCTCCCCTGCTGGCCCAATCGCCCCCAACTGCCTTCCCCTGCAGGGCTGAGGGGACTGGGGGACTGAGGTTGGATGAGGCTGGATGCTACGGGGACTGGGTGAGGCAGGGCTGAGGGGACTTGGGGACTGAGGCTGGATGAGGTGGGGCTGAGGAAACTGGGGGACTGAGGCTGGATGAGGCAGGGCTGAGGGGACTAGAGAGCTCTGGCAGGATGAGGTGGGCCTGAGGGGACTTGGGGACTGAGGCTGGATAAGGTGGGGCTGAGGGGACTGGGGGACTGAGGCTGGATGAGGCAGGGCTGAGAGGACTAGAGAGCCCCGGCTGGATGAGGCTAGGCTGAGGGGACTGGGCACTGCCATCTTGTGAGGGCATGATGGTCAATTATCATATTCCCTCTTTATTAGATAGGATTGGTTAGGATATCCACATTCAAACAAAATGACTTCAGTTCCTTACACACACACACACACACACACACACACACACACACACACACACACAATGAATCAAAGACCTAAACAAGAGCTAAAAATAAAACTTCTAGAAGAAAACATGAGAAAATATACATGGCCTTGGGTTAGGGAAAGAATTCTTAGATATGACACCAAAATCATGATCAAGAAAAGAAAAATTGATCAATTGGCATAATCAAAATTAAGAACTTTTGCACTTCAAAACACATCATTAAGAAAACTGACAAGCTTGATTGTGAGAAATATTGGTATATCACATATATTTTGAAGTATTTATATCCAGAATATGCAAAGGACTTTCATAACTCCCTAATAACAAGAAAACCAATCTTATCAAAATATAGGCAAAATATATGAATAGTTTACCAAAATGATATGCAGATGGCTAATAAGTACATGAAAATATGTTCTACATCATTAGTCATTAGGGGAATGCAAATTAAAATAATAAGATATTACTTTACACCCACTAGGATGGCTATAATAAAAAAGACTATAAGAAGTTTTGGTGAGGATGTGAATAAAATTTTAAAAAACTTATATATTGCTGGTAAAAATATAAAATTGTACAGCCACTCTGAAAAACTATGGCAGTTTCTTGAAAAATTAAATATAAACTTAGTGTATAACCCAGCAATCCCACTCCTGGGTATCTGCCCAAAAGAAATGAAACATGTCCACACAAAAACTTGTATATAAAAGTTCTTAGCATTATTCATAATAGCCCCACACTGTAAAAAATCTAAATATCCCTCTACTGGTGACTGAACAAACAAACTATATCTACACAGTGGAATACTATGAAGGAATAAAAATAAATTATTAATATATGCTATAACATGGATGAATAAAAAAACATTAAGCTAAGTTAAAGAAACCAAATGCAAAATATCATGTTGTATAGTTCAAGTTATATGAAATATGAAATGTCCAGAAAAGGCAAATATATAAAGACAGAAAACAGATAAGTAGTTGCTTGAGGTTGGGGCTGAGAACAGAGAATAACTGCCAATAAGCATAAGGGATCTTTTGAGGAAGATGAAAATTGTCTAAAACTGGATTGTAGTTGTACAATGCTATAAATTTACTAAAAATAATTCAATTATACACTTAAAACAAGTGAATTTTATGGCATATAAATTATACCTCAATAAAGCTGTTAAAATTATTGGTTAGGATAAAAATAGGAGGGAAAGATAAGAATTTTTTAGGGAGCATGGTAGCTGAATTAGTCTAGTGCACGATAAAATTTTTGAAACAAATACATAAAGAATGAACATCATGCCTCCAATATATGCTGATAAATACCTTCAATTATGCAGAACTCTTTTCACATGTACTTTTGTGCTTGAAGAATAACTGTGAGTTATTTGGAATTCTCTCTGCTTTCTGCTGTTCATTTCTACTGTCACCTTATCTTGCCTGTGACTGTGCTTTCTTGCTCTTTATATCTAAACTAGAGGCCTGTTGCACGAAGAGATTCGTGCAATAGGCATTTCTTCCCTTGGCTTCCAGCACCAGTTTTCCTCCAGCACCCGGGACCCAGGCCTTCGCTCCAGCCGGAGTCTGCCATCTTCGTCTTCGCTGCAGACTCAGGACGGAGTCTGCCATCTTGGTCTTCGCTGCGGCCAGAGTGCCACTCCTCTAGATCCCTTCACACCCTCTCACTTCCGTCCTCCCACTCATAGCAGGTGTCCTGCCCCGCCCGGCCACTCTGAGCCTGGAGCAGCTGGGCAGCCGCCATCTTTGTCCTTCTAATTTGCATATTCCCTCCTGATTGGCTGGTGGGCATCGCAGAGGTACGGTCAATTTACATGTTTGTATATTATTAGTTAAGATTATTCAAGTCGCCTGGTCTCTGTTTCTCATGAAACAGATGAGATGAAGTGTTTCCTGATAATTTTCCTCAGTCTCAAAACCTCCAGCAACCAGCTCTTCTGTATCATTTGGTCTAAAGCTGCATCTCCCCAAACAGCTACTTCATTTCACTAACACACCTGGCAAGTGGCTTTCAAGCCCAGCTTCTCAGCATCAGCCACAGGACTCTATCTACATAGAACACCCCTCCTAGTCTCCAGAGCACCTACTAGTATGTCTATTTCTCTAAATGTGACTTAACACTCTTCTTTCAGAACGTATCTCACAACTATTGAGCCTAAAAATGTCTCTTTAATTTTGCTCTTATTCATATGTCCCTTTGTCATTATTTTCTCATTGGTATGTGTGTGTGTGTGTGTGTGTGTGTGTGTGTGTGTGTGTCTACAACCAGATTAAAAACTAAACATCATAAACAATGCCCTGCACATAATGCATTTTTGTTATTTTTGTTGTTTGGAAATAAATGACCAAAGGAATGAATGAATGAACTGCTGATGCAACAAGAAACATTTCTTTCATTTTAAATGATTAATCCAATTTTCCCATTTAAATACTTTTAGTTACACAAGAAAAGTCTTCAGTGCAAACTATTCATCCACTAGCCCTTTCTTATCACGTGGCTCTGATGTTAACTACTATTTACATTTGGGTAGTTTGAAAACAACATAGCTTTAGTTCATATTTATGCCTTTGGTCAACTATGAGGTGAGATAGAAAACTCAAATACATTAATGTCAGATATGAATAACTTTTCCTTGCCCAGCTCTGGGTAGGCCCTGAGCTGATGAAACAATTTGGCCTTTTGGCTCTATTTAATACATTGAGCAACCACAAATCAAAGACTGCAGCCAGTAAAGAAATACATACAACAGAACATAAACAAACCCAAACACAGAAACCAGGAAAGCCTCAAGCTGTCAATTCCAGACCGGAGAAAAATACAGCAGGCACTGCCCAGCCCAGACCACAGCCGCAGCTGGCCCTGAAGTGCTGCACACCCATCCATTCTTGCCCACTCCTTCCACCCCACACGGCTATCTGAAGACAGGTTTCCTTCTAAATTCATGTTGGTAAGGCTAAGCATTTGTTTACATTTATCAAAAAGCAATAGTAAAACAACATTTCAATATAGCCAATATCTAGATGTTGGTTTAGGGAAGAAACAGACTGGAAGCTTTCCATGCCTAGAAACTCCATCTAAACACTTAGAGACCTGCAATGGCTCTATCACCTCCAAGCGATGCATCTTTCAGTCAACTTAACACTGGAGATGTCTTGCTCTATTTTGGCCTTTTACAATGCAAACCAGTCACCCGGAACACAAGAACTCTTTCTCTATTCACCTAAAAATGACAAGGTCAGAAAGGAAAGTGTACAAGCAATAACTTAAAAGAAAACACCAATTTCCCCTAGGGTTCCTTTCATCCCTAAGTACTCTAGCTCATCCAGCCACGAAAAGCTGACAAGGTTTGTCCAATTAGATCAGATATCCACATATACACAAATGAACAATGTTTCTTGAAATGAAATTATAAACTCCATGCTTACAGGGAAGTATATATGTTATATGAGTTTTTTCCCTTTTGATACATGTTTTAGTGTTATAAAACAAAAGAACTGCATTCATGCACTATTTGCTGTGAAGAATCAACTTTTGGTGGCTGAACTTTATTATTTCCAGAAGTCACAATAGCTGAAAATATATTAGTTACCTCTGAAGGTCATAAAATTTCAATCAGTTTTAGAATGTCAGGGCTGTCTGCAGCATATTCCGAAACCCCACATTCATAGTGGCAGCTGTGGCTTAAAGAAGCATCTTCAGGTCCATCACTGTCTTACACAAGTTTCACAGGGCAGAGATGTACAGAAAACGTGTCTGAGGCAAATGCGTTTCCTGGAAAGTCTCCGCCACTCTCTTCTAAACAGTCGCCCATTGTCCTCTGACAAGGACAGACTTTGCTTTAAATCTTCATCTTTTTTTCTGAGGCTCTCTTGCTTATTAATGCCCTGACCCAGGCATCTGTGCTTGAATGACAGCTAATGTGATCTGCTCCAACAATGCAGACTATTGGCAAGGAACATGAGCACGCTCGGTGATGTCATTGAACTCATTAGGGATAGATTTGACATTTTGGTCCAACAGAACATACTTATTAAACACAACCTTAGTGAATAGCAGTGTGGCCTGGTGATAAGTAAAGTAAAACAATGCACGTTTTGTCCTGCTATAAAAATAGCACTTTGATTAAGAAATAGGATTTCTGCTCTCATCCCTCTAATTATGGTAGCAAAGCAAACTGAAAGATAACTTATGCATGAAGAAGTAATAGTCTAGACATCTCAGGGCTATGTCAGGCATTCCATGGAAATCTAATAAAGGTTCAAATATTAATCAATCATTTAGAACAATCCCTTTTCCAATCCTGGCTCCCAGAGCAGAGGCAGATGCTATTGTCACTGAGACAATGTCACTAGGAAAAAAGTCTTATATGTAGACAATAGCAACACCTAAGGTATGTTTTTAGTCCAGATGGGATATTTGGGGACTGAATAAAGTTGACAAAATATTGATTTCCACAGACTCCAATCAACTGCAGTTTCATCATCCTCTCTATTCAGTTGAGACGGCTTGACCTGTATATGACAGATAGGAGGAAAGCTTGGAAAGATTACAGTAACACTGATCTTTGGCATCCCAGAGCAGACCTACAGAGTTCAGGAAACATGCAAATGCTGCATGTGGACTTCACTTTGGCACTTAGAAAAGGCAAGCCTTTCATTAGACTTAAAAGATATCAAGCCCCAACAAATATGTCCTGAGATGTTCAAACAAGAAGACTTTTAGACTTGTAGATGGAGATGTCCTCCTTTATTGAGCAGTATGACTGAAGAAAGTTGGTCACAAAAATAATTAAGTACAGTAAACCCTCAATTTTGCAGACCTTAATTCAACAAACTTCAGGTTTAATGGCCAAAATTTCCAGTCCACATGTCATATGTGAAAATTAATACTCTGTTAATTTTTAAATGTTTTTAACCAAGATTTGCTTATAATTAAATTAGCAGGTTATTTTTTTGTCATTAATTCACTGTTATTTTTAACAAATTTTAGCAAATAGTTCATATGTTGGAAAAAACACTGTAATTTTGCCAACATAAATAAACATTATATATCGACAACTATAGTCTACATATTGAAATCCAAGAGTCACCCCTTGTGAACTATGTTTGGTGAATTATTAGCATGTGTTCACACAGAACCACCATCAGTACTTGGTTTTGTTGTCCGTGGGAGACTTTCTGCAGTATGTATGTATGTATGTATGTATGTATGTATGTATGTATTTATTTTTGATGTTTGTCTTTTTTATCTTTATTGTTGAAAGTATTACATCACCTAAGTCCTCCTTTTCCCCCCCACTGACTTCTTCCAGCCTGCTCCCGCCCCCCCACCCCGCTCACCACCCCATTGTCTGTGTCCATGGGTTATGCATATGCATACAAGTTCATTGGTTGATCTCTTCTCACCCACCCTCCCCTGCCTTCCCTCTGAGGTGTGACTTTCTGCAGCAGTTTTAAGGCTGCAGGCCAAGACTTGGACATGCAGTAAGCCACGCCCCAGAGGGGCACATTTGTTTCCTCATGGTGACTGGTGAATGCACGCATTTACTAGACCTATCTACACTAATAAAAGAGAAATATGCAAATTGACCATCATGTCATGACACCCTCCAGCCAATCAGGAGTGGATATGCAAATTAACCCTACAAAGATGGTGGCGGCCCACCCCCCAGCCGATCCGGGCCTCTGGGCAGCATGCATACAGGTGCAGAGCGGCCAGGTGGGGCAGGATGCCTGCTATGAGGGGGAGGGAGGGGAGTGGAGGGAGCTACAGGAGCGGTGCTCTGGCTGGAGCGAAGACAGAAGGCAGCGGCCAGAGTGAAGGCCTGGGTCCCGGGTGCCAGGGGAAAACCAGTGCCAGCAGCCAGGGGAAGGAAGGCCTATTGCACGGATCTTCATGCAACGGGCCTCTAGTTCAGTATAAATTAAAAATTACAGTAATACATATAGAAAACTTTTCTGTGAAATTAAACTTTTCATACATACTTAGTTTTAATTATGCAAATGTGTCTACATAGGTAAAAACAGGTAAGCTAGCTAATTTGTCGATTTTTTAACATATCCATTTGGAAAACCTACTTTATTACATAATGTACTTTCAGCTTTATCGAACACCCCCTTGCCCGAATTAGTCTGTTATATCGACGTTTTTCTGTAATGGATGCTGTGCAGTGTAAATAAACACTTGGTCCCCAAATTATAATGCAGAGGCAGTGACCTGGAAGAGTAGATGGGATCTCTGACTGATAGCAGGTATAGAATTCATGCTAGGAACACTATCAGAATGCAACACATTAGGGTCAAATATGAATAACAATTTTTTCCCAGCTCTGGCTGGGACATAAGCTGAAGATACAATTTGGCTTTTACATCCCCTAGGACTCTTGTGTCAGGATGGCGTGCCTCTGACTTCTGTAAACTCTTCTGCCTTCCACTTCATCAGGAATGTAGCCAAATTTCATGTTGCTAAATGTAGTCACATCCTGTCCAATCTTACTCCACTTTCTGAGCACAATTGGAAACGGTGAGAATAAACAAGTCATCTTTTCTGTCAAAGAACAGTTTAGACAGCCGCCATTTTGTCCGCGCTTCTTGCAGCTCCCCTGGGGGCCGCCATCTTGAAACAGCAAAGGCCAACCCTCCCCCTGAATTAGCCAATCATGAAAGACTGTGCCCCTGAGCTCCAATCAAGAGTGAGGGACAGGTCATGTGCGTCAGGATTAAAAAGCCGAGCAGACCACCTGCTCGGTGTGTGCGGGCTTCCAGACCATGTGTGTGCACACTTCTATGTAAAAGTAAAGATATTTGCCTTGCTGCCTGGCTCCCAAGTATGCTTTGTGTTCTACTAGGACCCCTGAATTTGGGGGCTCCCCTTATTTCTTACAGAAACACTGACCACTGCACCCCTCCTGTCGTGGTCTCCGCAGTCCCACACTTTCTTGACTTCCCTCCTATCATCTTTCTAGCCTGTGTCGGTTCCCTTTGCTCTCTCCCACTCCTGCACTGACCTCTCAACACAGGCGATTCACAGCACTAGGAAATAGCCCCTCTCTTCATCTTCTCCCTAAATGCTACAGCATTTCCATAGTTTTCAATACTGTCTGCAAGTTGATGATTCCCACACTTGTATCTCAGCCTACACATCCTGACATCCATACTCACATATCAAATGATTCACTTGACATCTCACACTTCCCGTGTTCTAAACTCACCACTTAAATTTCTCCCACACCTGCTCCTCATGGTTTCCCAACCTCAATAAGCGGTACCACCATGCATTCAGTTGTTAAAGTCAATCTTGATTTCCTACTCAATTACACCAATCCGTCACAGCAGGTCCTCTTGATTCTATCTCCAAAATCTCTTTCAAATCTATTAATTTTCCATCCCACCACCTAGTCCCAGCCTGCCTTGTTTCATCTCCTGACCAAGTACAACAGTTTTCCTGCGCCTGCTACTGCCCACAGAGCTGGTATTTATCTAGCATCTCTGGGCTCCAAAGCCACACTTTCATGCTCTGCTCTGTGCTGTTGGAGCTGCTTCCTACACTTTTTATCTCTAGATTCTTCTGTCTTACCCTTCCCCTCTCGCAACACCTTGGTAACCAAGCCCCTATACTAAGTCCCACCTGTTGAAATACCTAGTGTAGTTTCTCTCCTCCTGGCTGACACATCCACCTTATAATCTACTGTCCACCCAGCAGTCACTGGGATATTTTAAAATTATAAACCAGACTGTGCTTATAATCTAAAGAACACTATAATGGCTCCTCCATGACACCCTGAATAAAACTCATCTTGTAAGCATTGCCCAGGTAGCTTCAATGTACACATTTCTCTCCGATTTCATCCCATACAAACTGGTTTCTTCTAATTTCTGGAACATGATGAATTTTCCCCTGCCTGTCACTTACTTCACGCAGCTCCTCGGCCTAAGCTGCTCTTCCCCCTGTCTGACTTCTACACATCCTTCAGGGTCCAGTCCAAATGGCACCTTTAAAAAATCTCCTTCCTTTGAAAGTATTTCTGTATCTTGTTTAAATTCTTAACATAACTTGCAATTAAACGTTTATTTGTTTTTTAAATGTTCAGTAAACCCCAACCCCAGGATACAAGAGGCAGAGACTTTGTTGAACTTACTACTGTGTGCCCAGTAAAACCTCCCCATATATTTGTTCAATAAAAAAAGGCATGAATGAATAAATAAATGAATTACTACCATTCCTACGTTTCTATAAACGAATGACTTCCAAACACCACAAATAATCTAAAAGTTAGAAATATTTCTCTTTATTTCTTATAAAGAAAGATTTTGCATGGCCAATTAACAACATACATACACTCCAGGGAGGAAACCACTTAAAAATACTAGTCCCTAGTGGATTCTTTAGAAATATTGCTTTATTTACCAACTGATATGCTATTTTTCTTATCTACTAGTACTTACCAAAGCAATTTCTCCAAGGAACGCCACGAATTGGAAAGTACTTAAATTACTATTAATTTCTTTTAAGATTCTATAATTCAGGCCACTAATTTAGTTAGATCTTGCTCCTACTTCATGTGAATTTATTAACTTTTGTTGTATTTCCTGCATTCATTTTTTTAAAGTAAAATTATTATGTTATAGAACTATAAACACTCCTTCAATTCCATAGGTTGGAATGTCACAAGTTCTCCTGAAAATATAAAATGTGTTGTTTGGTGAGAGAGGAAAGGAGCAATGAGAGCTCTGCAGTGTCAGCCCACTGCTGCTGCTGAGGACAGACGAGCTGGGTCAGAACTGGCTCAGGGACCGGGGAGGTTCTAGGCATCCTTCTAGACTCTGCACTTTGACTCTCTGTAAACCCTCACTCAAATTATTCACCTTTATCATGTTCTCTCCTACTTACAGATATTGTTCTGATGGATAAGGCATTATTTGCAACTGTTCACTATTCACTATTTCCAATTCATCTACAGTGTTTATAAAAGGCCACATTTACTACCGCTGCCATTTACTGAGTTCTGATGACTGACATAAAGGAACGCGTGTGCGCGCGCGCGCGTGTGTGTGTGTGTGTGTGTGTGTGTGTGTGTGTGAATGTGACTGGCATAACGTCAGGTTTTGCCAAGTTCTGACTAATGATATTCACTTGAGGTTTTCTTGGTCTAAGTATCAATCAGTGATGCCTATTTATAGAAGTGAGGGTTACAATAATTGCTTCTGTATGTGCATGTCTTTGATATTTTACATAATATTAAATAATTTTTATTTGATTTAAGAAAATGTCTTACAATATTTACTGCAATGCATTTTCCAGCTAAAATTCTTCCAAACACAATATTTTCTTCCAAAAGTATGCAACCAGATAAGAACATTCATATATGTTTTAATGGTGTCTGTATCATGGAGACAGAAGATACCAAGAACATCCTGCCCAACTAAAGGGTGCCAGTCTGACAATGTCACCTGTTCCATAATCGGTGAAGACTCAACATGCGAGACAGAGTTAGGAAAAAACTTTGAAGACTGTGTCCAATCCAACCATCTACAAAACGTGCAGGGCTGGTGTCAGGTCTGTGATGGCTAGCATATGAATAATCCATGGTTTATGATCCAGAGAAATGAGAGAGAGAGCACTTTCTGGAAGGTTAATGACTAGATTCCACATCTAGACAGCCTGTGGTCCAGTGACAGAATGTCAATCAAAGAAAAGTATCGAATAATAGATACTATATTTATTTTCCCACTCAAACATTGAAAGTTACTTTTACTCCCCACCCCCACCCCACTTCAGTTTCCAGGGCTGCCTGATCAGTACAGTTTTATTGCCATTTTCACTAGCGTTTTCCCATAATTATAACAAAGAACAAATAATTTACTTAACTATGTCAAATATAAGACTAAAAATAATGGCATTTTTCTACAATGAATATGTGATAAATAATGAAAAGCTTTAATTAGGGAAATATTATTTCACCTCTAGTAAAGTCGGTGCCTTTTGTTGCTGTTTTCCCGGTTAGTGTTATGTAGAAGTTGCCCTGCAGCATTTGTTCACAAGAAGTGGCTCTATCCCATGCTGATGCTCAAACTGCCAATGGTCCCGGATGACAAAATCTTTCAACCAAGGTTAAATTTTCAAAAGTTTTAGTGGGATTTAAGAAGGGATAGTGTGGGATAAAGGCTTTCACCATTCTCTTAGCACCAATCAAGTCTATTCTCCAATAAGGCTGAATGACTCCAATTGTGCCAACAGGTCACTGGCACCTATCTGTGGCTCCTTTCATCACGCAGGCAGGGGGTGGGCTGAGAAATAAGATTCTCAAAGTATTTGGAAACTTTAAGAATAATTTACCTCTTAAAATATTATTGCCAATATTTATAATAGTTGGTGTTAAAAATAACATAGATTTAGATGTTTTATGAAAAGAATTTTTAAATCCCTACCAAGAACAGAGAAGCTGTAATTGACAGATGCTGAGGTCAAGCCATATCGCCTTTTACAGCTAATACAAAACCATTACAGCACCAGGAGCCCTGAGCTGGTTGTCAGAAGGAGCATGTGTCTTTAAACTCTTAACCACAGATTAGAGGCTTGCTTCCTGAAGGTTTTTAGTTTCTTTTAAACAGATGGTCCAAAGTGAGGATGAAGGAAGCTGTTTTGATCCATTGTGTAGGTAGAGAATGTTATCTTTGTTTTGTTGAAAGCATTACACTGCCTAGAGTTAAATAATTGGGTGAAAATTCTCAGCTTTACTTTGAAGCTAGAGCACCACATGGAGACAAAGTGTTTGATAATCTTTCTTAGTGTATTTGCATAAATGTTTACTCTCCTGTAAATATGACCACAAATACAACCATTCTTAGTGCTTATATAGCTATTTAAGGGCTAGACATACTTTTATGTACATTGTATATAAAAGTGTATATATATATATGTGTATATACATATATATATAGCAACTAAAATCCTCTTTTGTAGAAATAGAAGAAATGCTGCTGTTTAACAAAGTTTAACTAAAGATAGGAGGATATAGCCTAATTTAAGTTGCCATACAATATCTCAAACAGCTTTCAGATGCAGAAAGCAAATCTTCCTGACACATCTTTTGATTTTGCAAACTATGAACATATCCATGTTCTGAAGTGAGCACTGAAATTCTGATTTCCTTAGGATCATTTGCATATGGCATTGCTCTGATGTGCAATGAAAGCCATGGCTAAAACAATATGGCTCAGAGTAGTGCTCCTCGGCACACGCGGGACTGGGAAGGAAGAACACTGCCTTTTCATGCTTAGCATGTGAATGTGGTTTTATGTGCCTCTCCTGGCTTGGCTTCACTCCGGTAAATGGTGTTTCATCAGCCCAAATAATTGGGAAGATGGTCCATATGAGTTTAGTTTATGAATACTGACACATTTCAACCACAAATAGGGATGTAACACTGCAGCAAATGGAGCTAAAAGAGGACAAAGGCTACAGCATCCAATAAGAAAATCCAGATGAACTGAACAAAGGCACTTAATTTAATAATAAAAACCACTTCAACCTAGAATATACTGTTCTATACCTCTAGCCATTCCATTATTAAAATAAATGCATATTCAGATGTTTCCCAAAGATACTTTCCTTCTCTTTCAGATTCAAAAGAATGCCTTTCTAATCCAATACAATTCTTTTCACGCTGCATTTCAGCAGCTGTCTTTCGTGATTTCTAATCAAAGCTGATGATAACTGGCTTTGGCAACAGACTGCAGTATCCCGAATGAATAATTAAAGCTATAAATGTGCTCACTTCTTCAAAACCCAGGGTGCATTTCAGAGCCTAACAGATTCAGGCTCAACAAGATTCTCCTGGGTTATAAATTTGGTCAAGATCTTTAATGCATGAATAAAGGAGTGGATGAGGTTTTGTGTTAGCATTTTACAATAGCCATTTCCACGTAGATAATACAAATGTTCATAGGGCTAACAAACTCCTTCAATCCCACATATCTCCTAAACATAGGGGCCCAGGAGCTGGCAGCCAATAATTGGTTTAGATTAAGAAAGAGAAATATGAAAAAGACAATAAGGAATTTTAAAGGGAAACATACAATATTTTCCAAAGCAGGGAAAATGCTTTAAAAAAAAAAAACACCTATGCAGTGCAGAACACATTAAATCCCTGAGAAACAGTTGTCAAGGGTAGAGATGCTTACTTTACTGACTCTACTTTGAAGGAATATATCTCTCCACTCTACCCCACCCTCTTATAGAAAGATATGAGTAATTCATAAAATGGAGAAAAAGTAACAGATATACTGTGTCAACTTAAAACCTAAACAACAGTTTCTTTCCAGTTCTTAATGACTATATCATGAAACTATGAATATAGATTTTTTAATATGTATAAATTCAGCCTGAAATTTAACTTTGACATATTTTAAAAGGGAAATAGATCTTTATTAGAAATAGAGATGGGTATTTTTTTAAAATAATGCAAAATAACAGAAACAGTTCAACATTTCTAAATTTGTTTACTTACAGGCTTAACCCAATGATAAAAAAAAGATTCAAATAAGAAGGTTCACTTTAAATAAAATTAAACAACTTTTTAGTTAAGGTCACGTGCACCCTTAAAGATTGTTGGTGAATTACTCAACACTAACAGACAATGCTTTTAGTCTAATGCCACCCTTAGGCTGGAGCCTAGAGAGGGGATAAGAAATAAGAGTGAGAAGGCTAAAAAGGCTAATTCCAATGTAACCTTGATATTTGGGGGGGTAGCAATCTGAATCTGTGCCAGCAAGCCCAGTGTACATTCTTGATAACCTATAATTAAGTCACTGCCTCTTTCCCAGAAACTGGTCTTGCAGAACCTGTTACCTAAATGCTCACATTTCACAGAGGCCATAAAACTATGACCAGTGCACAGGCCCGGAGGGGAGGTGATTAGTGCTGGCGCCAGGCCAGACCATTAGACCTGGAGACCCCCAATACCTGGGGCCTTTTTGCAAAGCCCGTGAAAAGGACTGGAAGCATAATCCATATTTGAGGGACAAAGACACCAGAAAAATATAAAAGAGAAGCTCCCTGCATGTTACTTTGCTCAGACTTGGGAAGTTATTTCGCTGAGTCCCCCGGCGTAATAAACAGTGTAACTCCTTTTCTCTAAAGCATTGCTTGGTTTTTCTCTGGTCTTCTGCAACAAGAGAACTAAGGAGAAGATCGTGTTGAGCCATCATGGAGGGCCCAGAGCTGTGTTCTGAACCGGCCCGGTGGGAATCTGCAGAGAATTGGAAACTAACCTGTAGCCAGAGGTCAAAGGTCAAAGTTTGGGTGGAAGAGGCAGCAGAAGCCAAGGATGAGAGAGGATGAGGGAAGAGGGAGGAACTTCTACTTGCTGATGGAAACCCTGGAGGCAATTGCTTTTATAAAACCAAAGTGTTTTTAATTTGGGATTAGCCTTCACTAAAGATGCTCTACCATTTTTGATAATATTATTTGAAAATAAAGAAAATTTTTATTTTTAGAGATTAAATTATTTTACTGATAAAATACAAGTACACATTTGGATGTATAAGAAGAAATAGTAGGCTAGATCAAAGTACATTTTAAGTTGTTAAAAGATAGTAGGAAATGGATCAATAGAAACCACAGGGACTGATCACTGAGCACTTACTATGGGACAGGCACTGTTCTCAGAGCTTTATATGCACTTTCTCCTTTAATTCCCCGAGACGACTGAAGGCACGATCATTAAGCCCTCTAGGCTAGAAAAACTGGTTAAGCAATTTAAGCAAGATAAAGCCATAAAATAAAATATCACAGCCATTTAAAAAATACTTTTGTAAGAGAATACTTACTGGTATGGAAAGATGTCTGTGACATATTAAGTAAAAAGGCAGGTTACTGAAGGGCTACAGTACAATACTATTTTAGTTTTGAATAAGCTCACTGTACAAATATTAATCTGTGTGTGCGTGTAAGAATATACTCTAAAATGTTAACAGTTATTGTTTTGTGGTGGGATTATCATTTCCTTTTCTATATTTTCTCAGTTTTATTTTAAAAGTATGACTTTAATATTAAGTTAATTTAAGGTTTAGTTAAAGGAGTCATACTATTAATGTATGTTAATTAAATGACAACAGTTTCCAGAAGCTCTCCACTAAATACAACCCAGGAATTTTTTTTAGAAGGCACTCACGAAGGGTTTAAAGCAAAATCTTTTATGAATAGGCTTTTATATATATTTGCCTTTAGGCTTGGAGGATTTTGGACTTGGTGAAAAGGAAGTACTCTACAAACAAGAAATGGAAAGCACCACAGAGGTGTTTTGCTTTTGGCAGGGGTACCTTCTTGGTGGCACACCCAGGAGTCAGCCATCCCCATGCAGCGATATTTTCTGAGGGTAGACAAATAGTCCCTCCCACCAGGCAGAGTTCAAAACTGTAAACCAAGGAACTAGAGCAGACAGCACAGAGGACTGCCTGAGAGAGCTTACCCAACAAGGAAAGGAAAGAGAGCACGGGCTGGGAGCCCACACTCCACAGACATATGTGTACACATACACCACACATACAAACACATACCTACTTACAAACACACAGAGATACATACAAATATACCCACACATACATGCAAGTGTATACACAGAAACATACAAACATACATATAAACATACATATGTACACACAAACATCCATCCATACAAAAATATACATGCAAATATAAGCATACACACATTCATGAGAGTATACAAACATTCATATATACAAATATAAACACATACCTATGTACACAAACATCCATAAATACAGACACACACACACACACACATACATACATAAACAAATAACAACTAGCACCTACTGCTTGCCAGCCACTGTTAGTTTATAGACACACATATAGACAGGACAGATGGGGTCTCTGCTCTTGTAGACTAATAGTCAAGAGGGCAGAATTAGACATAAAAAAACACATGAAAGAAGAGGGCAATGTGAGATAAGGATACATATATGTAAAGAATTGAAGAAAGGAACAGACTACAGAGGGTTGGGAGGAAGACAGCCTGCTGCTTTAGACTGGGTGTCAAGAAGCCTGCTCTGCAAAGGGGACTCTGAGCCAAGCCTGGATGACAGGGGAGCCATCAGGTCAAGATCCAAGGCAGGGCATCCAGCAGATGAAAAGATACTTGCAAGTGGCCACTCCTCTTGGCCTGGTCCAGGAGCCCTGAGGAGCCTAGCATTGCTGGATAAAGAGAGTGCTGGGGAGCAGTGGCCCAGGACAGGGCAGAGGGTTGCCCGGGCCAGAGCAAAGCAAGCAGGAAAATTGAGCACTTACTGCAGAACAGGTTCAATATGTCAGTCACACTGCAATGAAGGGACATGGGGATATTTCACAAGAATCTGTAACAACCTGAAAAATGGCAACAGCTAAGGGCCCCACAACCACTTGGGCCAGCGGAATAGTAAGGATGACATGGAGTTCAGAGGAAATGGACACAGACATCCCAAGCCAGAGCATCCTTACCAAGTTCTAAGTGAGAAAGGATGGCAAACATTCAAATCACACTGCGTTGTTTACTCACAAATAACTGTCCATTTAACTTTGAACTACTAGTAAATCTGGTTATAACTACCTATATTGTACGTTTTAAGTTCTTTTTTAAAAATCCCTTCTCATTTGACCATTAAGACCCTTGCCTGGGTATTACTTATTACAGAAACATCCAGTATTCCAATAACCTGCTGGCATGGGAAGGCATACTCTACTTCTTAAAGTTGCTATCACGTACATCTTCTCTTTGAATCAACTCGCTCCACAATTCCAGAGGTCTGGGAAGAAGTCAATCGGCAGGGTAATTATAATAGCATGTTTTATATTTTTAAGTATGCTCTCACACAAACTTTATTTAATCAGTATTCCCTTCCTTGGGTGATCATTTCTATTTTATAAATGTGTAAAGAGGTGACTCACACAGGCAGCACATCTATTTGAAGCCCCGAGGTTTCCTGACTCCAGGTCAGGTATTCTTGCCATGGAACCAATACTTCCTTAAAAGTAAACACAACATAAGCAGCCACCACCTTCATCTGCACCCCCACCGCTCTGCTCCCACTTCTGTAAGAAAAGGCCTGTTAGATCTGGTTCCTTCCAGCTATAACAAGGTGAAAATCTCTGATTCTAAATAAGTTTTTAACATAAAATTTAATGAAAACCAATATTTTATCACCAACAAAAGCTGTTAAAGCATTGCTACCCCACGATGGTGGAATCCAGGAAATGATTACCACTTTAAGGGCCTTGTTAAAAAAATGTGCACATTAAAAATAATTTACAGAACCAATTCTCCGTTTGCAGCACAGTTTAAGAAACAAGGAAATGTATTTGCATTTCTATCTTGCTAATTCCTGTGTTACACTGATGTTACTAATAACATAAAATATTTAAAATTTATGTTACACACAGAGCTGACTATAATTATCTAGTGAGAAAACAATTTTATATAGGAATCTAACAATAATCTATTTTACAACTGCAACAGATCATACACATGAAATAAATTCTGGTGCCAATTTATGTTATAGTGGTTCATCTAAATGCTCTCATTCAGCTGATGCCCACATTCACAACAGTATCTGGATAACATTACAATAGGTAGATATAAAGTGTTATTATGCATGTGCAACACAGAGTAAGTACATTGAGCAATATGTCATGTTCAGAGATTACTTCATTTTGCTTACCCACAGTTTGGCCAGCAGTTTATATAGATTAAATTGGATTTAAAAATAAGTCCAAGACCAGAGGCATGGACAAATGGAACAGACTGACAGATCTCAGAGGGGAGGAGTGTGGGGAGGTTGGGAAGAGATCATCCAAAGAACAAACATGCATATATGCATAACCCATAAACACAGACAATAAAGTGGGGAAGGCCTGGGGGGAGCAGGGGCTGGGTGGAGAGAGAATGGGGGACTCCTGTAATAGAGTCAACAATAAACATTTTTTAAAGGGAAAAAAATTGTCTACAAAGTTGTCCAAAATTTTACAATTGCTAAAACTGATGCTTCTTCAAGTAACTATGCTATTTATTGAATTTTCAAGATCTACTCATTAGAAGGATTTCTTTATCATAAAATAATTTTGTTCTGAGACTTGACCTGCACCACAAATATATTTATGATACTGTAAGCAGGCACTGTGCCAAATATTTTATCTATATTATCTCATCTATCCTATACAATGTTACAAGATAGTGATTTTTATTTATTCATATATAGTTACTAGTATTTCATTTTACAGATGACAAAATAGAGGTGTTTAGCTTCCCAAATTCAGATGGAAAAAAAATCCTTATGTCAGTAATTAGTCCTTCTATGTGGTTGATCAATTAAATTGATAAGTGTGCTAATAAGCTTAATACTAGTATTATTTCTACTGCACCTCAACTTCAATATTGCAGTACACTAACAAGATGTTCCATCAGACAATGTTTAATTACCAGAGCTTTTGCTTAGAATTTGAAACTAATTGGAATGTGATTTTGTTTAGTGTAAACAGATATCTCAAATGATGCTGATTAACTGATAATATGGTGGTTTTTTTTTAGGAAACATTTAAAGAAAATCTGAAAAATGTTGTGTCTAGTTAAACATAGTGCCCAGTAATATCTGAATATCTGCACAGAAAGAAAACATAGACAAGAGTGAAGATATTGGAGGATCCCCAAATAACATACACTCTTTGTTTCCTTGTGATGCCTGGTCTTTAATCCAACATTATCAGTGAAGGATATATCATGATCACTGGCTTAAGAAATTTACACATATCTATAATAATAAAAGTGTAATATGCTAATTACATAGGAAATCCTTCCAGCCAAAGCTGAGGCTGTGAGGGAAGCCCGGGTCCCAGGTGCCAGAGGGAAGCCAGTGCGGGCAGCTGGGGAAGGAAGGCCTACTCTTGTACAAATTTCATGCATTGGGCCTCTAGTATATGTATGTATACACACACACACACACACACACACACACACACACACAGCTTTATCACTTCTGAATTACAATTATTTTTTTTTGGGGGGGGGGTGAGAGTCCTAGCAAAAAATTACAGTATAATAATGGATTTGTAAAGCAATATATTCTGTTCTATGTCATTGATATGTTATTAAAGTTACATATACCTAATTTTTATAAATTGAATCTTCTTTACAGGCTGAAGTCACATGCTACGTTATGGAATCTTCTTATAAATCAAGTCATTAAACAACTTTAAGTCAAGTTTTTTTCATTCCTGCATCTTACATCCCATCTTTAAATTCTAAAAAATGTACAGAAGCATTTGGAGGGATTAAGGGTGAATAAGGCATGACCTTATCCTGATCTCCTTTAAGCGTCATAAGGTCCCCATGTAGAAGATTGCTTTCTAGCAGCAGCATAAGTCCTACTGTAAGCAGGGACGTTCCTGGGAAGGCCTTGGTGATCTCCCACCATCACTAAAGAAGATGTCCAGAAGAACATGTGGAAAAACACAAACCATGCGAAGAGTGGAGGAGATACTATCCTGTATAGACTTTGAAGGAAATCTTTAGTAGGCATGCAAACTGCTTTGAATCCAAGTAAGAGGAGAGAGTCATTCCAATGAGATGTACTAAATTTGCAGAGGAGATGCTACTTGAGAACTGGTATTTCAATAATAGAGATATTGAGGGCTTTATGCATCAGTTCTTTACTGATTGAAATAAAAGCATTCATAATGGGGACTGGGGTAGGAAAATGCTTGACATGTTCTGGGATAGGAAACAACCTAGAGTGACTAGAGTTTTGATGAGGACAAGTACAGAGGAGTAAGACTAGTGGGTCTCCAGGAAAATACCACACCAAAAAGTTTGGACTTGATGCTGCAGTTAGGTTTGTCTGAGCAGGAGTAATGCCACGCAAAGTGGAATTTAGGAAGAAAATGCTGACAGGATTGTGTAAGAAGATCACAGGGTGGTGGAGAGGGGTGTGAAAATGTAAGTGCTGCTTTGTTGTTATACTAGACAAGGGATAATGCATCCCTAAATTGGGAAAATGAAAGAGGTGGGAATAAACTGATAAGACAAACAGTCTAGAAACAGAATCAATAAAACCTCACAACTACTTATGGGGATAAAGAAAGATGAAGAAAGCATAGGAGACAAGGAGGATGGTAGTGAAAACAGCAGAGAGAGGAGACACCATGGTAGTCGCAGTTTTGATAATAAAGGTAACACCAGGTTTGTTCCTGTTGAGTTTGTGGCGCTGTCAGGATACCCAGAGACACTTGTAGAAAGTAGGTCTGGCACTCAGAAATAGACCAGCTTACTTCCAAATCAAAATGAGAGAGTAGGTGCTTGAGAATTGCAGTATATAGGGACCAAAGAATCCTCTGAAAAGGTGGAGGTCAGCAAAGAAAATACATAAGAGCATCAGAGACCAAGGAAGAAGAGCATTTTACAAATTGAATGTGGATGCCCTCTCAAGATCGTGTGGAGGAATTGTCATCAAGACTAAATATTTCAAGGGGCAATGAGGGGGGAAGGGGGGACATCTGTAATACTCTCAACAATAAAGATTTTTTTAAAAAACAAAGTTGACACAATTCTCTTTTATTAAAAAAAAAAAGACCAAATATTTCAGAAAGTACAAACACCCAGATTTGGTCACTTGTGAGGAGTCTTAACAGAGAGGAGCTGAAGCCAATGTGAGTGGTTCTGGACTAAGAATGAGGTAAGAGGGAAAAGACCTTTGACAGAGCAATTATTCAAATAATTTTAAAAGCTTTCCACTCCCAACAATGAGAAAATAATGTAGTTTGGAGTTATCTTCTTACAATAAGCAAATAGAAAAATAAAAAAATACAGGATATAAATACTTTCAGGAATAGGGGATGAGGAAGCCTAGAAATGAAATATCTGAGAAAAAGAAACAAAGGAGTGATCCATACCGTTACCGAGGCTTGCTTTCTGGTGGTACTTTCCAAACTGTGTGCAGGGAGGGGAACACCAACAGCACCGCAGTCACACGGGGGTGAGGAGACAGAATTCTGAATTTGGGGAGGCGAAGGTGGTCAGAATTTGTGGGACAGATTACCTGAAAGGAAGTATCTACACAGAGAAAGATCCAGAAACCTGTAAGGATCCTCTTTAGTCTTTAATACCAAAGTACATGTGAGTAAAACTCCACCAGCCCAGACAGGAACAACTTCTGTGAAAAAATAACTTCCAGGAGCATTATCTCAATTCGTTGAGGTTCTGCTTCCCGGCATATGTTGACAGTCTGGCTCAAATAAACTCACAAAAATTATTTACTGGTTTCAATGGTTTTTTTTACGTTAACATTACTTGGCGTAGTCAGCAGGATTCCAAAGAAGCTCACCCAGGACCATCCCTTGGACTTGGACTCAGTGCTAGGATCCAGCAAAGGGCCCATTGAGCCCGCCAGTTCTGTTCCCAATCGCGGAACTTGGGTGAGTTGTCTCTCGGATCCAGGACCTTCCCTTTGCTTTGGTAGAGGGTCTGACTTTATTTGAGCTGTGTTTTAAAATCCTTGAGGTGGAACCAGGGTTGACAGAACCCCAGGTTAAGGGTTGACAGAACCCCAGGTTAAGAGTTGACAGAACCCAGGCTAAGGCGGTACTAGAGGAAAAAATGGGTGGCTGGTTTTGATTTTGGCTTTTTAATTGGAATTGCTGAGAGTCTGAGCAAAAAATAACCTTTGCCGTATAAATGAGCTGAACTCATTCAGCTCCAAAGATAAAGGGGCAACATTTTTTTAAGAATAGTCCAATTCTGGGGTGTTCTTAGGTGACTAAGAATCTTTGTGGAGGTGTCAGAAATGCAGGAGCCCCATAGGGAAGTCCCAATGCAATTGTAATGAACTAAATGGCTCATCTAGGGGGCCACCATCAGGCTTGGTCTGCCCGGCCCTGAACTTTTCCTGTGGTTTTAGACAGCTTGGAGAGAAATGGAGGCCACATTTGACCCACTACATAACATGTCTAGAAACTTTGCTCAGATTAAACTTTAAATATCCAAAATTAAAAAAAAAAATTAACATGGGAAATTGTGCCTCCAAGGCCAGAAGCTCCCAAACCCCAGCCCTCATTTAATACTCCTGATAAGAAGCCTTTACTCGCAGGTACTTTACAGAAATGGGAAGATTTAACTAGACAATATTAACTGAAAAATGGCCAAAAATGCAGTTTTTTTGGGTACCTATGTTAATATTTTGCATGCAGAAATTAGAAAATGCTGGCTCTGAAATTAAACTGAATGAGTATATGGGAAGCATATCTTGATTTGGAAATTAGAAGCTTCTAAGTAAAAACATAGAAAAAATTATTCCAATAAGATGGAAATTAATACAAAATTTTAGAGACTGTCTCAGAATTATTCTGAAGTTAATAAATGTCTACACCCGATTTTTCCCCATAGGAAGCATGCCTCTGATTTATCTTCATAGAAGATTCCCCCAGACAAAGGGAGATAGAGGCAACTAGAAAAGACCCCAGCCCATTTTTTTTGAATAGTCCATTGAGAATATACTGAAATTGTAGAGAGGGGCAGTTCCTAAACCAGGGACAAAAGACACTGCTTTGGTAATTTTTAATGCTGGACATTCTCTGGTGTAAACTTTTAATGTGTTCTGCATGCCTGTATAAGAGTGTTGATGTTGCCCTAACCGGTTTGGCTCAGTGGATAGAGCGTCGGCCTGTGGACTCAAGGGTCCCAGGTTCGATACCGGTCAGGGGCATGTACCTTGGTTGCGGGCACGTCCCCAGTGGGGAGTGTGCAGGAGGCAGCTGATCGGTGTTCCTCTCCCATCGATGTTTCTAAGTCTCTATCCCTCTCCCTTCCTCTCTGTAAAAAAACCAATAAAATATATTTAAAAAAAAAAAAAAGAGTGTTGATGTTTTTGTGTCTCTTTGTTGTTTAATTTATTTTAAGAAGAGGCAAGTCCCACTTTGGCGAAGCCTAATTATGTGTGGCAGGGTTGAAAGCATGAGAGAGATTGCAAGAACTTCCCAGCAGCTGCCAAGAATTCTTAATCTTGGGGGCTCTTCTTGCTCTCCCTCTCAGGGTTCAGCCACCAGAAACAGCTAGTGAGATTTCTGTCTGTTTGTCTGGAATATAATTTTGGCTGTCTATCTTTTAGGGATTTTGGTTTGCTCTTCCCTTGTTTATTGTGAGAATAAACAAATCATCTTTCCTGTCAAAGAACAGTTTAGACAGCTGCCATTTTGGACTGTGTGACTTGACAGCCTCCATGTTGGCCACATGGCTTGCTGCTCCCCTGGGGCTGCCATCTTGAAACAGCAAAGGCCAACCCCTCCCTTTGAATTAGCCAATCGGGAAAGACTGTGCACCTGAGCTCCAATCAAGAGCAAGGGACAGGTCACACGTGCGTTGTTAAGGCACTCTGCTTCAGAAAGGAACTTGTAAATATTCAGAGCCAAATTCAAACAGGAAACTTTCAGGGGGGTAGCATGTGTCCAGTCAGGGACACCAGGCAAGCCAAGAGTCATGACTCCCTGTGGGGGCATCTGCCAGTGATACTCTGGGTATTTGCGTTTCACATATTGGGAGTTTATGAATTATTTTCAATGCTCAATACACTGCTTGCTGTAAGCCATGTGCCTCGTTTTAAAATCTTACATATTATTTATTCTTTATATGCTGAAAATATAATTGAATCTAAAGGTATACAAATTTTATATTATTCTCTATGTCATTTTACAGGGATTATTACTTACCAAGAAATTGTTGTCTTAGAATGTTATATTTTATAGAAAAGCAAAGTTTTTTTTATAAAATCTATAACCATGCCACTTTTAAATTTTGTCATTCGTGGATAGCTTTATTCTGATACATTTGTAGGTATATTAAATGTTTAGAAAAATCAATAAAAAGGACTCTAACTTACTGTAAATTGCAGGCTTCTAAGCAGGTCATATTTTTGAACTGGATAAAGATTTATAGAACTTCAAGGAATAACTGAATTCAAAAACTACTGGAAAATAATCAGGATAAACAAAAATAACTATGGGACTAAATGAATTGAGGATAATTATTCTTATGACTCTTTAAAATATTGTTGACTTTTAAATCTTTTGTTTCCTAAATATAAGGAAAAGTAAAGAGCAGACATTCCGCATTGTAGGAACTAACAAATTGGTAACAGATTCATTTCACAGTGCATTCCTGGGAGATGAAAATTTCCAAGATCATGGCTTACAACCAGGAGATTTGGTGTCTTGGAAAAGACACCAAATAAAAGACTCTCTCCAACCTCACTGGAGGGGACCTTACCAGGTATTACTAACTAACCCATGTGCAGCTGAACTTAAAGGAGTTAGCTCATGGATTCACATTTCTCATTTAAAAAAGGCACCTGACTGTGAATGGATGTCTACTCCCATCTCTGACACCATCTCCGTCTGCAGCGGAGATCACAGACTTTTCAAGGATGAGGAGTCGCTGACCACAGAGGCAGACAGCTATCCCAAGACAACGGCAACAAGGCCTGTATGCTCACAAACTGATATTGCTTAAACCTTGTTTTTATATCATCTGATGGTTATTGATTTAATGTATATAAAATGATTTTCATATTATTATTATCCTCCTTATGGTTTCCTAGTGGAAACAATATCTGCCTCCCCAGACCTCCTTCCTTATTAGATATGAAAATTTTAACTTGAATACCTGCTAATCTTTCCCACCTACTATACAATGATGTTCTGATTATCAGGTATGATAGTGAAATTAATGCTTTCCTGGCCACACATTGGTCTTCTCCTACTATCAATATAAGCTTTGGTACATTTTTTTCTGACTATATCTACTATAAAAGACCCACCTTAGGCAAATACCTCCAAGAATACCTCCCTGATAATTCCACTGGTAGAATTATATATGGATCTAACCTGGATGAATATTGTATAGCTATAGAGACGGGTGATGAATAGCTAAGAAAAAAACCTGGATACGATGGCCAAAGGCTTGCAGCAGCCTGTCCTATATCCTGGGACAAGCTTAACTTGCAACTAATGAAGAACATTGTTCATTAGAAAAAGATTCTTTATCTCAAATAAGTCAAAGAGAGAGGACCCAAATAAACAAAATCAGAAATAAAAGAGGTGAAGTAACAACCCAACCCAAAGAAATACAAATGATTATGAAAAAATACTATGAACAACTCTATTCCAACAAAATGAACAACCTAGATAAAATGGACATATTCTTAGAAAAATACAAGCTCCCAAAACTCAATCAAGAAAAATCTAAAAATCTCAATAGGCCGATAACTATGGAAGAAATTGAAGCAGTCATCAAAAAGCTTCCAGCAAACAAAAGCCTGGGGCCAGACGGCTTCACAGGGGAGTTTTACCAAACATTCAAGGAAGAACTAAAACCTATTCTCCTCAGACTTTCCAAAAAATTCAAGAGGAAGGAACACTTCCAAACTCATTCTATGAATAGCCACAAATCCATAAACGTAATACATTACATCAACAAATTGAGAGATAAAAATCACATAGTCATATCAATTGATGCAGAAAAAGCATTTGACAAAATCCAACACCCTTTCTTGATAAAAACTCTCAGCAAGGTGGGAATAGAAGGATCATACCTCAACATAATAAAAGCCATATATGACAAACCCACAGTCAACATCATACTCAATGGGCAAAAACTAAAACCATTTCCCTAAGAACAGGAACAAGACAGGGATGCTCACTCTCACCACTCCTGTTCCACATAGTACTGGAAATGCTAGCCATTGCAATTAGACAAGAAGAAGAAATAAAAGGCATCCAAATTGGAAAAGAAGTAGTAAAACTGTCCTTATTCGCAGATGACATGCCACTGTACATAGAAAACCCTAAAGACTCCATCAAAAAATTATTAGACTTAATTAATGAATTCGGCAATGTAGCAAGATACAAAATTAACGCCAAGAAATCTATGGCATTTCTATACACCAATAGTGAACTTACAGAAAGAGAGACTAAAAAAGCAATCCCATTTACTATCGCACCAAAAATATTAAGATACCTAGGAATAAACTTAACTAAGGAGGTAAAAGACCGATATGCAGAAAACTACAGGACACTGTAAAAAGAGATAGAGGAAGACATAAACAGATGGAGGAACATACCATGTTCATGGATTGGTAGAACCAACATCATTAAAATGTCCATACTACCCAAAGCAATCTATAGATTCAATGCACTCCCCATTAAAATACCAATGGCATAATTCACAGACCTAGAACGAACTTTCCAAAAATTCATCTGGAATGAAAAAAGACCCCGAATAGCTGCAGCAATCCTGAGAAAGAAGAAAAAGTAGGTGGGATCTCAATACCAGATATCAAGCTGTATTACAAAGCCACTGTTCTCAAAACAGCCTGGTACTGACATAAAAACAGACATATAGATCAATGCAATAGAATAGAGAACCCAGAAAAAGACCCAAACCACTATGCTCAATTAATATTTGACAAAGGAGGTATGAACATACAATGGAGTCAAGACAGTTTCTTCAATAAATGGTGTTGGGAAAATTGGACAAATATATGCAAAAAAAAAAAAAAAAAGAAAGAAAGAAAGAATCTAGACCACCAACTTACACCATACCCAAAAATAAACTCAAAATGGATAAGGGACTTAAACATAAGAAGGGAAACCATAAAAATACTAGAAGAATCCACAGGCAGCAAAATCTCAGACATATGCCGAAGCAATTTCTTCACCGATACAGCTCGTAGGGCAATGGAAACTAAAGAGAAAATAAACAAATGGGACTACATCAAAATAAAAAGCTTTTGAACAGAAAAAGAAACCATCAACAAAATAACAAGAAAGCCCACTGCATGGGAGAACATATTTGCCAATGTTATCTCCGATAAGGGTTTAATCTCCAACATTTACAGGGAACTCATACAACTTAACAAAAGGAAGACAAACAACCCAATCAAAAAATGGGCAACAGCCCTAAATAGATACTTTTCTAAAGAAGGCAGAAGGAAGGCCAAGAGACATGAAAACTTGCTTAAAGTCACTAATTATCCGAGAGATGAAAATCAAAATGACAATGCGGTACCATCTCACACCTGTCAGAATGGCTACCATCAACAAATCAACAAAGAAGTGTTGGAGAGGATGTGGAGATAAAGGAACCCTCATGCACTGCTGGTGGGAATGCAGACTGGTGCAGCCACTGTGGAGAACAGTATGGAGTTTCCTCAAAAAACTAAAAATGGAACTCCCATTTGACTCAGTAAGCCCACTTCTAGGAATATATCCCAAGAAACTAGAAACACCAATCAGAAAGGATATATGCACCCCTATGTTCATAGCAGCACAATTCACCATAGCTAAGATTTGGAAACATCCTAAGTGCCCATCAGAAGATGAGTGGATTAAAAAACTGTGGTACATCTACACAATGGAATACTATGGTGCCGTAAAAAAGAAGGAATTATTACCATTTGCAACAGCAAGGATGGAACTGGAGAGCATTATGCTAAGTGAAATAAGCCAGTCAGTGAACGATAAATATCACATGATCTCACTCATTTATGGAATATAATGAACAACAAAAACTGATGAATAAAAACAGATCCAGAGACAGAGAAGCATCTTTCAGACCGTCAAACCTCAGAGGGAAGGTAGGGGAGGGTGGGGGGAAGGGGGATAGATCAACCAAAGGATTTGTATACATGCATATAAGCCTAACCAATGGACACAGACAACAGAGGGGTAAGGGCATGAGTGGGGGAGTTGCGGGGGTGGGGGTGGGGGCAATGGAGGGATAAGGACACATATGTAATACCTTAATCAATAAAGAAATTAAAAAAGAATAACTTCCAGGCAGTAGTGAGAGGAACAATCGTGTGCACTCTTACAGTGCCAGAACTGGGCACATTTGCTCCAAGCAGAGAAGGAGACCTCATGGAACATGCAGGCTGAGCACACCGGGCATCCATTCCATCAAGAAGGGCACATTTTGGAAATGGGAGTAAATGAGGCCTTTGCATGAAGACTACCCTAGACCTCGCCTAGAAGACATTAAAAAGCCACCTAAAAATAAAAATAAGTGTTGTCCTGTGCACCACAGGGTCTCGGGTTCGATCCCCAGTCGGGCTTATGTGAGGCAACTGATCAATGTTTCTCTCTCACCTCTCTCTCTCTCTCTCTCTCTCTCTCTCTCTCTCTCTCTCTCTCCCCCCTCTCCCTCTTCTCTCTCCCTCTCCATTCCTCTCTCTCTCAAATCAATAAAAGCATATACTTGGCTGAGGATTTTAAAAAACAATAGTAACACAGAAAAATAACAATCAGCCAGTAATTAGCCAGTAATTTCATGGCCTGCCAGGAAAGATCCAACACCCTTAAAAAACACAACAAAACCCAGCCTCAACATCATAAAATTCAAAATGTCTGACATTGTATAAAAAAATATCAGATATAAAAAGGAGAAAAAAATGTGATCCACAACCAGAAGAAAAATAAGACAATAGGAAAGATTCAGAAAGGGTCGTTATGATGGAATTAGAGGAAAAATGACATTTTAGAAGGGACTTTAGATTCAGTATATATGCTAAAGGATGTAAAGGAATACTACCAACATGAGGAGAGAAATGAAAGGTACACATATTGTGATTGTACCAAAGAGGCTACGGATGCGATGAATACTTAAGAACTGATTAGATTAGAAGACAACCTAATACTGTTATAGTATTTCAATACCATACACAGGAATTAGTGGTGTTCTGATTCAGAATGATTTGTCTATGAAGCCCGTTGTGAAAATGAGAAAAAAACACACAAAGTCTTTCTGCTTTAAACCTTATCTTTTTAAAATGTGACTGTAAGTACTTCTAAATTTACATTCTTCAAGTGTTACACCACCATTTTAAAAAAGCAACCTGTCCTGTATACCCACAATCAACTGATTTCGGGTAGTTTATTACACTTGTAGGCACCCCAACCACACCGTGTACATTCATTTCCAGCTCATTTCACATACTGGTTGCCTACAGTGCTTTGGTGCAACAAATTTCCAACAACTGATGAATGGTAATCTGCATTTTATCTCTTAAGATGGGTGTTTATATCACCAAGAGCATGGATCAATTCGAAATAAAACATTTTGCTAACATTTTTCATGGTTCATTCATTGTCAGAGAAAAGAAGGCTTATTAGCTTGGCACTCTAGATATGGCCTTGTCCATATGGTAAAAAAAAATACCAGATTTTTAAAAAGTCAATCAAATCATTCTGGTCTAGCTATTAAAATAAACAGCATGGTCAATAAAACTGGTTGTGCTATTTAAGTCCATCTGTTATTCTCCCAAAAGACTGGAAGAGCATTACTATCAGAGATTGGATCTGGATTTCTCTTTCAGCCCCAATACTTTCTAACACAGATCATGAAGCATAGTTATAAAGAACATATTTTCTGCATATAAAACACAGCTGACATATGGTCTAACAATGGGGCAAAAAATTTAAAATACAGATGAGTTTAATGAAGCTCACAGAAGTTAAATAACTTGCCAAACATCCAAGTAAGTGTCAGAGCCAAGACGTGAATGTAAAGCCACATGGGTCTCCTCTGTCACCTGGCTGCACTTGCTCCTACACTAGAACAAAGGCTGCTGAGATCACAAAGATAAAGGAGAAGTCCAGTAAAGAAATATTATACACTGTCTTAAAACTTCTTCCTGGAAACCTGAAGAGTATCATAAGCAAAGAACAGAATTATTGAAACACAAGCAAGCAAGTCCCAGTAATGCTAATATATAACAAAAATGTGTGTATTTTATGGAAAGAGTTATCAACACAGATTCCAAAGCTAAGCAAAATGTAAAGAGTAGCTCTGGGTAAACAAGGACTTAAACTTTTAATGGTGGCTAATATTTCCTCACACACAAAAGTGTTCTTTTAATTCTCCGTAAGTAGATATTTATATATCTATTGGTGGTTCATTAATTTTTTAAACATGTTTCTGGGATAAAAATCTGGGACATGAGGAAGTAAGCATTGAGTTTTCTGGGAAATAGTAAAAAGGAAAGAAAGGTTCCAGTCCAACGAAAATATGTATAATTCTGAATACGTACACATTTTCCAAATGTTGAAGTGTACACATTTTTATTTCTTAATATTTAGCAATTTTTACCCAGCGTCAATACTGGTATAGCTAGTGAAAATTAATAATATGTACTTTATACAAACTGTTAAATATGGCTCTATAAAATACATAGTGTTTTATAATCTAGAAAAAAGAAAATATCTATCTTCATCTATTCTTTTTTTTTTCATTGCCAGTGTTAGCTGTCAGAATCTCAGTCTTGTATGGGGTGTTTCCATGTTCTAGATTAGTTACTTCTAAAAACCTAGACTAGATCTGTGCATTTAAGGAGAGGTTCCAATCAGATTCCCTACCCTGCCTGGGCTGTCTCTAGCTGTGGTCATTCACATCCAACCAGTGGACAGTCTAAGAAGAGAAGTGGCTCTTTACTGCACATGCATCATATTATAGTGAGGGCAGGCTCCGGACTTCACTGTGAAGAGCAGCGCTCCCTAGGTGGCAGCACAGAAGCCCGGGACAGTGATGCTACCTGAGGATACATAGGCACAATGAACATCTGAGGCCACATGTGAGGCTGTGTCTGCAGCAGCCAGAGAAAGGCTGTGTCTGCAGCAGCCAGAGAAAGGTTTTGAAAATGAGGTACATGCGCAGATAGTGATCTCATCCGCTGAGTATGCCACACACAAGATGCTTTGTTCTTGCAAATTGATGGCATACTCTAAGAATATGTCCAAACTCTTTACTTCCTGACTTTTGCATATGATACATCAGTACGTACTCTCAGAACATATGAAACAGGAAGTGTGCACCTTACTACCAGCTGTTCAAATGATGAAAGAAAACTGCCTAAACACACACACACACACACACACACACACACACAGCTTTATACAGCCTAGAACTCTTAATTTTAAGTACAGTTTTTAAAAAGTTGGATTATTAGCAATCCTGTGAATGTTGGAAACATCTTAACAGTGTCTCAGAGGCAAAAGGTATACTACAGAATGAGAAAAAGAGGGAAAGTTAAATTATGTCTGCCATCATAATAAATCCAAGCCCAGAAGGAGGTCTGCAAATCAGCGAGTGCTAATGAAATATTAAGGTAAGTGATTATTGATGAAAAATGAATAAGCCTTTTTGATTTCAGCAACCTTTAAATCACACCTAGCTAATTAAAACAACTCAAACGCATTCATTTATTCCTTGACGGGCATTTAGCTGTCCTTGGGTATAATGAGACTTCATTTTGTAAAGTATGTATATAGTTGATCCCAGGTGAGTGGACAAAATGTGCCAGAAAAAGATATATTATATAAGAGAAAAGTCTAGCCTCTTTCAAATATTTGATCTATCATGTCCAAGCTGGGAATTAAAAAAAAAAAAATCACTCGAGCTATTTGTTGTTTACCATAAATATAACATCAATAATACTCTGTACTATATATTTATTAACACTGACTCTTATTTTAATTAATTAACATATAATGCAGTGATTTTCAACCAGTGTGCTTTAAGAATTTTTAAAACATGCAATATTGGACTATTTAGTCAGGGGCATTAACCTCTTTTTCCTTAGATTGTCAACTTAAAAATGACAACAGCCAACATAATAATAGCCATCCAATGTGAATGAATCAAAATCAATATATATATATATATATATATATATATATATATATATATATACACACACACACACACACACACACACACACACACACTAGTGGCCCAGTGCACAAAATCGTGCGTTGAGGGAGGGGGGTGTCCCTCAGCCCAGCCTGCACCCTCTCCAATCTGGGACTCCTCGGGGGATGTCTGACTGCTGGTTTAGGCCTGATCCTGCAGTCGGACATCCCTCTCACAATCCGGGACTGCTGGCTCCTAACCGCTCACCTGCCTACCTGCCTGATTGCCTCTAACCGCTTCTGCCTGCCAGCCTGATCGCCCCCTAACCGCTTCCCTGCCAGCCCAGTCGCCCCCAACTACCCTCCCCTGCCGGCCATCTTGTGGCAGCCATCTTTTGATGATGTGGGGGTGGCTATCTTGTGGTGGCCATCTTGTGATGACATGGGGGTGACCATCTTGTGACAACCTGGGGGTGGCCATCTTGTGCGGCCATCTTGTGATGACATGGGGGTGGCCATCTTGTGACGACGTGGGGGTGGCCATCTTGTGATGATGTGGGGTGGCCATCTCGTGATGACATGGGGCGGCCATCTTGTGACGACATGGGGGCGCCATCCTGTGATGACGTGAGGGCAAGACGCCACCTAGGCTTTTATTAGTATGGATATAAAATTTATATATTTTAAACCCTCACCTGAGGATATGGTTGTTGTTTTTATCTTCACCTGAGGATGTTTATTGATTTTAGAGAGAGAGGAAGGAAGGGAGGGAGAGAAACACTAGTGTAAGAGAAAACATCGATTGGTTGCTTCCAATATGTGCCTTGACCAGGGATCGAACCCACAACCTGAGTATGTGCCCTGACCAGGAATTGAACCTGAAACCTTTTGGTGTACAAGACAATGTTCCAACAAAATGAGTCATCTGGCCAGGGCTAATATATTTTTTGGTGTGCTGCAGAATTTTAGTAAGTAGTTTATATGAGATGAAAAAGGTTGAAAATTGCTGATATAATGGATACAAGGCATTTATAATACTAATATTATACAATTACATGGTAGTTTTTAAAAATATATATTTTATTAATTCTTTACAGAGAGAAAGGGAGAGGGATACAGAGAGTTAGAAGCATCAAAGAGAGAGAAACATCGATCAGCTGCCTCCTGCACACTCCCTACTGGGGATGTGCCCACAACCAGTGTACATGCCCTTGACCAGAATTGAACCTGGGACCCTTGAGTCTGCAGGCCAACGCTCTATCCACTGAGCCAAACCAGTTAGGGCTACATGGTAGTTTTTATTTCAATATATCACAGAGCTGTTTATTTTTGTGTGTATTTTATTTTTAGTAATTTTTTTTAAGTTTATCTTTATTGTCATTATTCCACCCCAGGCCTCTCAGAGGGAAGCAGCAGATAGTTCTTCCAAGGTGGGAACATGCACAGGCTGCATCGCAGGCTGTGGAAACCCGACTGCAGCCCAGGCCTGTACCAGCTTCATCCGTCTTCTAATGCCACAGCCCTCATTCACCCTAGCCTCCTGCTCTGAAACGAATCTGTGGCTGTTCAAGTTAAACACTCCACCAAATCCCTGCAGACTGCAATACTTCCTAATTACAGAAGTTAACCCCATGTCCACAGCAACACACGTTTCAGCACCAGTATATAATGTAAAAAGCTGCAGACATTGATCAAAAAAAAAAAAAGGTTGAGAAACCTAAAATAAGTTTTTACACAAAAAAGATGCTAAAAATATAGAATCATCATATAAAATATATCATTCACATGCAGCAAACTGGAACTTCCAAATGTCCTGGAGCTCAAGAATATAGATGATGATGGTGGTGGTGATGGTATAATAATAATAATAATAATAATAATAATAATAATAGTATTCAAAGTGAGTTATATGTAGTTGTTCATTTAATCCTCACATAAAACCCAATGAGGTAAGTACTATTATTATCCGCATTTACAGATGCAAGAAGTGGAGCACAGAAGGTTTATTGGCAGAGCTGGGCTGTGAACTCAGGCTGGCACCAGAGCCTATGCTCTTAATCATACTTACATCACATCCTATTAGCATGTCATGTTGTAGGTACCCTATGACATCTCTCTCCCTCTCTCTTTCTCAACATTATATAAGCTCCAGGAAACCTATAAGAGTCATAGACTTGACATATAAGCCAATGGGATTTAAACAATGAAAAATTTTAACAATATTTTGCTGAAATTCCACATTTCTTTTCTAAAGCAGGTGCTCTGTACAGCTTCCATTTTTCTTTATCATATACTACACTCCATAAACGATCTTTGCTATGCTGATAAAGACTTGGGCTTACACATTTGTTCATTTAATTAACATAATTGAATACCTATGTGTCAGGCTCTGGAATGGACGAGAGACAAAAAGTCCTACATTAAAATGGAACTTCATTTTAGTTGTTGGAGATGACTGGCCAACAAAAACTGTAAAGTGTGAAGATGCCACACTATCACATCAGAAGCACTAGTAAGAAACAGAGCAGGAAAGGTAGTTAGAGAGATCAAGGAGAAGGAAGGCAGAGTTGAGATTTTAAATTATTTGTATTTTCTCATATTAATTAGTTTTAGTCACTGCTGGTGGCATTGCCTGCACCACCCTCCCCCACGGCTGCTGTGGGGACAAAGCCGGCCCCCTCAGAGGCACCTGGGCTCTTCCAAGGTGAGTGCTCCAGAGAGCACGGCATTCCACCTGGAAGCATTGTGACTCTCCCTCCTAAGGGGTGAGGCTCCTGCAATGGTTGGCCCAGAATTTGCTTGGAATGCAAACCAACTTGTCTCCTGGCCCATCTTCCGCTCCCTAACCAACCATCTTCTCTCCTGCCCTCCTTCCCATGGTTAGCAGTGAAGGAGAAAGCAGGAAGCCCACATAAGAAAAGTCAGCCTGGTGGCCACGTGCAAGCATGGCCCAGAGCCCAGAAAGCACTAAAGAAGGGCCTCAGTCCATAAAAAAAGAGACACCTGACTCCACATACCTGTCCCGTGATAGGAAAGTGGCAGAGCCCTGGCTTGTATCTGTCTCAGGCCCGAGTTCTCCCATGATGGTGGAGCTTATCACCAGTGCCTACTTTGCTACTTTTTACCACGGTTTCTATCTCTGAGGAATGCAATCTCATCCAACCCATTCATACATGCATGTGAGTGGTATTGGCATTGTGACTTTACTTTTAAACACTTGCAAAATCTGTGTGTGTGTGTGTGTGTGTGTGTGTGTGTGTGTGTGTGTGTGTGTGTGTGTGTGACCTACCTGCCGTTCAGTCAGCTCTCCTGGAGACTCTATGAATGAGTGACATCCACAATGTCTTATCTCAGCAGCCTTGATCAGCTTCTGTAGACTCATGTCTGTGTCTTCTTTTATGGAGTGAGTCCATCTCATATTTGTTCTTCTTTTCCTGCTGTGTGTTTTTTTTCCCCCAGTATCCCTATCTGTTCCAAAGAACCCTGGCTTCTCATGAAATGCCTGAAGTAGGACAGTTCCATTTTTGTCATTTTTATCTCCAGAGATGTTTCAGGCTTAATTTGCTCTTGGACCCACTTTTTAGTCTTTCCTCTAATTCAGGGTATCCATAGAGCTATCCTCCAGCACCATATTTCAAGTGAATCCATTTCTTCCCTCTCAGCCTTCTTCACTACCAGCTTTCTCATCTGCACACAGGAATTAGAAACACGAGGGTGGATGATCTTAGTCTTGGTCTCTAATGACACATCTTTGCTCTCGGCAATCTTTCCTAATTCTTCATTTGCTGCCCTTCCAAGTCTCAGCCTTCTCTTCATTTCTTGGCTTCAGTCTCCATTGGAATTGATGACTGAACCAAGGTAAAATCTTTAACAATATCAATATCTTCACTGTCCAGGTTAAAGGTGTGTATTTCTTCTGTAGTCATGATTTTTACCTTTTCAATGTTCAAATGCAGTCCTGCTTTGGCATTTTCTTTTTTCACTTTCATCAGAAGTTTCAAGTCATTGCTACTTTCCATAAGTAAGATGGTGTCATCCCATATCTTAAATTATTGCTATTCCACCAGTTTTCACTCCTCCTTCCTCTGAGTCTAGCCTAGTTTTTCCTATGATATGGTCTGTGTACAAATAAACAGATAGGGAGATAAAATGCACCCTTGCCTGACACCTTTGCTTATAGGAAACGATTCTGTCTCCATATTCTGTGACAGCAACTTCCTGTCCATAGTACAGGTAACAACACATTAGGACAATCAAGTGCGGAGGCATGCCCATTGCTCTCAGAGCAACCCAGAGCTTTTCATGATGGTCACAAAGACTTTAGTCTACAAAACATAGACTAAACTTTTTCTGAGATTCTTTGTGGCACTCCAGTATCCAGTGAATGCTCACAATTAGATCTCAAGTGCTTTCTCCTTCTCTAAATGCAGCTTGACCGTCCAGCATTTCTGGCTCTCTATAAGGCAGAAGCCTTTGTTGCATCACCTCAAGCATCACTTCAATTGTGTGGGAAATGGTCCTATAGTTACTGCACTCCTTGGCATCTTTTTTTTTTTTTTTTTTTGAAAATCAGGATGTATATTTGAAAAGTTTTATGGGATTTCAGCAAGTAAGGCACAGTCAGCTTCTGGAGCTCTTGGTGTCTTGAACCCTCAAGCAGGGTTTCCCATCTGCAGGCCACATTCTTGTTACAAGATTTCTAACAGATTCATCTGTGTAGCTTGAAATAATTCTATTGATATCCAGATATAAAAGCGGGGAAGTAATACCCTCACACAATAATAGTAACAACCACAGCACTGCCTGCCCTTTGAAAGTCAACCAACACACTGTTTCAACCATAAGTGTGTCAGTATTGTTGGACAGCATAAAGCCCCGCGGTCAGCAAGGGCCACACTACACCTGCAACCAGTCTGCCTTGATCCTAGTATAAAAGCTGGAAGTCTTCTATAACAACCAACACAATTCAGATGTTCTGATATTTAAAGGAAAATAGGATTGTGCACTTTGAATTCATCCATTACAAAGAAGATTAACGGGACTCTCCCAGAAGCAAATGAGATTCTTTAGTACTAACATCAGAAAGAAGATGTTGATTAATCATGATTTTATGAGTTCCACCAATGTTTCTGAACTGGCTTAGTGAGTTGTTTGTGTCTAGCAGATGCTCAACCAATAACTGCCAGTGACTCATGTAGTTCCCTCTCCCTCCGTGCTCCAGGGAAGCCTGCAGGCCCTAGCAATACTGCAATTCACATGTCATTTACAGTCATGAATACCCAAAACAAGAATTTTAAATTCCTCAAATGCTTAAAGTGATACCATATTAAAGACATTAATATTCTCACATCCCTACTTTGGAACTTATCCATAAAGACAGTATCACCAACCACAGCTGTCACTTATGGTACCTGAATCCTGAACACACTGTGCGCCCCACCCCAAACCAGATGCTATCTAATGGGGTCGTAGCATCTCTTCGTGTCTGCCCCACCTGCTTGAGGGTTCAAGACACCAACAGCTTTAGAGGCTGAGCATGCCTTACTTGCTGAAATCCCACAAAACTTTTCAAAGCATCAGACACTCAAGAAAAGTCATACCAGTTCTGCCAGTGACTTTTAGGGGCTAGAGGTATTAAGCAATTCACAGAGTTAAGTGTTGACCATATTTAATATTCACCAGCAGTACATAAATCCAACACCTTAATTAGATTACACTGTGAATTCAAAGTCAAAACTATATATATATAGCTCTGAACCTTTTAGCTCAAGCACACCACCTCTTAGAAGCTCCTCCTTCCCTGAGGCAATATTCTCAGAATCCTATTTCATTCCTATCATTCTTTGTACAACATATTGCATGTGGTCTGTCATGTGGCACCAAGTGAGAGGAACTTGGGAGGTGAGTCAGATCTTGCTCATTCTGTGACCCAGACACCTTCCACAATCCTTGGCACACAGCAGCCACCGAATACCTCCCAGGACAGTCACAGAGGCTGGAATACAAACATGCACAAGAACTTTGGCCTTGTTCAATGAGTTTAAGCATTATTTCACAAAGCTTAAATATACAAACTATAGAAAAGAAGGAAATGGAAGAAAAAGAGAATAATTAGAAATAAGTATTCTCAGCTTTAGTTTGTTACAAAGCAGGTGCTTTTTAAAAATAATGCTACTGCAGGAGACAAACCAAGATGGCGGCATAGGTAAACACCTGAACTTGCTGCCTCGCACAACCACTTCAAAACTACAACTAAAAGACAAAACGGACATCACCCAGAACCACGGGAAGGCTGGTTGACTGGAAATTCTACAACTAGAAGGAAAGAGAAAAGCACACTGAGACTCGAAGGAGGTGTGGAGGTAAAGTGCAGAGGTACAGAGGCACGCGCGCACAGAAAGGGGCTGGCAACTGAGTATGCTGTTGTCTTTTTCAATCAGGAGGGAGATACAAGCTCCTGACTGCTTTGAACTCCAGTTTTGGGCGAGACTCTGGGGACCCAGACTCACACGGGGAGAAACTGGACTGTCTGGCATCGGGCAGGAATGTGAGGGCAGCTTTCTCTCAGAGGTGCTTGCAGTGATCATTGTTCCTGCATGGTGCCGCGGGACACAGAGACACAGGACATTTTCCAGGCAGGGCTGACGGTCAGCCATTGCTGCTGGCTCCACCTTGATGATTCCCTGAGAACCCGACCCACCCAATTTACAACCCCACCCAAGCTGTGGGCAGAGGCTTTTGCATATGAATGGCCTGCCTCTTTGCAATCTAAAACCTAACAAACTGCAGCTGGGTCAAAGAGACCCAGAGCCTCCAAAAGAAGACCCAAGGCTCCACAGCAACTTGCATTGCTTCACAGCTGGGCCTCCTCTGGGCACCTCCAAACCCCAAACAAAGAGAAGGAATCTGCATATCTCTCTGTAGCTCCTGCTGGGTGGCCTCTCTCCTTAGAGATCCAAGAGCCAGTGTACCCAGTGGTCAGAGAGAGACCATCCAGACTACAACTCTTCAGATCCATAAAAGAAACACTCAGGGGGCAGACTCAGTGAGAGCCAAAGCCCCACTGAAGCAAGTCTTGACCCATAAGGGTGTTTCTAGCACAGAAGTTCTCCCATCATAGACACATGATCCTCACAGCCAATTGGCCTGGAGGTCAATTCTTCCCAGTGATACCAACAACAATCAAGGCTTAACTACAACAAGACTGTGCACACAGCCCACAAAGGGGTGCACAAAGAGTGTCCATCTCAGGTAATTAGGGAGGCTGAGCCACTGGGCCCTATAGGACACCTAGCACACAAAGCCATGCTATCAACACAGGGAAGCAGCCAAAATGTGGAGACAAAGAAACAGGTCAGAAATGACAGAAATGGAGGAAAGCAAACTACTGGATACAGAGTTCAAAACCACGGTTATAAGGTTACTGAAGAATCTTCTAGAAACCTCCAAGAAATTTAGTGAGACCCTCAAGGATATGAAAAAGGACCAATCAGAAATTAAGCATACACTGACTGAAATAAAGAATAATATACAGAGATCCAACATCAGACTAGAGGATCCCAAGAATCAAGTCAAAGATTTGAAATACAAAGAAGCAAAAAACACCCAACTGGAAAAGTAAAAAGAGAAAAGAATCCAAAAATATGAAGATAGTGTAAGGAACCTCTGGGACAATTTCAGGCATACCAACATCCGAATTATGGGGGTGCCAGAAGAAGAGAGAGAGCAAGATATTGAAAACCTATTTGAAGAAATAATGACAGAAAACTTCCCCCACCTGGTGAAAAAAATAGACTTACAAGTCCAGGAAGCACAAAGAACCCCAAACAAAAGGAATCCAAACAGGATCATACCAAGACACATCATAATTAAAATGCCAAGGGCAAAAGACAAAGAGAGAATATTAAAAGCAGCAAGAGAAAAATAGTTAGTTACCTACAAGGGAGTACCCATACAACTGTCAGCTGATTTCTCAACAGAAACTATGCAGGCCAGAAGGGAGTGGCAAGAAATATTCAAAGTGATGAATAGCAAGAACCTACAACCAAGATTACTCTATCCAGCAAAGCTATCATTTAGAATTGAAGGTCAGATAAAGAGCTTCACAGATAAGAAAAAGCTAAAGGAATTCATCACCGCCAAACTAGTATTATATGAAATGCTGAAAGGTATTCTTTAAGAAGAGGAAGAAGAAGAAAAAGTTAAAGACAAAAACTATGAACAACAAAGTGACAACAAATACATATCTATCAACAAGTGAATCTAAAAATCAAGTGAATAAAAAGTCTGATGAACAGAATAAATGGGTGAATGTAATAGGATCAGGGGCGTAGAAAGAGAGTGGACTGACTTATCTCAGGGGGGGAAAGGGGTGTGGGGGGGTGTGGGAAGAGACTGGACAAAAATCGTACACCTATGGATGAGGACATTTCGGGGGTGGGAAGGGCAGAGGGTGGAGTGGGAACCAGGTGAAGGGGAGCTATGGGGGAAAAAAGAGGAACAATATGGACAATAAAGATTTATTAGAAAAATAAATAAATAAATAAAAATTATCCTACTGTAGCTTGCATAAACAAAACAAAACAAAAAAAGGTCTTCTGTTCCTGAATTATAAGTATATAGAATTTAAGTCATTTTTCTAGGTCCTCCTTCTTTCCCCCACAGACCACACAATGACATGGTGAAATTTGGAGAAAAGCCTCACTGACTGCCATCTGACACAAAAATCACCATAACTGTCCAAATCCACAATAATGAGTAGTTTTATGGAAATCCCTGGAGTTGTGAGTCCATAACTTGTTCCACTGATAGCCTATGTCCCCCAGCACTCCCCAATTCCATTTGCATGCCACCCACCCTCTCTTGCTACCTTCTTTAAGAATTCAAAGTGACACTAGAATTTAAAGCAAACTTGGAGTTAAAATTTTACTTTACTACTCTAAGTGACTGATTCAGGTCCAGTTTATTAAGGTAATATTTTCCATTTCATGAGGATAGCCTGGGTTTCGTTATGAGCTGTATTCTGTGGCCTGTTGCTCTTTAGTTTGTTACAGACTTAGTCAGGCTCCACCCTGGGAAGGTTCACATCACCTGAGGCTGAGCCAGGTGAGCCTCTTGGAGAGGTAATCAAGCATTTCAGTTAACACAAGGGTAATAAAGTAGCACAAATTCAGGCCAAGGTTATTTTTTTTTTACCCAATGATATCTAACTTTTAAAATTATTGTAAATTTATTTTATTTTTAAAAATATTATGATTCTTTTAATAACATTTTTTAAACATCAATTTGTTGTTCCACTTATGCACTCATTGGTTGCTTCTTATATGTGCCCTGACCAGGATCAAACCCACAACCATGGAGTATGAAGAGGATGCTCTAACCAACTGAGCTATGGGCTTAATAACTTACCAAATACAGATATAACACCTGTAAGATACAGAAAGTATAAATTAAAACACTTTAAAAAAGAAACACCTTGTTTTTCATCCGAATTCTTATATTGTACTCCAGTATGACAAAGGGAATCTATCCATTGGGTATGAGACTGTTTTAAAGGAGCCAATTCCTCCAGTTACAAGTAACCTAATCCAATTTTGAGTAACATTTTTTTTTATTTTTATAAGGGCATAAAAATAACTCATTTAAATGCCTAAGTAACATGTATTCAAAAAAAAACTCAAAAGTCCCATTTTCCTTCGAACGGCGTTTGGGCACCAATTATGCAACTAAACTTTGATTAGGATCAGCCTACCCCCCATGCCCCACCAAGAAATAAGGTGCCATTAAAATCTCAACTGTCAATCAAAACATTTTAATTATCCTCACTTAGAGGGCTATTTTTAAATTCCTTTTGATTTAACCCCTTGGCCATTTCTTAACCACCTGAAATGCCAAAGACACTAAATCTAACATCATCCAGTTTTCTCCAATATTTGCAAGCAGAACACAAACCTCCTGGCCTCCTCATTCTCTTAGTAACTCAATTCAACGTCTGGAATACCTAATTTAACAAACCTTGAATCTATAAGATTTTATCTCTTTACTCTGCCTGGTTGCCAAAGCAAATGAACTTACTGAATACTCCTGAAATGGATAGTATTTCCAATAGTTTAAGTTGGTGTTGAGACCTACAAAAATATTACCTAAGCTTTACAATGAGTTTATATTCATTCTTACTAGCTTTGGGGAACCTGAAGAAATGATTTCCCCACCCTTTTGGCTTTCCTTTAATTGGAGACCCATACAAAAGGTAAAGTGAAAAAGAAGGTAGCAACACCCTTAAGATAACTTCAAATTTTAAACCTAAACAACATGAAAGTGCAAAAGAATCAGAGGTGTCTCCCAGCAGAGTCTAAAACCATCGCCCCGTTGCCCAGACCCTCCAAAGCTTCAGCAGGGCTAGGAAGCTCAGGATCCCACCGAATGGCGATGCCCGGTGACTGGAGAGGCTTGACAGTTGCTGCTTCACACACAGCAGCTCTTGGGAAAGCAGAGCCACCACCAAAGGCCTCAGCTGGCACCCAGAGCCCAGGGAGCTGTCAGCATCCCAGCCTGTCATACCCCTCCCAAACATTTCCCTTCCAAGGGGGGACACTGGGCAATCACTAGGCAAAGCCCAACCCGTCTCCAGAATGCACTCCAATAAGCCCACCCTAGCTCCTGTGGGAAAAATGGCGACAGTCACCCCTTCTTCTTCCCTCCCAGTTAGTCACTGTAGTAAATTTATTTGTAAAACAGTTAAGCTCAAAGAGCTAGCCACCTACCCTGCCCCTTGCCAAAGGAATCATCTTGGAGACATTTATCGGGCCCCAAAGTATTTTGAGAACATATATTTTTAAAACTGCATTCCTAAGGATTCCACAATATGACCCCTGTACAGGCTGTTGGGTAGAAGTAATAAGAAAAGGCATAAATTGGTACTGAAAATTCAGTTTTAAAAATACTTGTGAGCATGGCCAGCATGGCTCAGTGGTTGAGCGTCAACCTATGAACCAGGAGGTCACAATTCAATTCCCAGTCAGGGCACATGCCCAGGTTGCGGGCTTGATCCCCAGCAGGGGGCGTGCAGGAGGCAGCCAATCGATGATTCTCTCTCATCATTGATGTTTCTATCTCCCTCTCCCTCTCCCTTCCTCTCTGAAATCAATAAAAATATTTAAAACAAACAAACAGCCTGGGACTGAAGGGTTGTGGGTTTGATTCCCAGTCAAGGGCACATACCTGGGTTGCGGGTTTGATCCAGAGCCCTGGTCAGGGCTCAGCAGGAGGCAACCAATTGATGTGTCTCTCTCACATCTATATTATAAAAACCCAGTGGCCCTAACACCATAACAACCAAAGACTGGTCACCAAGAGGCTGTGTGCGCGGCGAGGCGCACATGGGTGGGCAGGGCTGTGTCCCGGGGCACGGCGGGGTCTGGGGTTCTGGGTCTCGCACAATTTCCCGCGGGGCTGGGTCTCGCGTGATTTTGTGCTCTGGGTCACTAGTTGATATATATTCATCTTTCTTTCTCTCTTTCTGTCTCTCACTACCCCCTCCCCCGCCCCCTAGCTCTTCCATTCTCTATAAAAATCAATGGAAATAATATCCTTGGGTGGGGATTAACAAAAATAAAAATAAAAATGGATTTTAGATTTAAGTCTTGACAAAGTCTCCCAAGAAGTTGAAAATACATCTCACAATGAGGCTTCACATAAATTCTCATGAATTTAAATTTGTACTTGATTGATATTTCATCCTTGTGCAGGAGTAAGAAAGAAAATAACAACAACCTAAGACCACTATACCAATAAGACTGGTACTGGAATCTGTGGGTTTGGCCTGTGTAATGGAAGAACCAGGCGGTTGGGTCAGATAATAAGATGAGTTATCATGCCAATCTTCAGGTAAGCAGGATCTTGGAGCATCTGTTAGAGGCTAAAGTTAAATGAAATACCAAGCAGCTCAAGGAGACTTTGATCACAGTGTGGTCAGCTCATCATCAAAGACCCAAAAGCTCAGTGCCCTGAAGAGGAAAAGACTCTAAAGTAAGAAACAAAAACTCTGTGCTGGAAGACTATTTGCCTGATGACTGCTATCAAGGTCTAAAGCAGTTTTCTGTTATTCTCATATTTCTATAGAATACTTAAACTTTCCCTAAAGTTAAAATAAATATATAAAAAACCAACCCATTACACATTTCTTATACAAACCAATTGTGGTTTTAGGCAATGTTAATCAACAAAAAGAATTAAACAAGAAGGCTTTACAATTAGCCATGACCTTATTAATGGTGTCATTGCTTTTAAGATTTCATTTGTTGGGTTGCTTATGTCTCCTCAGCCTTTAATTTCACTGATGCAGCTCTAACTATATTAGAATAGCTTAATGGATGGTGATTACTTGTTTTTACTCACCAAGATTTAACATTTGCAGAACATATAACACCAGAGCCACTTAATTCTCACATGTATAGATTTATACTTTGAGACTGATCCTTTATTAGAAAAGTATGACATGAACCAATATGACGTAGTCTGATATAATTAGGGCTGAGTCTGAAAAGGGAGGTCTTAGAGCCCACAAACACCATGCGGAGGGCTTAGACTGCATCGTGGAGACAATAAACTACCATAGGGTATTTTAAAACTAGGGAATGAGATGTCAGATTTCTATTTTAGATAGAAAGTTTCAACTATTGGGTGAAGTAGGGATTTGAGGAGAGCAGGAATAGAGGCAGGGAGGAAAATTAGGAGACTACTGCCAGTATCCATGTGTGGTGGTATGGAAGGAGAGAAAAGATTCGGAGTGATTGAGAATGTAAAATTGGTAGGCCTTATCACTGACTGATCCTGTGGGGGGCGATGGGGAAGGCTGGATGCAAAGAAAGGCTTATGGCTTGAGCAGAGGTGTGGGTGGTGATAGCATTCTCTGACATTAGGCTCATAAAACTACAGGAGGTTTGGAATGAAAATGCTGAATCTGGTTTGGAATTAAGTTGGGTTTAGGTATTTAAGTGCCTGAGAGACACAGGAAGCACACTTTCCCAGCTGGTCCTTAGGTCCAGGAACCTGGGGCTTCACGAAGATAGCTGGGATAATACCAGTGCCACCTGGAAGTTAAATCAACCCAAAAGAACACCTAGGGTATAGCAGTGGAGTGCAGCTATTTTCCTAGGGAATTCAAAATTAGGGGGCAAGTGGAAGAGAATTTTAAAGAGACAGTTAGGAAACAATCATAAAGCAAGGCGGAAGCAAGAGATGGCAGTAGCACCCATGGAAGCTAAGAGAACAGTTTCAGGAATGCCACAGAGAGATCTGGAATGAAAAGAATGGCAGTGCTTACTGAATTAGGAATCAAGGGGCATTAGGAAACTAAATGCTGTAACCAGCGCCCACAAACTAGTGCTTTATGATAACATGCATTTATTATATTACTGGGGGCTCAGTGCACGAATTCGTGCACCTTGAAAGGAACTGTGGGCCTCGAGGCTGCGGTGGGCACAGAAGTGGGTCTCGGCCCATCCTCTGCGTCCCCACCTGGCCCCTCCCACCACGGCCCCTGGTTCCCTGTCTGCCCGCAGCCCCGCTCCTGCCACTGCTCCCATGTGCTGACTGCACCCGCTGATGGTGTGGAGTGATTGGGGCCGGTGCCAGCAGTGGGTGCAAGTGGGGCCGGTGCCATCAGCAGGTGCAAGTGGTGGCTACTGCCCCAATCACCCCTCAAGAGCAGGGGGAGATGGAGAAACCCTCAGGGGCAATCAGGGCCAGCAGCTGCCGCTCATACCTGTTGACAGTGCCAAGCGATTGGGACCAGCACGGGGCGGCAGCAGCGGGTGCAAGCGGTGGCTCCGGCACCAACTGCAGTGCAAGAGGTGGGTGCCGGCCCTGATCACCTCTCAGGAGCAGGGGAAGGTGGAGAAGCCCTGAGGGGAGATTGGGGCAGACAGCTGCTGCTCGCACCCGCTGACGGCTCTGAGCTATCGGAGCCGGCGCTGGGCGCTGGGCACTGGGCACTAGCAGTGAGTGTGAGCGGTGGCTCCGGCGCCAGCAGTGGGTGCGAGCAGGGCAGCAGGGCAGGCGCCAGCAGCAGGTGCGAGTGCCAGGCAGGACAGTGGTACACAGGAGCAAAGAATTTTCAGTAACCACCAGAGGCTCGGCCCAATGACAGCGACCGGCGCCCTGCCTTGATCTGGTGCCCCTGCTCACCTGCTTTACCATCCCGCCACGGCCGATACCCCCCATGTTCCATGCTCTGCCGCCTGCTGCCGACGCCCGCCATGTTCTGCACGCGCCCCCTGGTGGTCAGCGCATGTCATAGTAACTGGTTGTTCAGTTGTTCCACTGTTCGGTCTATTTGCATATTAGCCTTTTACTAGTATTATATAGGATAGCTCTGGAGGTTGAAGTCTAAAATGGGTTTCCCTGGGCCCAATCAAAGTGTGGGAAGGGCTGAGTTCCTTCTACAGGCTCTGGGGAAACAGGCCTTTTCCAGTTTCTAGAATCCACTTGCATCCTTTTCTCAAAGCTAGCAGCCACCTAGCATGTCCAAACCCTCTCTTTGATTCTCCTGGCCCCTTATTCACTTACAGAGATTCCAATGGGCCCATCTGGATATTCCAGGAAAATCTCCCCATTTTAAGATCTTTAACTTAATCAGATCTGCAATGTCCTTTTTGCTGTATGAAGTAACACATTCACAATTCCAGGGATTAAGGTGTGGGCATCTTTGGGGAACTATTATTCTGCCTACCAGAGTGAACAAGATGTGGGAAAGAAGATGCAGCAGTCAATATCAAATCTAGATTAATCTTTCAAGAAGTTTGGATTATAAGTGAAGAGGAAAAACTGGAGGAAAATAGAGAGTAAAAAAGGATTTTCTTAACATGATAAAGACATTAGCATGTTTACCAGCTATGCAGAAGTGTCAGCAGAGAGGCACAGGCTGAAGGAAAGGCTGAGAGGCAGTAATAGGGCTGAAATCTGGCCGTGTTCACAGAGCTGGCTTGGAAGCAGAGAAAGATGTAGCCCAGGTGCAGATGTAAGTGGCTGGTAGGTGTGAAGACGCGACGTATACTGAAGGGAACAACAAAGTCTGGAACGTATGCTGAGGGGAATGGAGCTGGCCATGTTAAGGAGTGGACAGCTAAGGACCTGGAGCGGGGCCAAGGCAGAGCACGTTGATTAACAATGGCAATAGCTCCAACGTGCAAAACTCTGCAACAGTGAGACTGACCACATTTGAGAATTACTTTCTTACATTTCAAGAAAAGCAGAGATAAATAATGCCAAGTAAATGTAAGTAAATAAGGTGGTATTTGACTTTTTGAATAGCAAATACAACTTAGTTACATGACCCAACATTTTTAAAAGAGTACACATTTAATAACTGTCTGTATCTAAGGAAATTAGTTTTCTTCTGTGTTTGGCAGACTTCCTTTTGACACAGCTGGATTCCAGTCTTAATGATGGAAAAACAAGTTCACAAAGGTCTTTTCATTTAAAGTCATCATTTTTCTCTTTAGTGGTAAAAGACATGTAAAAAGCATATGATTATGGTATTTACGTTTCCATTAAGGTGCCCTCAACAAGCAGTGGGAGTGTAGCCTACTATTTTCCTGCTCTTTAGATTTATAGCAGCACAGTACCTATTTCAATTATATGTGAGGACAATGCACTCTTGGTGGCATATGATTGTATAGTGACAGTTAGCAAATGTCAACTAGAGCTGTCTTTCTGTGAGGTTTTTAACTACAGATTCTGGTATCTGGATATAAAAATATGAATTACATTGTGTCCTCAAGTTAAAAAAAAAAAAGCATTATTGACCAGCATTTATTTCATCATTTCTTTGTTAGAATTCAAAGCATACTAAATTTTTTAATTGAAATTGTATAACTCTTAGGAAAAAAAAATTTGTTGGTTTCAAGAAATACTCAATAGCCCTGATTAGTTTTGTTCAGTGGTTAAAGCATTGGTCCACAGACTGAAGGGTTGTGAGTTTGATTCCCAGTCAAGGGCACATACTTCGGTTGCAGGTCAATCCCTGGCCCCAGTCAGAACACAAGCAGGAGGCAACCAATCCATGTGTCTCTCTCACGTCTATGTTTCTCTCTCTCCCCTTCCTCCCTCCCTTCCACTCTCTCTAAAAAATCAATGGAAAAATATCCTCAGGTGAGAATTAAATATAAATTAATTTATTTTAAAAGGAAATACTCAATAATGTTTACAAATATTACAACGGCAGGCTGACCTTTTAAATAAAATGATTATTAGGTGAACAATGGACATTTATGAATGCCAAGATAAAGCTGTGCCCAATACAGAAATTATAATTTACTAGAGGCCTGGTGCACAAAATTCATGCACAGGTGCAGTCCCTAGGCCTGGCTGGTGATCGAAGTGTGAGCATCTGGCGTGGAAGGGAAGGTCCCAGCTGACCTCTGGGCCCTGGACAGCACCTGGACCCCCAGACCTCCGCGTGCCCCCCTCCGCCTGAGTCATTGGGCTCCAGCCTGGCATCCTCAGTGACTGCGAACTGGGCGGCCCCACTCCCCTGCTGCCGCTCACCCTCTGAGGGGTGATTGGAAGGGTGATCGGGTTCCTGCCTGGCTCCCTCAGCACCTGGGAGCTGGGCAGTGGCCCTGCCCCTCGCCACAGCTGCTGGTCGCCGTCTGTGTGGCTATTGGGCCCTGTTTGTACCAGCTGACCTCTGGGCCCTGGAGAGCACCTGGACCAGCTGACCTCTGGGCTCTGGACAGCTCAGAGGTCAGCTGGGACCTTTCCTTCCACGCCAGATGCTCACACTTCGATCGCCAGCCAGGCCTAGGGACTGCACCTGTGCACGAATTTTGTGCACCGGGCCTCTAGTAAATTATAATTTCTACATTGGACACAGCTTTATCTTGGCATTCATAACTGTCCATTGTTCACCTAATAATCATTTGGCCTGGTGTCACCCACTCACCTGCTCCACCTAAACAAAGTACTGGCAAATCAAATACAACAGTACTTTGTTTAGGATTTTTGCATCTGTATTCATCAGATATACTGGCCTATAATTTTGTTTCTTTGTGTTGTCCTTGCCAGGTTTTAGTATCAGAGTAATGTTGACTTTGTAAAATGAATTAGAAGTATTGCCTCCTCTTTAATTTTTTGGAAAAATTTGAGATGGATAGGTATTACATCTTTTAATGTTTAGTAGAATCTGAGCCCAGAAATAAATTTACACATATATGGGCAACTAATTTTTGACAATGGAGGCAGGAAAGCCTCTTGAATAAATGGTGTTGGGAAAACTGGAAAGTCAAAGCAAAAGAATGAAACTAGACTACTATCTGACACCACACACAAAAATTAACTCAAAATGGATAAAAGACTTGAATATAAGATCTGAAACAATTAAATACATAAAAGGAAACATAGGCACTAAACTTATGAACTTTGGACTCAAAGAGGTTTTTGTGAACTTGACCCCAAAGGCAATGGAAGTAAAAGAAAAATAAATGAATGGAACGACATCAAACTAAAAAGCTTCTGCACAGCTAACGAAACATCAACAAAACAAAAAGGCAGTCCTGGCCAGTGTAGCTCAGTAGGTTGGAGTGCAGTCCCATGAATCGAAAGGTTTTGGGTTTGATTCTTAGTTGGGGCATGTTTGGGAGGCAACTGATCTCTCTCTCTCTCTCTCTCTCTCCCCTCTATCTCATATCAATGAGAGCATATCTTTTGTGGGGATTTAAAAAAAACACAACTAACTAAATGGAAAAAGATATATGCAAACGATACCTCTGATAAGGGGCTAATATCCAGAATATATAAAGAACGAATACAATGCAAAAAAAAACAAAAAACCCAAACAATCCAATTTAAAAAATGGGCAGAGGACCTGAATAGATACTTTTCCAAGAAAGACATACAGACAGACAGCAGATAAATGAAAATATGCTTAGTTCTATGGGAAATGCTAATCAAAACTTCAATGAGATACCACCTAACATATGTTACAATGGCTATTATCAATAAAACAAGAAATAACAAGCATTGGAGAGGAATATAAATTGGTGCAGTCACTATGAAAAACAGTATAGCAGCTCCTTAAAAAAAAAAGGAAATAGAGATATCATAGGGCCCAGCAATCCCTCTTATGGCTATTTACTCACAAAATTTGAAAATACTTATTCATAAATAAAATATGTATCCCTATGTTCATTCAGCATTATTCACAATAACCAAAAACATGAAAATAACTGAAGTATCCTTTGATGAATAATTGGATAAAGATATGGTGCATATATAATGGAATACTACCCAGCCAAAAAAAAGATGAAATACTGCTATTTGTGACAACATGAATGGATCTTGAGAGTGTCATGTTAAGTGAAATAAGTCAGATAGAAAAGGACAAGAACTGTATGATTTTACTTATGTGGGATATAAAACAAAAAGCAACAAATGAACAAACAAACTCATAGACACAGACAAAAGAATGGCAGAATGGTGGTTACCAGAGGGTAGGTATAGGACAAAGAGGGTAAAAGGGGTCAAACATATGAAAGGATATTAGACTTTAAGTGATGGCAGACACGGTGGAGTATATGGATGTTGTGTTATAAAGTTGTACACCTGAAACTTATATAATATTAACCAATATTATCCAAATACTAGAGGCCCAGTGCACAAAATTCATGCATGGGGGGTGGGGGTGGGGGGTGGGTCCCTCAGCCCGACCTGCACCCTCTCCAATCTGGGAGCCCTCAGGGGATGTCCTACTTATGGCTTAGGCCTGCTCCCCATGGTTCTCTGCTCTCTGCGGACCTGCCTGCTCATCGCCGCCACAGACCCTGTTGTCTGCTCTCTGCGGGGGCCTGCTTGCCCCTCACCGTGGCGAGGGCTAAAAGAACAATTCCAGCGGGGTTGAGGGGACTGGGTGCCGTCATCTGTGGCTATGGGCGTCGCCATCTTTGTGACGGAGTGATGGTCAATTTGCATATTCCGTCTTTATTGGATAGGATATTTAATTTTAAAAAATCAAGATTCCTGCCTACCTGCCCTGCCTAGAGATAATGATATGAATAGAAATATCAACATTTTAGACAAGGTTTGAGATGCTTAAGCCTCCATATCTCCATGGAGCATTACAAGCTTGGAATCAGCAAGAATTTTATGAAAGTAGAATATGAAGAATTTCAAATAATTCCATAAAAGTACAAAATGGAGACTTCCAAATTGTCAAAGGACAGATGGAAATTGATTGAGATCATGTTTTTACACCACTATCCCCCGAGTCACTCTCAGATAAGCCATTTGCAGCACTTTTGTTCCAAGCATTTATACTGCCAACGCATTTGTTCTACTGAACTCAGTAAGTTCTAAGTTAAAGAGAAACGGTTCATGATATGATGTGACCCATAGAGAACACTTAGAGATCAAGCTATTTAATGACTGAAGAGGTATCCACTGAATGGCATCCCCAAACTTTGTAAAGTATAAGGAATAAAACCTATTTTTATTCATTTCTGTTTTATTCCTTGCTTGTTTCTGCATCCAGGCGAGAGTGCAGTGCTTTCCTGAGAACAAGCGCCTGTTTCCTAACTAACAGCAGCAACATCAAACACTTCAACAGTGCTTACTGTGGACGAGGTACTGTGCTAAATGCTTTGTATGTGCTAACACACTCAGTCCTCCCTAAGCTCAAGGGGACTGAGTCTGTTATCATCCCATTTTGCAGTTCAGGAAAATAAAGCATAGAGTTCACACAGCTGATGGTGGAAAAGCCCAGAATCAAATGCAGGCAGTGTGGCTCCATAGTTTATGCTCTTGTACTTCACACTCAGCTGTCTCCTACTTTAGAGCAGAATTGTTGCTAGCAGGAGGTGTTGCCTGCAGATAGGAGTATATCAGAGTTAAGGATCTATGCTAGCAAACATTTGTTTTATAACACTGCTTTAAGTAAAGGCTAAGCAAAACAAAAAGAAGAAGAGCTAATTGACCAGCAATGGAGAGTTCTGTCCATTATTTAATTTTACAAAATACTGTGGAGATGTTTTATCTAAAAATAATGATTTCCTTTGAGTTCCTATGCGCATGATTCACTGCACTCAGATTGGTATTGGCTCCATGAAACAGAAAGCTGATGAAGGGTGACCTAAAAAGTAAGGGGCTCATGGTGGGTGTGGCTCAGTTGGTTGAGCATCATCCCATGCGCCAGGAGGTCGCCAGTTCGATTCCCAGTCAGGGCACATGCCTGGGTTGTGGGCTTGATCCCCAGTTGGGGTGTCATGTTTCTCTCTCATTGACGTTTCTATCTCTCTCTCCCTCTCCCCTCCTGTTTCTGAAATCAATAAAGACATACTTAAAAAAAAAGTAAGGGGCTCAGTTCCAAAGATAATAAGGAATAGAGGCTGTACCAGCCAGGAATGGATGAGGCTGTTTCTTTCTTGCTCTATGTGGCCTTCATGTGAACCCCACCTTGGAGCACCCATCAAAGTTCCAGGAAGGGAGAAGGAAAATGGCAAAGGGAAAAAGCTGAATCAGAGCCACTTTAATCAGGAAAAAACTACCTTTGCAGGAAGTCCCATCTTAGACCCACTTTCTAACTCATTTCTAACTCATGGTCACCTCTTACTATAGGGGAATCTGGAATATTGAAATTTTTAGCTGGGCACATTGCCAGCCTGAACAAAATTAGGATTCTCTTAAGTAAGGAAGAAAAGAGAAGAGGTATAAGACAGGCAACTAGAAGTGTCTTCCACAGTGGAGGAGAAAGGTGGGAACAGAGAGAGTACCGTATCAGGCTGCATTCTCACCAGCTGAAGACACAACAACCAAATAGAAAATGCACTCTTGCCAAAGAAATACAGAATTATGAATTATTTACAATAGTTAAATCATTGAGGTCTCTGGTTATGAGCAATATTAAAGATAAGTACACCAACATTTCTGTGAGTTTCAGCCTTGTTATTCATATCCAACAGAAGGGTAGGGTCAGCTTCTCTTGGAAAAATCAAAATGTTACCAAGAGCATGAATAAATACTGGCAACAATGACACTGTGACCAAAGCATACAGTCAGATAAGAACTCATGAGTCAATCAGATTAAACAGGCATGGAAATATTTCTAGACATCATATGAAGCTATCCTATAAAAAGTATTTTATAAATGACACATGAAATCAAGAGAGTGTCCTATTTCAACATTAAATTCACAGCATTTAATACATTATCCCTGGCTATTTCCATGTGGGGCTACCAGGTCTAACTATAAGTTCAATCAAATTGATTAAGCAATGAAATTCAGAATACTGCTTTCTCACTGAACAAGGAAAATCTCAGAACAAATTCAGGCTATGCTTCAAATTGTCAACTGACTGCCTAGACTCCCATAAAATAAAAAAATCTGAATTGTAAAGTTCATCAGACACCAATTGCAAATTTGGGTGAAATTTAGTTAATTGATAGGAATTTCTTTGTCATGTATATTCTTCATATAAGGTATACTCTCTGAGGACCTTTCAGTTTTATTTTCCATTCAAATAATTATTTTTTAAAGAGTTAACAGAAGCATATTCTAGGTCATCTTATTGGTATGTTATTTCACTGTCTCCATTTGAGTTTACAAATATAAAGGCACCAAGAAATGTTACTTTCACTGTCTATTCACTTCCACGTCTATTAATGAAAATAGAAGCAAGCTGGACTTGCTGCATAAACGATGCATTGATGAAGCACACACAGGCCGAAGATCACCGCATACAGACCTGCAAAATAACTGCAGAGACCAGACTAAGAAAAATAGAGGGTGAACTGAGGCAGCCCCTGGCTTGTAGATTCAGGCAAACAATCTTAAAGGAACCTGCCACACAGCAGCCACCATATTCATGATTTGTGGAAGAGTTTAGATTAAAACAACATTATTGACCATATTAAATTAATGTCGTTCATTTGGATGTAATGGTTTTGCTGTTTTGTTTGTATTTAATTTGTAAAGATGTTTGGTTTTATAGATGTATAATGGCTGTAAGCAGAATGAGTTTAGTCCTATTTTATTTTTATACATTTAAGTAACATTTTAATCAAAACAATTGAATTCTATATGGCAGTATCAAAAGACTGTCTTTCCTTTTAAAAGAGTCTCTATAATACTCAAGTCTAAAAAACATTTTCTATAGTTTTCTTTCTGACAGAAAAAGATAACAGAGGTGATGCCATTATTTCTTAGTCAAATTTATATTAAATTCCCAGTTGGTGAAGAAGTACTTCACAGGTGTGCTAAGTCCCAACTTTTTGGATCAGAAATGTCACCATTTAATGGGCATCTTACTCTCTGCAAAACAAACAAACAAAAAAACAAACAAATCCAAATGTACATTTCTCTGATCCTTCTTAAAAAAAAATTCTCTCTCCCTTGAGTTGGAAATGTCTTAGAAATCCTCTAGGATATGACTGCAGAAGGGAGAGGCAGGGTGGGTGGAGGTGGACAGAGTATAGGGGGGATGTATAGTGATGGGAAAAAATAAAATGAAATAAATGTGTGTGTTTTTTAAAAATAAAAGAAATGCTCTAGTCCAAACACCCTTTGGGGGGACAAATGCATAGAACTGTACAATCCCCAGCAAGTAGCCTTCTAGGCTGTGTCTGAGGGCGCTTCTGAATACAGCGATGTCTACGATGTGATTTTGAGCTATTCACTGCTTGTTGTGACTCATCCCCATGACTTTCCCATGACTTAAGTCTTCTCTGGAATGTTTTGCTGAGTGGGTTTTTTATGGAAATTAGTCAGAAGGCTGAATTTCAAGGTGAGGTCAGCATCCATGCAAGTAGAAATGAAGGTGGGGATGCTGGAGCCCAGTAGCAGACAGGGTTCTGAGCAGATAGGCCCTTTTGAAAATTTGCACAAACCTTCAGGCACCAGGGTGTAAACTGGGGTTTAAAGGAACAGTTTCTGGCCATCAGGAGCCAGAAAAATGCCTCCTAACTACCACCTCTCATGTCAGATAGGACTTCTGAGCTTTGGGAAAAACTACTATAAGCACATCCACTATTTCTTAGACTTTTAAACCAGATGTGGACGGTGCTAAAATGATTAATACTTTTATCAATGACCAATTACACATTAACTAATTTTCTTATAGTTTTTCCAAAAGTTACTAATTGGCAATGCCAGGGATTCTCCTGTTCTTTCTCCCAAGAAAATAACTTTCAATGGACATTCATGACCTTTAGATGCTATCTGACTTTCTATAAACAGCAAAAGCCCAGTAAGAAGTTTTTTAAGAAAATGTCACTGTCACTAATAACAACCTTAGTCTTTGAATCTTGACACATCTGTATTTTTTGATAAGTACTGTGAACCTTTTAGGTGATCACAGGAAAGGAGTGTAAATAAACCATAAGCCTCCTATATTAACTTACATTAATCACTCATTACAGTCAACATCAGATTTTCACAAAACAATGAAGAAAACCTAAAACAAAACAAAAAAGAAAGGAAACAACAGAACACATATCTGACCAGAGTTTTACCTTAAGATCTACTTTGCCTTTGCTATTCTTTAATATGTTTCCTCTTGGGTTTGCCTGAGGGTTACCTGTTACCTTTGCAAACCTCTATTAAAAATAGCTGGCAGAGGATTTAAAATGGTGGCAGAGTAAGTGGATGCTGCACAAACATGCTTCCAGGAACAAACTGGAATTACAACTAAAATACAGAAAAATTTCCTGAATAATCAATGGAAAACTCGCAGGAGACAACCCTGATACCCAAGGACCGAAAGTGGAGACTGCATAAAAACTGATAGGAGGGGCGGAGGCACTAAAGGGGTGGCCGGGCACCCAAAGATACCAACTGAAGTCCTGGAGAGATATCTCAGCTCTGGGGGGTTGCACTGAGAACACTGGGATCTAAGCTGAGCCCCCAGCAGAGAGCACGAAAACTGAGAAGGGTACCCACATAACTTCTGGCTGTGAAAAGCAGTGAGGTGCTATCTGCCAGGGAGTGACAGCTGAAATTCAGGCACCCTCTTAAAGGGCCAATGCAAAAAATTCCCTGTGGAGCCAGCAGAGGGAGGGTGAAGTGAACTGGAACTGTGAGAGCAAAAGTGAGGACTGGAGAATCAGGGAATAGAGCTCAGAAAGCAGACACCCTAAGTTTCCTGGGCTGAGTCATTGTCTCACATAGCATAAGATATCTTTCCCACATAGACATTTGCATTCCGGGGAGGAGGGGGGGAAGACAGTTGACACACCCTATTGGAAAACACCTTGCCATGGGTACACTTAAGAGATTAAAAATAACAATTAGCCTCCAGGCAGAAGCAACTGCCCCAACCTGTTGGAAAAAAAAAAAGTCTCGCCACACCTGAGGACCATTGCCTGGGGGGCAATTCAAGTCGGAATTCTATCAGTCCATAGGCAGAAGTGGTCTCTGGAGTCTTTGAGTCTTTGCCTGATCTAATTATTCAGAAACAGCCTTTAACACCGTCCTGCACTAGAGATGGAGAGGTGTAGAGGATCTACATAATACATAGTCACAAACCCACACAGACAGCCAAAAAGAGGAGAAAAAGAAACAACACCCAAATGCAAGATCTAGAGAATAATCCAGAAGAAGAGATAAAAGAAACAGAGATAAGAAATTTATCTGAAACAGAGTTCAGAGTAATGATGGTAAAGATGCTCAACAGCATGAAAAAAGGTATAGTAACTATGAAAAAAGAACAGTCTGAGATAAAGAATGACATAACACAAATAAAGATTACATTGGAAGGAATACACAGCAGATTAGGGGAAGCTGAGCATAGACTCAGGGAATTAGAAGACAGTGTTGAAAATATCGCTCAATCAGAGAACCAAAAAGAAAAAAGCAATTAAAAAGCTGTGGGACAGCTTAAGGTCGCTGTGGGACAATGTGCAATGTAACAATAATAGAAGAGCAGGTGTGCCAGAAGAGACAGAGAAGGAGAAGGAATAGAGAACATGTTTGAAGAAACAATGGCAGAAAACTTTCCTAACCTGGTAAAGGAAAAAGTCACACAAGTTCAGGAGGCACAGAGAACCTCAAGCAAGAAGAACCCAAACAGGCCCACGTCCAGGCACATCATAATTAAAATGCCAAAAATTAAAGACAAAGAGAGAATCTTAAAGGCAGCAAGAGAAAAGAAAACTGTTACCTACAAAGGAGATCTCATAAAGCTGACACCTGATTTCTCAACAGAAACTCTACAGGCCAGAAGGGAATGGCATGAACTACCCAAGGTAATGGAAAACAAGTATCTGAGACCAAGATTACTATATCCAGCATGGCTATCATTCAAAATAGACAGTCAAATAAAGAACTTCCCAGACAGAAAAAAAAAAAGCTAAAGAGTATATCACCACCAAGCCAGTATTACAAGAAATGCTAAAGGAACTGCTCTAATGAGAAGAAACAGGGAGAGAAACCTAGCCATACAGAATTAAAATGTTAATAAATAAGTACCTATCAATAAAAACCCTAAATGTAAATGGATTAAATGCTCCTATCAAAAGGCCTAAGGTAGGAAAAACAGAGCTGCTTGAGACTAGGATCCTGGCCTCAGCACCACCCAGTCTGGTCTCAGATGCAAACTGGGACCCTGCAGCCACTGGGGACAGAGACCTGTGACCACAGCTGCAGACCCACAGACACCAAGAATCCAGACATCCCGGCCACAGATTTCTGTGAGTCACAGAGCCCATCCCCCTCCCTGCAGGCTGGCGGCAGTGCCATAGTAACTGCTAGCTCCGCCACTCACACGGCCACAGCTCTGCTACAGGAATTTGAGCCTGGGAGCATGCAGACAGTGGGAATCTGTTCCCCGCAACGCAATCGGGCAACCAAACCCCACGCCCACACAGGGCGGTAGTGCCACCTGACTTCGATTATGGGCAAGCGCACACGGAAGTCTGTTTTGTGCAATGCAGGAGTGGACCTCCTGCCAACACAGTGCTACTGTGCAGCCCCGTCCCCCAAGAAGACCGGGGGACCCTGATTCTCCATGTGAAAGGCAGCTCTGAGCACTAGTGACTTGACTCTGTTTCTCATCGCATGCGCCTGGGATCCCAGATTCCTAGTGCATTCACACTAAGAGCCAGTGACTCCAATTCTTGGCGCATGCACACATGATTCTTGGCGTGAGGCCGCACCAAGCAACAGAGACTCTGATACTCAATTCTTGGCATGAGGCCGCAACAAGCAACAGAGACTCTGATACTCGATTCTTGGTGCAGACACAGGGGAACTCTGACTCCTGGCACGTGCTAGGGGACTCTGAATTTCAGCACATGTCAGCGGGGTCTCTGTTTCAGCATGGCGCAGGCAGGGTCACTGATTCTAGGTGTGTGCATGAGGCCACACTGAGCACCGGTGACTCTGATCCTGGGCGAGCATGGCCCCCACCAACCCATGGCAGCCATACGTCTTGGTGTCGGGGCTCTTCAGTGACACTCAGTTGGTGCAAAGCTCCCACTGCACACGGCCCAGGCTCACGCAACTCAATGTTTGAACCTTCTGGTGATAGTCAGAATGGGGAGACAACACATCCCCAGAGGAAAGAAAATGAAGAGTCACCAAGAAAAGAAATAAGTGAAGCGGAAGCATGCAACATGACAGAAAAATAATTCAGAGTAATGGTCATACAGTTCATACACCAGGTGGATGAGAAAATCAACAACCTATGCAAAAATCAGGAAGAAATCAAAAGTGATACAGCTACAATCAAAAACACCATGGAAGGTTTTAACAGTAGACTAGAAGAAGCAGAGGACCAAATTAGTGAGTTAGAAGATAAGGTAGAGAAACAAGCTCAATCTGAACAGCAACTGGAGAAAAAAAACAAAAAGCAGGAGGAGAGCCTAAGGGAGCTTTGGGACAACATGTAACATACATATAATCGGGCTGCCAGAAAAACAAGAAGAGAAACAAGGATTAGAAAATCTATTTGAAGAAATAATGACAGAAAACTTCCCGGATATGGAGAAGAAAAAAGTTACAAAAGTACAGAGAGTCCCAAGAAAGATGAATCCCAAAAGACCCACACCAAGACATGTCATAATTACAATGCCAAATGATAATGAAAAAAAGAGAGAATCTTAAAGGCGGAAAGAGAGAGACAGAGAGTTCCTTACAAAGGATCCCCCATCAGATTATCAAATGATTTCTCAACAGAAACACATCAAGCTAGAAGGGAATGGAAGAAGGTATATAAAGTGATGCAAAGCAAAGGACTGAATCCAAGAATACTCTATCCAGGAAGACTATCAATAAAAATTGAAGAGAAAATCAGGAGCTTTGCAGACAAAAAAAGGCTAAGGGAGTTTATCACTACCAAGCCAGCAATGCAAGAAATGCTAAAGGGAATGCTGTAAAAAGAAGAAATAGAAAGGGAGGAAGGAACACAGGCATAAAGTACACAAATGGCTACAAACAAGTACCTATCAATAATAACATTAAATATAAATGGATTAAATGCTCCAATCTAAAGACATCGAGTGAGTGAATGGATAAGAAAACATGGCCCATATATATGCTGTCTACAGGAGATCAACCTCAGAACAAGGGACTCATACAGACTAAAAGTAAAGGGATGGAAAAATATCTATCAGGCAAATGGAAATGAAAAAAAAAAAAAGCTGGGGTAGCAATACTTATATCTGACAAAATAGACCTCAAAGTGAAGACCATAACAAGAGACAAGAAAGGCCACTTCATAATTCTAAAGGGATCGATACAACAAGAGGATATAACTCTGGTAAACATTTATGCACCCAATGCAGGAGCACCCAAATACATTTAAAAAAAAAAAAAACTTCTGGAAGATATCTGGGGAGATATTCACAGCAACACAATCATAGTAGGAGACTTTAATACCCCATTAACATCACTGGATAAATCCTCTAGACAAAAAAATTAGCAAAGAAACATCAATATTAAATAATCGCTACATCACAGAGCCTTAATTGACATCTTTAGAACATTCCATCCTAAAACTACAGAATATACATTCTTCTCAAGTGCACATGTGTAGAGGGCCCCCTGGGAAGTCACATGGGCATTTCTTTAATTATTGTCAGCTGAACTCAGGGCAACAGGCAGAGCCGCACCATGGGAACACACTTGGCCAAAAAGGCAAAAGTGTTATCAGCTTGGCCTTCATTTCAGCCCAGGTGTCGGGGAGTGTGACTTTGATATGTAAATCCAGTCAAGCACCAGGAATGCTCGGGCCTACTCAAGAATGCAAATGATCTCCTTTGATCCTAACTTTTGGTGAAACTTCCTGGTATTTGGGGGTATAAAATAAACTTGCTGCGTGGCTCTGGGTCCCTGTCTTTCCATCAGAGAAGGCAGCGGTTCCACCCGGCTCCCAGCTTTTTTTCTATCTCTGCATCTTGTCTCTTTCTTTCTTTCATTTCTCAATCCCCAGCCACCTCCACTCAGAACCAGTTCATCTCTCTTTCCGTGCTGGACGCAGAAAAGGGAGATCCCCGCCATATCTGACCCCCCACCACATCTGGCACCCAACGTGGGGCAAGAGGCAAGGGATCGCTCCAAGAATTGCGCGCACCACAGATTTAAGGAAGTGTAAGGTAGGGAGCGGATTGTTGTGAATTGTATTAACTGGGTGTAAAATATGGGTAATTCAGGGTCTCAGGAAAGAGATTTCTACTCTCAAATGCTTAAAACTATGCTCAAAGCTCAAGGATGCTCTGTCAAGCGTAGTCAGATTCTTGATTTCTTAAGTTTTGTTGATGAAACATGGGAAAAGGTCAGAAAGCAGTTGCGTGACTGATATTCAGCAGAAGGTCCAGAGAAGATTCCTATTCCTACTTTAATTCGTGATGGCCTTAATCCAGCACAGGAGAGTTTAAGAATGTCCAAGCGGGATGTGGCCACGGCCTTACAGCCTGCAGTGGAAGCATGCGAATCTCTAAGAATACCATCTGCGCCTCCTTCGCCTGCACATGTTGCTCCTGCGACAGCAGCCAAGAGGCCGCCTGACAAAGATTTACCTCCTAAATATGAGCGGGAGCTAGAGTTTGAGGAAGAGAGGCAAGCATCACTGTGAGCGGGATAAGAAAGGTTTTGCTCTCAGCTGCCCAGCCTTTATGGCTGGATGCAGGCGCTTGGCCGAAAGTGACTTCATATTTCATTTTGTTGGAGGCTCAAACTACTTGTAACAAAGTAGAAAAGATTAAAGAAATTTCTCAGCAACTGCCAATGATTCTTTCCTTAAAAAATAAAAATAAATAAAAATTGAAAAAATAAAATAAAATAAAAACAATAGACACCAGACCATTACTGTATTTTCCCCCAAAGCAAGAAGGAGGTGGGGGAAGGGAGACACGTGGCGATCCAATATGGACGCCACTCCCTAAGAAAGCCATTTTAAAAAGGTCTCATCTTCGCCATGCCTTTTTCCGGCTAGTGACTTAAAACTTTTATAAATTCATAAATGCATCAGGGATTTCTGTGCACGTGTAAAGGGAAAGGACAGTTTAAAAACGAATGCATGCAACTGTCCAATATTTGGACATTTTAGATAGAGTTTTTGAGCTGAGCTGAACTCTTTGCTATGTATGGAATAAAAACTCGAGACTGTTTTTAGCCTTAAAGATGGCGGATATGAACCGGGAAAAAATACAGGCTGATTTCCCAAGGCAATCTAAAGTAGCTCTTTTAAAATTTCCCACCCAGAGGCAAGTAACCAGCAGGAAGTAGATAGCAAGTTTACATGTGAATAGCTACGGGTTTGCTTCTTGACTTCCCCAGCAGAAAAATTATGGTTGTTTTTAAAAGTTAGCAGCTGTGCCAGGCCTATCGGCTGGAAACTTTAAAAACTTTGAAGTTTACTAAATCAAATGATAAAAACTTATATCTAAATGTATTGAAATGATATAATACTGAAATGTTGATCTGAGTATGCCTGGTATGAAGTCTAGAAAATAGAATTTGATCTATTAATTGAATATGCCTTATATTTTATTTGAAATGTATCCTTAAAAATGTAAAAATATTATTGAGTTGAGAAATGCTAAGTATTTAATTTGCCACATAAATTTGAAGCTCTGAAAGTTCAAAGTGCAAATTGAATTGGGAGAAATTATATAAATGTGGTAATCAAATGCCTAAAATATAAAAACGTGCTTTTGAGAAAATAAAATGTTGTGTTATCTCTGATAATTAGGAATTCAAAATATGTTACTTATTGGTCTAATTTAAAAAGGAGGATTAATTCTGTGATCCCAACCGAATTCTTTAATAATGTAATTGATATTCTTTAAGATATTTAAGTATATAATCTTTAAAACATATATATAAACGTATATGTAAATATATATATTTGATCTTTCCAAGTATATTTCAAGACTTTGAGAGTAACTTTCAGACATTTCGTGGGCCCTGAAATGTTTTCAAAAGTTTGTTCTCTATTAAAATAAATATTATTTAATTAAACCGAATGATACTTGAAATCGCATGGAAAGCTTTATCAAATAAAAATTAATCAATATATTTTACTTATATACATATATTAAATGTTATGAAGGTTTTGGCCTCTAAGAAGGGTAAAATAAAGTAGCAATATACTTCTTAAATATAGCCAAATTTTTCAACAGCAGTAGAATTTTAAGAAAGACAAAAGCCTCAAGCAGCCTGCATTTTGAATGGGCTGGGGGTAGGACAGTGTTTGTGCTTTGTAAATCAGACCAATAAGTATCAGGCCTGTAAGTTTACTAAATTTGCTTTGCCTTTTTAAATAAATATACCTACTTAAGTTACTTTATAAATTAGCTTTGATAACATAATCAAGGTCTCATATAAATTAAGTTACATGAGAAGCCAATGTTTAAGTAATTGAATCCAAATAAAATCTAAGAACAGATTAGAAGCCACCATTTACTGCCTGACTTTGGTAGCCGCCTGCATTCTTAATTAAGCTAGAGGCAGGGCAACATTTGCAGCTTGTGAATCAGACGTAAATTTGCTTTGCCTTTTAAATGAAGATACCTACTTTAATTACTTAAATAAATTAGCTTATTAAATTATAATCAAGGTTTTCAACTAAATGAAAAACCAATATTTTTATAAACAATTCTAAAAACCAGAAACAGCTAGTGAGATTTTTGTTTGTCTGCAATATAAATTTGACTGTCTTTTAAAAGAACGGATTAGACAGCTGCCATGTTGGCCACATGGCTTGACGCTCCCAGGGGGGCCACCATCTTGAAATAACAAAGGCCAACCCCCTTCCTTTGAATAAGCCAATGTCTTTGTAAGCAATTTAAATAAGTTTTCTAAGAAAGTTACTGAAGGCTTCCCATGACCCCTCTGTATATGCAAATAAGCCTAAGAGGATACTTTAAAAATATAATTATAATTTTAATAAAAAGGAGAAATTTTCAATTTTTGAATTCTCTTCCACTAATATTTACAGTGTAAACTAAGATTGTTGTTAAAATGTTAAATCTGACAGTAAATTAGTAGTCACCCTGACTGTAAAAGTGCTTATAATATAGCTAGCTACTCGGCTGTACGCTTGAGCTCAACTGCAGCCCTGCAGGTTGCTTGTTGTAAAATAAGACAAAGTTTTTTAAATAAAACTCTCTGTAGCCTGAAAGTTATTCTGGAAGGAAATAAAGAGTTTCCTTCAAATGTCATAAGGATTGTAATTGAAAGCCTATATATTTGGCCTCTTAAACTAAAGTAAATAATTTATGTTTTTGCCTCCCTGAAAAATTTTATGTAAAGTTAAAGACTAATTGCAGAAACTTAATGTCATTTACTGTCCATAACCTAGGACAAATAAAATTAAAGTTAATAAATAAATTAGCCTTATTTCAGACTAACTTAAATTGAAATAAATGAATATTCAAGAGAACTTAATTGTACTGGACAAAAACCTGTTCCTAAAATATTAACTAAAATTTTTGTTGATGGTTCATCTCATAGTAAAATTGCTAAACATGCTATGAATCCAAAGCAGTCATATTTCTGTGCAAAAATTAAAAATAAAGGTTATCAAGACTGCATTAAAAATTTTTACAAAAGCCTCATAATACAATAAAAAGGAGTAATTGAATATTTCCTGAAAGAAATATCCTGTAAGTAAATTACATCAAGAAAATTTTTACTTTAAAAATTGTTTTTCATTTATAATGCTGATAACAAGACACCCATAAAATCTTATGGTGTCAAAATAAGCCAAAGGAAAATCGTTTGGACAAAAATCAAAAGGATCCCAAGTCTAATTTATATAAAAATATTTCTTTATTAACCTTTGGTTGAGAATATGTTTGTATATTTCTAGAAAATAGTATAAGTGTAATATTATACCATTTTAGTAGTTTGGTAATATTATTATATTTTAAATTTTTTTCTTAAAATATTAATGTTTATTATATATAATATTATTATATTTAAAATTGCTTTTCTTGGAAAAAATAGCTGGCTGTAAATAAATAAAATAGACTTCTTGCAAAATGCAGCAGCCAAATAATACATAGATGGTATAGATGATATAATTGCAGTACATCTGTGCTTTTACAGGGGTATTGTAGACCAACTGTACCAGCGTGAGATATGGAAACGTATTAGAAATGCAAATTCTTAGGCTCCACTCCAGACCCACTGTATCAAAATCTGGGGGAGGGTTAATCAATCTGTGTTCAGGTGATTCTGATGCATGCTAAAGCTTCAGAAGCATTAGTTTTAAATGAAACGTGTTCAAAGCCCAGCTTCCCTAGAGCAACAATGATATAGAACCATTATAAGCAAAAGCAGTAACAAGAGGGAAATTTATATCATTACAGTCCATCTTGAAAAACAAGAGAAATCCAAGTAAATAATTTAACATCACATCTTAAAGAACTAGAAAAAGAAAGCATTCCAAAGTCAGCAGAAGAATGGAAATAATAAAAATTACAGCAGAATTGAATGAAATAGAGAACAAAAAGACTATACAATATATTAATAAAACAAAGATCTGGTTGTTTGAAAGATTATTAAAATTGACAACCCCCCCGCTAGACTCACTAAGGAAAAAATGTGAAAAGTCCCATATAAACAAAATCAGAAATGAGAGAGAAGTCACCACATACATACAAAGGATCATACTAAAATATTATGAAAGACTATATGTCACCAAATTCAATAATCTAGAAGAAATGGCTGACTTTTAGAAATATATAACCTTCCTAGACTAAATTATGAAAAATTGGAAATTCTAAATAGACCTATCAGCAGTGAGAATTGAAACAACCATAAAAAAACTTCCCAAAAAGTAAAAGTCCAGGAACAGATGGCTTCACCAGTGAATTCTACCAAATGTTCAAAAAAGATTTGAAACCTATCCTTCTCAAACTCTTCCAAAAAACTGAACAAGAGGCAATACTTCCAAGCACATTTTACGAGGCCAATATAACCCTGATACCAAAACCTGGCAAGGATAACGCAAAAAATGAAAACTACAGACCAATATCTCTGATGACTACAGATGAAAAAAATCCTAAACAAAATACTAGCAAATCAAATACAACAGTACATCCAAAATTAACACATCATGACCAAGTGGGGTTCATTCCAGGGCCAAAAGAATGGTTCAACATATGCAAATTAATCAATGTAATACACCACATTAACAAAAGAAAAGATAAAAATCAAATGATCTTATCAATAGATGAAGAAAAAGCAAGCATCTAATAAGATAAAACATCCATTTATGATTCAAACACTCAGTAAAATAGGAATAGAAGGAAAGTACCTCAACATAATAAAGGCCATAAACCCTCAGCTAATATTATATACAATGGTGAAAAACTGAAAGCTTTCCTCTTAGATCAGGAACAAGACAAGGATGTCCACTCTCACCACTCTTATTCAACATAGTTCTAGAAGTCCTAGCCAGAGCAATAAGGCAAGAGAAAGAAATACAAGTCACTGAAATAGGGGAAGAAAGAAGTAAAACTGTCACTTTTTGCAGATGATATGATTCTGTATATAGAAAACTCCAAAACTCACCAAAGAAAACACAACCCAACTATTAGAAATAACAAAGAAATACAATAAAGTTGCAAGTTACAAAATCAAAGTACAAAAATCTACTGCTTTTCTGAATATTAACAACAAAACTTCAAAAAAGAAGTGGGAAAAAATTCCTTTTGCAATTGCAACCAAAAGAATAAAATACCAAGGAGTAAGTAAACAAAGAACATGAAAGACCCATATACTGAAAACTAGACGCCAGGTGCACAAAATTCGTGCATGGGGGTGGGAGGGTTCCCTCAGCTCAGCCTGCACCCTCTCCAATCCGGGACCCCTCGAGGGACATCCCTCTCACAATCCAGGACCATTGGCTCCTAACTGCTCACCTGCCTGCCTGCCTGATTGCACCTAACTGCCCCCCCCCACCGGCCTGGTAGCTCCCAACTGCAACCTCCCCCCCCTCCGCCAGCCTGATTGCCCCTAACTGCCCCCACCACCAGCCTGGTCGCCCCTAACTGTCCCCCCCCCCCCGCTGGCCTCGTCCCCCGCACTGCCCGCCCCCCGCCAGCCTGGTCACCCCCAACTGTCCCCCCCCTGCGGGCCTGGTTGCCCCATGCAGCCTGTTCGGAAGTCCATTAAGTTGCAAGGGTCACTTAGGCTTTTATATAGATAGATTACAAAGCATTATTAAGAGATTGAAAAAGACACAACAAAATGGAAAAATATCCCGTGTTCATGGATTGGAAGAATAAACACAGTTAAAATGGCCATATTACCCAAAGCAAAATACAGATTTAATGCAATCCCCATCAAAATCCCATGTCATTTTTTAAAGAACTAAAAAGAGAAATAATTAGATTTGTTGGAACCATAAAAAAAACCCCAAATAGCCAAAGGAATCCTGAGAAAAAAGAATGAAGGTGGAGGTATCATACTACCTGACTTCAAATTATACTACAGAGCTATGATAATCAAAACAGCATGTTATTGGCAGAGAAACAGACACACAGAGCAATGGAACAGAATAGAACCAAATGTATATGGACAGATAATTTTTGACAAAGGAGCCAGAAACACACAAAGGAGTAAAGATAGTCTCTTCAATAAATGATGCTGAGAAAACTGGAAAGCCACATGCAAATGAATGAAACTGGATTACAGTTTGTCCCCATGTACAAACATTAATTCAAAATGGATCAAAGACCTAAATATAAGACAGGAAATAGCCCTAACCGGTTTGGCTCAGTGTATAGAGCGTCAGCCTGCGGACTGAAGGGTACCAGGTTCGATTCTGGTCAAGGGCATGTACCTTGGTTGCGGACACATCCCCAGTAGGGGGTGTGCAGGAGGCAGCTGATCGATGTTTCTCTCTCATCGATGTTTCTAACTCTCTATCTCTCTCCCTTCCTCTCTGTAAAAAAAAAATCAATAAAATATATATTTAAAAAAGACAGAAAATAATAAGTTACATAAAAGAAAACATAGGTACCAAACTTATGCACCTTGATAATAGAGAACATTTTATGAATTTGACTCAAAGGCAAGGGAAGTAACAGTAAAATTAAATGAATGGGACTATATCAAACTAAAAAGCTCCTGCACAGCAAAAGAAACTGAGAACAACACAAAGAGGCAGCCAACCAGATGGGAGATGATATTTGCAAACAGAAGCTCCAACAAATGTTTAATTTCCAAAATATATAAAGAACTCATAAAACTCAACACCAAATAAACAACCAAATCAAAAAGTGGGCAGAGGATCTGAAAATACACCTCTCGTAAGAAGACACAGGAACAGTCAATAGATATATGAAAAGATGTTCAACCTCACTGGTAATTAGGAAAATGCAAATCAACACTACAATGAGATACTACCTCACACCTGTTAGAGTGGTCATTATCAACAAAACAAGCAATAACAAGTGTTGGAGAAGTTATGGAAAAAGGGGAACCCTCATTCACTGCTGGTGGGAATGTAGATTGGTACAACCACTAAGGAAAGCAGTCTGGCAATTCCTCAAAAAATTAAGAATAGAGCTACCATACAATCCAGTAATTCCTCTTCTGGGTATGTACCCCAAAAATTGAAAACATGTATGTGCAAAGATATACCCCTTTGTTCATTGTAACATTATTCACAGTGGTTAAGACATGGAAACAACCAAAGTGTCCCATGACAGAGGACTGAACAAAGAAGATGTGGTACATATATGCAATGGAATACTAGTCAGCCATTAGAAAGGATGAAATGGCGTCATTTGCAACAACATGGATGGACCCTGGGAATATTATGCTAAGTGAAATAAGTCAGTCAGAAAAAGTTGAGAACCATATGATTTCACTCATGTGGGATACAGAAACTGAAACTCATGAAAACAAACAGCAGTGTGGTGGTTGCCAGAGGGAAGGGGATAGGAGGTCCCAATATATAAGATAGAAGAAGATTTGACTTTGGGTGGTGGGCACACAGAGCAATATACAGATCTTATAACACAGAAATCCATACCTGAAATCTACATAATCATATTAACCAATGTCACCTCAATAAGTGTAATAAAAAAAGGAAAAATAAAATAAAACCATTATAAGATGTGATGGGATTAGCACATTATTTATGACAATAAGTAATGCATAATGACAAAGAAATTAATATTATTTTCTTTGTGAACTAAACTTTATATGATGTTTGAATATATAATTGAAGGGTGTTTAAATATACAGTATAAATGAAGGGATTGAAAAAGATCTATGTTTAAACTGTTTCAGATAAAATTTGAAATAAGTATAGAGCCATTAACATACAGTCAGCATTACACTACTTTGAGCTACACTGATAAACAGACCTGCAACTGTGGCTATTAACAAGCAAGTTGAAAATTGGCTATACTGTACATCTCATTCACTAATTCTTTTATCATATAAAAGCATGTCACCAAAAAAAAAGTGGCCCTTCTAAATAAATCACAATTAGAACAAATCATGTCAGTCACCATCTATTTAATTACCACAACTAGAGGCTCTCCTAGTAATAAAGGCAAATACAGCTTTAGTACAAGAGCCATCATTTCAAGTTTGCTTTTTATTTGAGTTATAAACTAAAGGTTAGTTCTCTGGTCTAAAACCATTTTAAGAACAAGATGAAATATGTTGGCATTATTGGAAAAGCTATCAAAACTTCTGCTGCTCTTTCCACTGTTTCAGTTTGTGTAAAAATACTTTCAGACACAACAGCTTTTTTAAGGTCATTAATAAAAGGCAGTCCTGGTTTAGGGACTGATGATCAATCTACTCCCTTGTCAAAAACTGTATCAAATTGGTTTCAATCGATTTGAAAGCAATATCCTGATTGCTCCTAGAACCTACCTGTCTACAGGTGAAGGTTTGGAATTCCGTGACTTCTTTACTTGGGCATACAAAGCATCCATCATATGTCCTTCTCTTGGGCTTTGGGGTCTGGCATTGAGAGCCAGAGCACCCTCATAGGAAGAAATTCCCCCATACATCAACTCATCATCACAGCCAAATGTCCGATGAAAATCTTGAATTTCAGCATAGTCACGTTCCCGAGCTTGTCGTTCTCTAAATTCTCGAGTTTTGGCTTGAATCCTGTAAAATTAGAACAAAGTTGAAATAAGAAAAGCTATGTCTCCTCTAAGAACTGCTTATAGAAACATTCATCAAAATATGTTGTAAAATGGGGGAGAGAAACCAAGATGGCGGCATAGATAAACACCTGAACTTGCTGGCTACACAACCACTTCAAAACTACAACTGAAAGACAAAACGGACATCATCCAGAACCACAGGAAGGCTGGCTGAGTGGAAATTCTACAACTAGAAGGGAAGAGAGACTCAGAGGAGTGCGGAAGTAAAGTGCGGAGGTACGGAGGCACTCGCGTGGAGAGGGCTGGCAACTGAGTACGTGGCTGTCTTTTTCAAGCAGGAGGGAAACACAAGCTCCAAACTGCTCTGAACTTCAGTTCCGGGTGAGACTCTGGGGACCCAGACTCATACGGGGAGAAACTGGACTGTCTGGCATTGGGCAGAACTCAAGGGCAGCTTTCTCTCAGAGATGCTTGCAGTGATTATCACAGAACACTGAGTTCTGGTGGCCTCTTAGGGCAGGGCTGACGGGAAGCCATTGCTCTTTGCTCCACCCTGAGACCCCGCCCCACCCAAACTGTGCACAGAGGTTTTGAATATGAATGGCCTGGCCCTTTGCAATCTCAAATTACCTAACAAACTGCAGCTGAGTCAGAGAGACCCAGAACATCCAAAAGAAGGCCCAAGGCCCCACAGCAGCCTGCATTGCTTCACAGCTGGGCCTCATCTGGGCACTTCCAAAACCCAAACAAAGAAGAGGAATCTGCAGATCTCTCCATAGCTCCTGCTGGGTGGCCTCAGGCAGAGGCTAAATTAGCACCTCATTGGAGACCCAAGAGCCAGTGTACCCAGTGGTCAGAGTGGGACCATCCAGATTACAACTCCTCAGATCCATAAGGGACACACTCAGGGGACAGACTCAGTGAGCACCAAAGCCCCACTGAAGCAAGTCTTGCCCCATAAGCGTGTCTCCAGCACAGAAATTCTCCCATCATAGACACAGCTGATCCTCATAGCCAATTGGCCTGGCAGTCAATTCCTCCCAGTGATACCAACAACAATCAAGGCTTAACTACAACAAGACTGTGCACACAGCCCACAAAGGGGTGCACCAAGAGTGTTCACCTCAGGTAATTAGGGAGGCTGAGCTACTGGACCCTATAGGACACCTAGCACACAAAGCCACTCTATCAACAAAGGGAAGCAGCCAAAATGCGGAGACAAAGAAACAGGTCACAAATGAAAGAAATGGAGGACAGCAAACTACTGGATCTAGAGTTCAAAACCCCGTTTATAAGATTTTTCAAGAATCTTCTAGAAACCACCGATAAATTTAGTGAGACCCTTGAGGATATGAAAAAGGACCAACTAAAAATTAATCATACACTGACTGAAATCCTACCTAATAAAAGGGTAATATGCAAATTGACCGCACCTTCGCTACGCCCAAGCCACGCCCAACAGCCAATCAGGGCAAGTATGCAAATAAACCCAACCAAGATGGCTACAGCCACAGAGAGCAAGGTATCCCAGGCAACAGAGGAAGCCAAGCTTTCCGCATGCCCTTGCCAGGCCTAAACCTCCACTCAAGCTACAAAGTTTCAATTATAGAAGGTAAACAAATTCAAATAGAATGGCGGCAGCCACGGAGCTGGAGAGACCAGGCCAGGGTTGCCCATGGCAACAGAGAAAGCAAAGCTTTCTGCACACCCTGGCCAGGCCCAGGCCTCCACTTAAGGCTACAAAGTTTCAATTATAGATGGTGAATTAACCCAAACAGAAATGGCTGCCGGCCGTGGAGCATGCAGGAGGCTTGGCTCCGCTCCAGGCTACAAAGTTTCAATTGTAGAAGGTAAATAAATTCCAGATGCCAGGGTCTCCGCTTGGGTCACCAGGGGGCGTGGCCGGCCTGCAAACACCACAGACCCCTTGCTCAGGCCGCCCCACGCCCCAAGGGAACCCCCACCCTGATCCGGGACACCCTTCAGGGCAAACCAGCTGGCCCCCACTCCTGCACCAGGCCTCTATCCTATCTAATAAAAGAGTAATATGCAGATTGACCATCACACCAACACACAATATGGCTTCCCCCATGTGGTCAAAGATCCTGCCCCCATGTGGACACAAGATGGCCACCACAAGATGGCCATCAGGGGAGGGCAGTTGGTAGGCACCCGGCCTGCAAGGAGGGCAGTTGGAGGCAATCAACCCTGCAGGGGAGGGCAGTTAGGGGTGACCGGGCCGGCAGAGGAGGGAAGTTGGGGGCAAACAGGCTGGCAGTGGAGTGGTTAGGGGGTGATCAGGCTGGCAGGCAGAAGCGGTTAGGGGCAATCAGGAAGAGCACACAAGACCTCTCTGAACCATCTTTGCAACATCCTGTAAAACTAAATTATTACTAAATGAAAATGTTTGTGTGTTTTTATTAAACGGTGAAAAATTGTTCCATAGCACTGCAAGCAAAATTTGCATTTTTCTACCTTTTTTTTTCTTTTATCACCATCATGACAGGCTTGCTTTCCAAATTTTGAACCCACAGGGTCAAATTTCTCTAATTTCCCAGCACATAAAATAGAAGTACTTAAACTCATTTAGCTCAGAGTATCTCAAACAGGGTCCAGTGATATTTGAGAAAAAGCAATTTGTTGTGTAGAACTCCTTGCACAACTGGTTCCGGCCACCTCCCATCCATCAGTGTACCCAGTGGTTCACAGGTACCCTAAACCTCCCTGGGGGAACTTATTTCCTGAGTTGAGAACCAATGACTTTCTTAAATCATAGGAGAATGTTGGAAAATTTATTTTTTTTATCAGGAGAGTCCTACATTCTTATAAATATAAGTCCCATAGACACAATATTTATAACAGAAATATCAATTCAAAATCTAATGTCAAATTAGCTAAATTTATAGATTTTTTATTATAGCCTACTTACTAGTATTTAGGAGCATGATGACAGTCAAGGATATTACATAAGCTGATTACCACTAAATACTATCTATCCATATGAAATATTTATAAAAGTTAAGAGATAATTTTATAATTTGCACCATACTTTTTGACTTTGTATTCAGCCAGAAAAACTACAGAGAAAGAGAAATAACTTCTTCAACTCAATGGGATATTAGTTTGAAGCTCAATTATGATCACTTATCTGACAACTCACTTTACTACTATATTCAGTTATATTAGACCATCACCTAATATTACAGGTGTTCAGAGTAACTGGACATTCACATAAGTCTTGAAATTTGGGAACCTAAAGAAACATGAAGGACTATAATAGAAATAAAGCCAAAAGCTCTGAATTTGTAGAGAACACCCTGAAATCAAAGGGAGTAACTTAGATTGGTTTATGAATGAATGAACCATATGGCGCTCACTTCATTAAAAGTGAAGTCAATCTAGCTTATGTTGGAAAATGCAGTCCTGTTAAGAAAGGAAGCCATCAGAAAAATAAAATATTGATATTCTCTTCTCAAGGGAAGCATGGACTAAGTAATCTCCCCAAATTTATTGGCAAATCTACACTAATAAAAGAGAAACATGCAAATTAACCATCACTCCACTACACCCACAGCCAATCAGGAGTGAGTATGCAAATTAGCCCAACAAAGATGGCGGCAGACATGGAGCTGGAGTGAGCAGGAGGCTTGGGTTGCCCCCGGCAATGGAGGAAGCCTAGCTTCCCACCCGCCCTGGCAGGCCCTGGCCTCCGCTCAAGGCCACAAAGTTTCAATTGTAAAAGATAAATAAATCCCAGATACCTGCTTCCAGCCGGCCCTAGCCTCCGATCAAGTAGGGGCTTGGAGCTTGGGTTGCCAGGGGCAACCAGCCCTGGCATCTACTCAAGGCTACAAAGTTTCAATTATAGAAGATAAATAAATCCCAGATACCTGCTTTCAGCCGGCCCTGGCCTCCACTCAAGGAGACGCTGAAAAAAAAGAAAGAAAAGAAAAAAAGGAGAGGCTGGGAGCCTGGATCACCAGAGAGTGTGGCCAGCCTGAAAACAGCCCTCAGCTCCTCACCCAGGCTGGCCACACTCCCATGGGGTGAGGGTCCCCACTGGGGGGCTTGGCCAGCCTGCAAACAGCCATCAGCCCCTCACCCCATCAGTGGGGGTCAGTTGGAGTGAGCAGGCCAGCAGGGGGGCAGTTGGGGGTGAGCACACTGGCATGGGGGGCAGTTGGGGGTGATCAGGCTGGCAGGGAGGGATTTGGGGGCGAGCAGGCTGGCAGCAGGGGGCAGTTGGGGGCAAGCAGGCCAGCAAGCAGAGTGGTTAGGGGCAATCAGACAGGCAGGTGAGCGGTTAGGAGCCAGCAGTCCCAGATTGCGAGAGGGATGTCCAACTGCTGGTTGAGGCCTGATCCCTGTAAACCGGCAGTAGGACATCCCTCAAGGGGTCCCAGATTGGAGAGGGTGCAGACCAGGCTGAGGGACACCCCCCCCCAGTGTATGAATTCTGTGCACTGGGCCTCTAGTCTATATAATAAAAGTCCAGCATCTGAGTGGCGGAATGACCAGAACGACCAGTTGACCTGTTGCTATGACATGCACTGATCACCTGGGGGGTAAACGCTCAACACAGAAGCTGCCCCCTGGTGGTCAGTGCGCTACTTGCAGAGCTGACCCCAGAGGCTGGGAGGCGGATTTGTGGCTGCTGCGGGACTGAGGCCTACTCCTCCGCCTCTCAGAGTTACTGTCTCTGGGCCCAGCCCCAACTGGGTCCTCTGGAGAGGTGAGTACTTTGGAAGATACTGGACCAGGGAGCAGCTGCTCAGAGGGCGGGTGCACAGAGGCTCGGCAGACCGGGGTGAGCGGCGCTCTCACAGCAGGCCGATCCCCACAGGCCACGTCCCCACCAGTGCACAAATCCTGTGCACGGGGCCTCTAGTGTCATTATATTATTGATGAGTTCTGGATTTGAATGTTCTTTTGTGCCAAATCACTCAGAAACAAATGTTCATTGAAGGTCAATTTCTACCAAGTCAATTGCTCAGAAGAAATGCTCAGCAGCATGAAATACTATTCATAAAGCTCTGTTCTTAATTGCTTTCTCTTACCCAAACTGACATAATATTACTAATTGCCAGTAATCATCAAATCCAATAAACATTACAGTCACTTCTATAGTAGATTCCAAAAAAAACCCCTGATTTTTTCTAAGCTCCAATAACAAAAGAAATTATATTTTTATTGTTAACATTGTCACCACTGATGAATTTAGTTATAAATTTAGTTATAAAAGTTGTTTGCACCCCTCCTTTCCACCTTGGTGGCTCATACTTGTAATGAAAACATTAAATTAAAACTATAGCATGCCTGCAGCCCACAAAGGTGAGAGAAGTGCTGCGCAAGGCTACCAAATCTGATGGTTAGCCTAAGTTACTGTGCATTTTAAAGTTCATTCTAGAAGGAATTGCTAAGGAAGCTTGCTGTGCAAATGTCACTCAAAAGTAGATTTTAAAAACTAGGAATGCATTGTACATTGGGGAATTTTAGTGACAATTTAGTCAAAGTAACAAAATACACAAATGGTTTTATTATATACTTTTATACTTGAATGTCTTGCATATTATGATTTGATTTGAGAAAATAAACTTTGTAACACAACCAGAGTTTTATTTACATGTTACATATTTCCCTTCTTTGTGGAGAAACTTATTTCAGGAAAGGAATAATTGGTTGAGGGGAGAAAATATTTTTGGGACCTAATAAAAATAGTACAGTTTCTTAAGGAAACTTTGAAAAAAGATAGTGTCTCATGGTTGAGCCCACAATAGTTCCAGATGGTCAATACCATAAACAAACACCCCCTCTATTCTTTTTTGTGATCCTGAAGTCACAAATTATCTCTAAGATATAAGAGTCATCCCTTTTTCTGAAGAGTCAGGTTGCTGTTTAGCATTCATCTTATTTATCTCAGGCCAAACCTCAACAATGATAGAAGAAACTGATTAGCCCAAAACTTAGCAAAGGAAATAAATATTGCTTTCAGAAAGTCCTTCCTAGTTATGAACAACAGAGCTATTCTGAGATTTAAATGATCATAGACAGCTGTACTGACTAATGTTGCTGGGCAGCAACATCATGGACTATTTCCCTAGCCTTGACATGTAAAGAGAGAAAGAGAGAAAAGAAGGAAGGAAGGGAGTGAGGGAAAAGAAATATTAAAACCTTTAATGTTTTTACTAAGACTTAAAAGAATTTATCATTTCAATTTGTAATTGAAATAAAAATATTCACACCTTTACTTTTTCTTAAAAAAAAAAAAGGTCTTTTCCATGATGGTAATGAAGTGGCCTTGAACCTGCATTGAAAATAATACACAAAATAATGTAATATACTAAATAAAGTAATAAGGTTAATTTCTGTCCTGCTGTCACTAAATTCATACTAACAGTTTCTCTTCAGCTTGACATCAATTAGTGATTTCATTCCAGACTCTTGTCACAGTGTTCACCACCCTTTTTCTCTAATTAAGATGGATGATGCATGATGAAGATAAAACATACAAGACTTCTGTTCCTGTAACATTTCTATTCATGAGGATTTTTGCTTTTATAATAAATGGTTTTATCACTAATTGCAATAAAGTAAGAGAAGAATAACTATTTTATGACTATGAAGTAAAATATTTTTATGTCCAAAAAAGGAGTGACCAACTCCTCAGGATGGAAAATCAACTGCATACTTAAATTACTCCATTATACCCCAAATACTTGAATCTCTAAAGCTTAAGAAGCTTCAATACAAAAAAAAAGAAGCTTCAATACATAAAACTATCAATGTTACATTTTTTTCAAAAGACTCAAAAAGAAAGAAATTGACCTTAAATGATTTTAATTTTTAAAAATGCTGTTAATGTCTACAGAAGATAAAATGTACTAATATTAGTGTAACAAAAATTTTAAAGATAAATTTCAAATTGCTACATATTAGATAATTGTTAATCACCTTCAAAACAATGTTGAAGATCATACAATCAACTCTTTTGGAAAACATTTTACCCAAACTTATTGTACTGCCACCCAGAAACAATAAGAAAGTTCCTGGGTTTTTTCCCAACAGTATTTCCTATGTGCAAAAATCAGTATTACAAAAATTCATTAAATAAAATCTAAATTCACAGCAGAATGAAATTTATGCTACAAGACAACTGGAAGAAATAGTTCAATATAAAGTAGTTTTTAGTCAACTAATTAAATACTCTATTTGCTCCTCAAAACACTTCTGCAAATGACAGACTTCAGAAATACTGTGGCTCAACCCATCAAAAGCTTCAGCTTACCCTGCTAGGGAAACCTAACAACGCCACCCACCAATATAGAAGCTGCCAACTTGGTGTCTATGCTGAATTCCCAAATGAGAGATAATATTTCACTAAATTTCTTACTTTAAAAATATGTAAAATATGCCATTTCAGTAGCAATAACAGTAGAAACCATCAGCAGAAAAAAGTCATAATTTTAAGTGGGATTTTTATCATTTTTGTAATATCGGAGTAAAAGCTCATTGAAAAGACTTACATAGATTTCACAATGGTTCCTAAAATTTTTTTCTCAGGTAGGAACAACTGTTTTAAAGACACATTTCCAATTCAAGGGAAGAACACACGTTGAAATCAATAGTGGTACCTGTTAAAGAGAAAACCACAGGCCCCAAATGGAGGCACTATCATGCTAAAGCCCGTAACCCTGAACCTAGACACGATACACCTTGATACCAACGGCAGTTTCGAACCTTCTCTGGAAATGGAGTCTCAGTCAGTCAGTCTGAATTTTCTGGTCAACACCAATGAGGTCATCTGTCCTGTGGGCCCCTCCATCTTCCCCAAAGGAAGCTGAGACTATCTGCCTGAGAAGATCCCCAACTTCTTCAGGGAAGGTGACCTTGCCTGAAACAATCCTTTCTTTTCTTTTGCTAATGGCTTTCTTGTCCAGCCCAGTTTTCTACAAAAACCTTCTATTTTTCATGGTTCCTCAGACCACCTGTTTACTTGCTAGATGGGATGCTGTCTGATTCATGAATTGTTCAATAGGGCTAATTAGATCTTCAAATTCCTATGACTGAAGTTTTGCTCTTTAACCTACCTTATAGGTATGAGGAAAAGTTGTTTCATCCCTTAATGCTAAAATGAGGTGGTACCATATAAAATAATTAAAATTTTTAAAGAAATAAAAGAAAAGCATTCATAGAGATACCACTAACCACTAATACAACCAAAATTTTTAAAGAATCTAAGCATTTCAAAAATTGCCCACCCTCCAGGACACTTGTGTGGGGTGAAGGATAGGGAGGGACTGGCTGTGGGTACAGAATTTTTCCATTTTTCTAAATGCGTAAGTTCTTGGGAACTACACCTAGACACCAGATAACCATTTCTATGAAGCACTTATTATTAACTTTAGCCCCACCAATCTCTCCCTTTCCCCAAGCTCTATAGTCATCTATTTTCACAATTGATTATATTGTCTTATATCAATTTGTTGATGTTAACATGTTAAAATCTTTTCCTTTTCTTAACAAAGGTAAGAGATTCCTGAGAAAGTGGACATTATAAAAATAAACATTTTATATTATACTAGAGGCCCAGTGCACAAAATTTGTGCACTGGTAGGGTCTCTAGCAGCTGGCAGCAGCCAGCTAGGGCCTCCCTCCCTTCTTCCGGTCGGCCCTGCCCCCTGGTTGAACTCCTGGAAGAACTCCCGAGGGGACAGTTTGCATACTACTCTTTTATAATATAGGATTCTGTATTTAATATATGGTGAAACAACAAAAACTTCCCTTTTACACTTACTAATAAAATACTAAAATAATATTTAATTAACCAAAATTCAGGCATGTGCACACATACACACACACACACTCTCATGGATACTCATTTGCTCATATTATGTTTCGGCTTTCACAAGCATCAAAGCACCTAGTTTTTTCCAACTCAAAGAGATGGTACAATTCCAAATACACCTAAATCAGCTCTCATGAAAAATAAGCCTGAATTGGCTCAAGCAAATAAATTCTTAAAAATTTTTGTTACTCTGCATGATAAACATATACATTCATATGTGTGTGTGTGTGTGTGTGTGTGTGTGTGTGTGTGTGTGTGTGTATAAAATACTTGATGAAACTAATCCCATTTAGATTTACTTCTTCTGATTCAAGAGGTCAGAGGAAATATTGGAAAACTCAGCTATAGCAAAATATGTTTTTCTATAAGGTTAATTTTTAAAAGTCAAGCTGTTTCTATGACAATGTGTGACCTAAATGCAAAGGTTACCTGAATTACATGGATTCTGATTCTGATGTCAGAATTCCGAGAACTTGAACACTAAATTTAAAGCCAACTGAGTAAATACTCTTTATTTCTTCCAGATGCATGCATCTACTGCCTTACTACCTCCTATGCAAAATGGCTTAACTAAAACCAATAAAATCAATTTTAATGCCCCCAAAAAGTGTAAGTTTTTCTTTCATTTAAGCCTTTTTTTTGCATTGTGTTCATCCCATAACCATCAGTATTTGGATTCTTGCAGAAAAAATAAAAATCAATTGAATGTAAATTCTTTACATTTATTTTTCTTTAAATTATAGATTTTAGAAAGAGGAAGGGAGAAAAAGAAGAAGAGAGGAATATTTGATCAGCTGCCTTCCGCACATTACCCCCAACAGGGAGTGAACCCACAACCTGGGTATGAGCCCTGACTGGGAATCAAACCGGCCACCTTTTGGTGTATGGGACAACGCTCTAACCAACTAGGCCACACCAGCCAGGGCCAAATTCTTTATATTAAAAAAAAAGAAAAAAGAAAGAGTAGAAAGAAAGGAAGAACCTCTATCTAATGAGGTTTAATCAAATAACTGATGTCTACCTCTCCTGCTCCTGCTTCATTCGTATTCTCTCCTCTTCTGAAGTAAGGGAGTCCTGTATTTTTATTTTACTCGTTTTCTCAATCTTGTCATCTTTTCGATGTTTGCCAAACCTGTTGACAACAAAAAATTCTAACTTGTCAATATATCCAAAATGAGTTCTTCTTTTGTGATAAAGACATATGTACCCAATAAGTGTGAGCTCCCTAAAAATCAGGGCCAAACTGTCTCCTGTGGTTCGCTAGTTTTGCCCAGTATTAACATATTTAACTTGATTATTTTATTCCTTTTTCATTAAAACTTGCCAGGGAAAACTATTTTGGAAAATGGCCTCAATATCCATTTTTCTTCTGCAAAACAAAAATAAACAACAACACAATAACAGAACGCTTAAGTTCATCCTTATTAAACAAATCCTATCTAATAAAAGAGTAATATGCAAATTGACTGTCACACCAACACACAAGATGGCTGCCCCTATGTGGTCAAAGATGGCTGCCCCCATGTGGACACAAGATGGCCACCACAAGATAGCCAGCAGGGGAGGGCAGTTGTGGGTGATCAGGCCAGCAGGGGATGGAAGTTAGGGGAGACCAGACTGGCAAGGGAGGGAAGTTAGGGGTGACCAGGCCAGCAGGGGAGGGCAGTTGGGGGCGACCAGGCCAGCAGGGGAGGGCGGTTGGGGGCAACCAGGCCTGCAGGGGAGGACAGTTAGGCATCGATCAGGCTGGCAGGGGAGGGATTAGGGGGTGATCAGGCTGGCAGGGGAGGGCAGTTAGGGGTGACCAGGCCAGAAGGGAAGGGCAGTTGGGGGCAACCAGGCCTGCAACGGAGGATAGTTAGGGGTGACCAGGCCAGCAGGGGAGGGCAGTTAGTGGCAATTGGGCCAGCAGGGGAGCAGTTAGGCATCAATCAGGCTGGCAGGGGAGTGGTTAGGGGGTGATCTGGCTGGCAGGCAGAAGCAGTTAGGGTCAATCAGGCAGGCAGGCAGGTGAGCAGTTGACAGCAAGCAGTCTTGGATTGTGAGAGGGGTCCCAGATTGGAGAGGGTGCAGGCTGGGCTGAGGGACACCCCCCACCCCCCGTGCACAAATTTCATGCACCGGGCCTCTAGTAATTAATAAATGTGTAGGACTGAGTGCCCAATACTTCAGATAATGGAGGATAAAAGTCTGCATTGGAGCAGGTTTCTGTTAGGACGAGAGAATGATAATGCACAATCATTGTTTAATAACCTCTCTATAACAACTATTTATTTTCATAATCAAGTTTATTAGAAACATTCATCATGGTTTAAAAACTGACAAATCAGTTTGCAAAGTTTAAAGTATAAAGGATAATTTACAGTGCTATAATACTTTTAGCTTATAAAATTGAAAGCTTTAAGGCATTCTCATCAAATTCTTTTCCTAAATCTGATGGAAAGCAATTGCTGAAGGTAGACTCTTTAACTTGGAAATCTATATCTGATTAAAAAACAAAACAAAACACATGCATGATTCAAAAAAAGTCCAAACCAACTTCCACAGATAGACTTTGAGCTTGAGGATCTCTAAGAAAACACTAAGCAACGTCAGACTTGGTATCAATTCTTTTTCCTGCTCTTTTATTTTCTCCAATAAAAGACCATGTTGTCTGAAACACATGTGCTACATACCCTCAAATAATCTTGATCTATAGTGATTTGCTCTCCAGATGTTTCAGAAAAGAAATATTTTATAGACAGTTTCTCATAAGCATTCATAAATAAGTAAAGTATACTGATATTTTTATCTGAGGACAACGTAGAAACCTAGTTTTGGTGACAATCATGTGAAAAACTGAGGAGTGAAGGGTTTGAAATAAAAGAAAGAAAAGTATTTCAATTAATGTATTGGTTAGTAGAATAGGTCATTATTTTATTAACTAGAGGCCCGATTCACGAAATTCGTGCAAGAGTAGGCCTTCCTCCACCCAGCTGCCAGCACCTGCTTCCCTCTGGCACCCGGGACCTGGGCTTCCCTAACAGCCCACCTTCATCTGGAAGGTTACTGGGAAGGACGTCTGGTCTAATTAGCATATTATGCTTTTATTATTATAGACTAGAGGCCCAGTGCACAAAATTTGTGCACAGGGTGGGGGGGTGTCCCCTCTGAGGGCACAATTTGTATATTAGCCTTTTATTATATAGGATATAAATCTGATGTCAAATATTGGTTGATGTGTGAAGTTTACATGACAATATCTCATAGGTTAACTGAAGTAACATTCTGCAGATGTATGTAAGGAAGAGAAAGCATCCTTAAAGTGTTAAAACAGAAAAGTTAAAACACCACCACCACCACCATTACTTTAAAAAGTATGTAAAGTACTAGATAGCACTCAAAAATGGCTGTAAAATTAACTTCTATAAAATACACTGAATGGCCAGATTATTATGATCTCTGAACACATAATAATCTGGCCACTCAGTGTATATACTATATAATAAAAGGCTAATATGCAAATTTTCCCCTAGACCAGGAGTTTGACCAGCAGGCAGGCCGGCCAACTGCCTATGTCCCCTCGCCCTGGCCAGGCTGGCCGGACCCCACCCATGCACAAATTCATGCACCAGGCCTCTAATATATATATATATATATATATATATATATATATATATATATATATATATATATATATATATATACTGAGTGGCCAGATTACTATGCATTCAGAGATCATAATAATTTGGCCACTCAATGTATGTCTACACTTAAATTTTAATGTTACTTAGAAATTAGAAGATCATTTCAATTGAAAAAAAAAAAAAAAGAATCCCAAGAACTTAAGTCCAGCATCTAACCAATTCTAACGAGGGATAAAATATACTTTTAAAACTATTAAATTCAAAGCATTTTTTTAGCTTTAAACTATATTTTTATTTAAGTAATGTAACCAAATGGGAATATCTAGACATATAAAGAGGTAATATGCTAATTTGTCCGTTACGGTGTCCCAGTCACAACCAGTCTATGGGCCTGTGTGCGTCCCTGCCCAGCACTGATGTGAAGCTGCCTGCCTGCATCCCGGGCTAGGGACGTGACACTGCCTGCGTGCATCCCTGTTCTGTGCTGACGGGATGCTGTGGGGGGAGAGGGGGGTGAGGAGGAGCTGGACTTGACGGGGGAACTCAGGCCGTGCCCCTCACCCGGCTAGGCTTGACAGGGGCCTCAGGCTGCACCCCCCCGCCCCAGCACTGGGCCAGGAGACCTCAGGCTGCACCCCCTGTCACACGGAGCTTGACAGGGGATCTCAGGTTTTGACCCCCGCCCCGCAGGGCTTCATGGGGGACCTCAGGCCACAGCCCTCACCCCAGCGCCGGCCGGAGATACTTCAGGAAATGTCCCCCACCTGGCAGGGCTTGACAGGGGACCTCAGGCTGCACCCCCTGCCCCAGCGCCAGGGGATCTGAGGCTGTGCTTCCTGCCCAGAGGGGCTTGACAGGAGTGGGGCCGGCCGGATCTAAGTCTCACCCAATGGGGGTGGGGCCATCCGGGTCTTAGTCTCCTGCGTTTTCAAAGTGCGTAAGGGTGGTGGGTGGGGACTTGACTCTAGGTCATGCGGCGTGCGCCAGACTCTGACAGGAGGGAGATTTTATATACGTTTTACTAATTTTCTTTCATCTCTGTCACTTCTATTATAGAGAAAGGGCAAATTTTAAAATATTTCTTAAGGGCAATATTAAAATATTTCTTCTAATTAATTCCCTTTTAATGTGCACAAATTTCGTGCACCTGGCCACTGGTATCAAATAATAGTATTTTAGGATAATTAGCAAGTTTGCCCCATTTACTCCTTATCCCCAGTTATATTTCCTGGTTAGTTTCTCTATTAACTCTTTTTTTTCTTTATTGATTAAGGTATTACATATGTGTCCTTATCCCCCCATGGTCCCCCTGGCTCCACTCATGCCCTCACCCCCCTGGCGACTGTGTCCATTGGTTAGGCTTATATGCATGCATACAAGTCCTTTGGTTGATCTTTCCCCCTTACCCCCATCCTCCCCTACCTTCCCTCTGAGGTTTGACGGTCTGAAAGATGCTTCTCTTTCTCTGGATCTGTTTTTGTTCATCAGTTTATGTTGTTCATTATATTCCATAAATGAGTGAGATCATGTGATATTTATCTTTCTCTGACTGGCTTATTTCACTTAGCATAATGCTCTCCAGTTCCATCCATGCTGTTGCAAATGGTAAGAACTCCTTCTTTTTTACAGCAGTGTAGTATTCCATTGTATAGATGTACCAGTTTTTTAATCTGCACATCTGTTGATGGGCACTTAGGCTTTTTCCAAATCTTAGCTATTGTAAATTGTGCTGCTATGAACATAGGGGTGCATATATCCTTTCTTATTGGTGTTTCTAGTTTCTTGGGATATAGTCCTAAATAAAACTTTCTCTTTAATTTTTTTTATCAATAATGTTTAAAAGTTAAGCATAATGATTGAGTTTACAGAATGAATGAATAAATATTTAAAAATGTATACATCTCAGTACAAGTCAATATCTAAAACAATGTATGTTTATTTGACAAAAATTTATTGAACATCCACAGAGCATTAAAAATAAAAACTTTATTTTAAAAAAATAGTTCATGGGAGAGGACAGGGCTAGACAGATTAACTACAGTGTCATCAGCATGTAGACAGTATATAAAGCCCATGTGAATTCCTATCCTAAAAATTCTGCAACAATGAGGCATCCGGAAATATATAATGTATTAATTTCTGGGATTTTTTTGTCAAATGGCGGAGTAGGTAAAGGAGGTGCTCGCCTCCTCCCACTTCTACAATCACATCAAAATTACAACTAAGCTACAGAACAACCATCATTCAGAACCATCTAAAATCTGTCTGAATGGAAGTCCCACAACTAGGGAATCAAAGAAGAGCCACATGGAGACTGGTGGGGAGTGGGGGTGGAGACTGAGAACAGGCTGGCCCCACAACTAATTGTGGCAGTTTTTAATTGGGAGGGATATCTTGACTGTTGAGGTTCTCTGAGAAGCAAGGGGTCCCAGCCCCTCATCAGACTCTTCATCAGCCCAGGGTTCCAGTACCAGGAAGGGAAGTCCCTGTATCTTACCTAATAATAGACAAACATGTAAATTGACCGTACCTCTGCTACACCCACAGCCAATCAGAGCGAGTATGCAAATTAGAAGGCCAAAGATGGCGGCCGCCCAGCTGTTCCAGGTGCGGAGTGGCCAGGTGGGGCAGGACGCCTGCTATGAGAGGGAGGGCGGAGGGGGGGGGGGCGAAGGGATCTACAGGAGCGGAGTGCCGCAGCAAAGACAAGACTGCAGACTCCAGCTGGAGTCTGCAGCAAAGACTAAGATGGCAGACTCTGGCCGGAGTGAAGGCCTGGGTCCTGGGTGCCAGAGGAAAACTGGTGCTGGAAGCCAAGGGAAGGAAGGCCTATTGCACGAATCTCTTTGTGCAACAGGCCTCTAGTCTTTATATAAAAGGTTAAAGAATCTTCTTTAAGACGACGAAGAAGAAAAATTAAGATAAACAATAAGAACTTATGTGCATATATGCATACCCCTTGGAAACAGATAATAATGTGGTGAAGGCTTGGGGGGAACATTGGGTGCAGGATGGAGAGAGTCAATGGGGGGGAAAAGGAGACATCTGTAATACTTTCAACAATAGATATAAATTTTAAAAATATGAAAAATAAATTGCAATAAATACATATGTATCAGTAATTGAATCTAGCCTAGCTGCTGTGCTCAGTGGTTGAGTTTCCACCCATGAACCAGGAGGCCACAATTGGATTTCCAGTTAGGGAATCTAGTAGGGGGCATGCAAGAGGCAGCCAATCAATGATTCTCTCTCTTCATTGATGTTTCTAACTCTCTCTCCCTTTCACTTCCTCTCTCTGAAATCAATCAAAATGTTTTAAAAAATCAAAAAAATCAAAATAAATGAGCAAGCAGAACAGAAATAGACTCATAGAGAACATTTTTTAAAATTTACCTTTATTGTGGAAAGTATTACAGATGTTCCCCCTTTTTCACCCCCACTGACCCCCTCCATTTCCCTCCTGTCCCCTCAGCAGGCCTTTCCTGTACTAATGTAAGTTCTTTGTTTAATCTACCCACCGTCCCACCTCCCTTCCCTCTATGTCAGTCTGTTGCTTCAATGTCTCGATCTTTTTTGTTCGTCCATTTATTTTGTTCATTAGTTTCTACATATAAGTAAGATCTTGTGATACTTGTCTTTCTCTGACTGGCTTATTTTGCTCCGAATAATGCTCTCCAGATCCCTCCATGCTGTCTCATAGGGTAAGAGATCCTTCTTTTCTACAGCTGCATTGTATTCCATTGAGTAAATGTACCCTTATTTAATCCATTCATCTACTGATGAACACTTGGACTGTTTCTAGATCTTAGCTACCCTATATAATAAAAGGCTAATATGGAAATCAACCAAACGGTGGAACAACTGGTCGCTATGATGCACACTGACCACCAGAGGGCAGACGCTCAATGCAGGAGCTGTCCCCTGGTGGTCAGTGCGCTCCCACAGGGGAAGTGCCGCTCAGCCAGAAGCCAGGCTCACGGCTGGCGATCACAGAGGCTGTGACAGGAGCTAAGGATGTCCGACTGCTGGCTTAGCCATCAGTCAAACATCCCCCAAGGGCTCCCGGACTACGAGAGGGCAGAGGCTGGGCTGAGGGACCCATGCCCCCCGAGTGCACGAATTTCATGCACCGGGTCTCTAGTTATAAATAATTCTGCTATGAACATAAGGGTGCATATGTTCTTTATGATTGGTGTTCTGGCTTCTTAGGATATAGTCCTAGAAGTGGGATCAATGGGTCAAATGCCAGTTCCATTTTTAATTTTTTTGAGGAAACTCCACACTGATTTCCATAGTGGCTGAAACAGTCTGCATTCCTACCAGCAGTGTACTAGGATTCCCTTTTCTCCACATCCTCGCCAGCACTTGTTTGTTGATATGTTGATGGTAGTCATTCTGACAGGTGTGACACAGAATACATTATATATTTGTACCAAAGGTATAATTTCATCTTACAAGAAAATTGTGAGTTAATAATAAAATGAAAATCTTAGTGAGTTTTCCATGTCTCAAAACAGTTTATATATTTTCAGCTGCAAACCTAACACTGAGTTTAATTACCTATATTACATTTCTTTTATAGTGGTCTTGGTCTACTTTGTAAACAAAGTTTTAGTTTTATATCTAAGTCTACCAACTTTCAGCCTTTTATCTTAGAGACACAAGATTAAAAAGAAGAAAAAAAATTCTGACTCAAATTTAAGAATCACATTTTTCTCATTGTATTATATTAAAATATTAGTTTCCTAGACTGTTTCATAATCTATTTTATATTTGTAAATTTGTTACCAAACTGTTAAAATGTACTTTTCTTTTTCAAATTATAGAGTCAAGATTATTGTATGAAAAAGTAAGGAAGGGGAGAACCAAGATGGGGGCATAGGTAAACACCTATACTTGCTGCCTCTCACAACCACATCAAAATTACAACTAAAAGGCAGAACAACTACCACCCAGAACTGCAGGAAACATGGCTGAGTGGAAGTTCCACAACTAGAGAGGTGAAGAAAGTGCATTGAGACTGGTAAGAGGTGCGGAGGTGTGGAAAGTGCTGGCACCTGGAGTGCTGCTCTTTTAATCAGGAGGGAGATACAAGCTCCCACTTGCTCTGAACTCCAGTTCTAGGTGAGACTCTTGGGGACCCAGACACATATGGAGAGAAACTGGACTGTCTGGCATTGGGATAGGAACGTGAGGGCGGCTTTCTCTCAGAGGTGCTCATAGCCATCATTGTTCCTGGACAGGGGCGCGGGACGCAGAGACCCGGGGACCTCTCTGGTGCAGGGCTGACTGGCAGCCATTGCTGTTTGTTCCACCCTGGTGATTCCCAGAGACCCTGCCCCACCCAATTTACAACCCCACCCAAGCTGTGCGCATCAGCTTTTGCATATGAATGGCCTGTCCTTTCTCTGCCTAAAACCTGTCAAACTGCAGCTGGGTCAGAGAGCTCCAGAGCTTCCAAAAGAAGGCCCAAGGCCTGGCAGCAGCAGCCTGCCTTGCTTCACAGCTGGGCCTCATCTGGGCACTTCCAAACCCCATACAAAGAGGAGGAATCTGCAGATGTCTCTGTAGCTCCTGCTGGGTGGCCCCAGAGAGTGGCTGACCTTGCACCTCCTTGGAGATCCAAGAGCCAGTGTACCCAGTGGTCAGGGTGAGACCATACCGGATTACAACTCCTCACATCCATAAGAGACACACTCAGGGGGCAGACTCAGTGAGCACCAAAGCCCCACTGAAGCAAGTCCTGCCCCATAAGGGTGTCTCCTGTGCAACAGATCTTCCAGTGTAGACACAGCTGACCATCACAGCCAATTGGCCTGGAGGTCAATTCCTCCCAGTGATACCAACAACAATCAAGGCTTAACTACAACAAGACTGTGCACACAGACCACAAAGGGGTGCACCAAGAGCGTACACCTCAGGTGACTGGGGAGGCAGAGCCACTGGGCCCTATAGGACACCTACCACACAAGGCCACTCTATCAACTCAAGGAGACTTAGCAGCTACCCAGTACATAGAAACAAACACAGGGAAGCAGCCAAAATGCAGAGACAAAGAAACATGTCACAAATGAAAAATGGATGAAAGCAAAATACGGAATATAGAATTCAAAACCATGGTTATAAAGTTACTCAAGAATCTTCTAGAAACCTCCAAGAAATTTAGTGAGACCCTCAAGGATATGAAAAAGGACCAATCAGAAATTAAGCATATACTGACTGAAATAAAGAATAATATACAGAGATCCAACAGCAGACTAGAGGATCCCAAGAATCAAGTCAAAGATTTAAAATACAAAGAAGCAAAAAACACCCAACTGGAAAAAAGAATCCAAAAATATGAAGATAGTGTAAGGAGCCTCTGGGACAACTTCAAGCGTACCAACATCCGAATTTTGGGGGTGCCAGAAGAAGAGAGAGAGCAAGATATTGAAAACCTATTTGAAGAAATAATGACCAAAAACTTCCCCTACTGGTGAAAGAAATAGACTTACAAGTCCAGGAAGTGTAGAGAACCCCAAACAAGAGGAATCCAAAGAGGACCACACCAAGACACATTATAATTAAAATGCCAAGAGCAAAAGACATAGAGAGAATATTAAAAGCAGCAAGAGAAAAACAGTTAGTTACCTACAAGGGAGTACCCATATGATTGTCAGCTGATTTCTCAACAGAAACCATGCAGGCCAGAAGGGAGTGGCAAGAAATATACAAAATGATGAACAGCAAGAACCTACAACCAAGATTACTCAACCCAGCAAAGCTATCATTTAGAATTGAAGGTCACATAAAGAGCTTCACAGACAAGAAAAAGCTAAAGGAGTTCATCACCACCAAACCAGTATTATATGAAATGCTGAAGTGTATTCATTAAGAAGAGAAAGAAGAAAAAGGTAAAGATAAAAAATTATGAACAACAAAGTGACAACAAATACATATCTATCAACAAGTGAACCTAAAAATCAAATGAATAAAAAACCTGATGAACAGAACAGACTGATGAATGTAACAGAATCAGGGGACATGGAAAGGGAGCAGACTGACAATTCTCAGGGGGAAGGGGTTGTGGGGGGTGCGGGAAGAGATTGGACAAGGAGCTTACACCTATGGACGAGGTAAGTGCGGGGTGAGGGGGAGGCCTGGAGTGGGGTGGGAACCAGGTGGAGGGGAGCTATGGGGGGGAAAAGAGGAACATCTGTAATAATCTGAACAATAAAGATTAAAAAAAAAAAGTAAGGAAATTATCCTATCTAATAAAAGAGTAATATGCAAATTGACCATCACTCTAACACACAAGATGGCTGCCCCCATGTGGTCAAAGATGGCTGTCCCCATGTGGACACAAGATGGCCACCACAAGATGGCCAGCAGGGGAGGGAAGTTGGGAGGGACCAGGCCTGCAGGGGAGGGCAGTTAGGGGTGACCAGGCCATTAGAGGAGGGAAGTTGGGGGCGACCGGGCCTGCAGGGAAGGGGAGTTGGGGGGGACCCAGGCCTGCAGGGGAGGGCAGTTAGGGGTGACCAGGCCGGCAGGGGAGGGGAGTTGGGGGCAATCGGGCCGGCAGGGGAGCAGTTAGGCATCAATCAGGCTGGCAGGGGAGTGGTTAGGGGGTGATCAGGTTGGCAGGCAGAAGCGGTTAGGGGCAATCAGGAAGGCAGGCAGGCGAGCAGTTGGGAGCCAGCAGTCCTGGATTGTGAGAGGGATGTCAGACTGCCCGTTTAGGCCCGATCCCGGTAGGGCAGTCGGACATCACTTGAGGGGTCCCAGATTGGAGAGGGTGCAGGCTGGGCTGAGGGACACACACCCCCCCCCCCCGTGCACGAATTTTGTGCACCGGGCCTCTAGTTACATATAAAATGTTTATACATTGGCACTGGGACATTTCCCTTAGTACCTGCTTTAATTAATAAATTATGTAATTTCTTTATGGCATACTATAAAATCACAGCAGATTACTTTAAAATTGTGGTAAAAATGAATCCCTCAGCTATAATTTTTTGACAAAATGAAAAAAAGTGTAAGTTAAAAAATATACCAACCATTCTAGAATATGAAAAGGAGAAATTATATAGCTATACCCTCATTCACTCTATTTCCCAATATATTCTAGTGTTCTTCTTAATTTATAGTTGCTTAACTCTCTGAAAAAGGAGGAGGGTCATTGAAAATTTTCAGCTACAAATATTCAAAAAGCCAGTTTCACTGCTGAAATCAGTAACCAACCTATGAAGACAATCATTTAATACCAAGTTGCTTAAATACTTGGAAGATATCATTTATATTTATTTTATCTTGTAAAAGCCACTGGTGAATTTCAAATGGGTCACTTCCCAAAGAACAGAATAGTTGAAAAAATACTGAGCTAATAGTGTGACCAGGAAGCAAACCCATTCTCAGCAGAGAATCCGTTTTATGAACTGTCTTCTGACTAACCCACACAAATATTCACATGGGAAACCACCACCTTGCAGGTATGATGCTGAAATAGAAAGTGGTCACATATGCCCCATGACCTTTTTTTTTTAAATAAAGAAAAACAGAGAGCTTGTAAAAAAGTTGATAGGAAAAAAATTGCTTTAGAGGTACTGCTACCAAAAAGCCACTAAAGACAGTAGCAGAAAGATACAGATGAGCCATGTCTCATCAGAATAGACATCTCTTAACTATATGGCTCTCTTCATAGAGAATATAACAATGTTTTATTCAGCCAAAGTATCTCCAAGTAATTTGCTAAAGGGGTTGTACTGTGATGCCTCACAACTGAGATCACTGCCATCTGCCAGGTCAGCCACAGACTGGATAGTAAAGGATGATGGGTAAACGTGCACTGCTGCATGGGGAAAGCAAACACACAGCAGCAACAAAGGACGGGAACAAAATCCTATTGCTTTTCTATAGAGAGAACTGTTAGTAAAAATTAACTATTGACAAGAGTTTCAGGCTATTAAACAATCATTTTGGTTCTTAGTAAGCCTAATTCTCTCTGCAGTGTAAATGACATTAAAATGTTTTACCATATTTAATAAAATTAGAGATCTTTAGAAAAAATATGCTGAATGATAACATAAAAATGTAACTGGTTTTGTAACAAAAGGGCTTTTCTTAATATCACATTTAAAAACAATGCAGCAAAAGGAAAGTCTTAAAAAACCTACAGTCACATTTAAAAGTAATAGTAGATGAAGAGAATATCCAGAACCAATTATCTTAGAAGTTTTGAGGAATAATATTTAAAATTGAGATTTTCTTAAAAAAATAAACCAAAAAACAAAATGTCACCTAGAAATCTGGAATTACCGCGGTCTTCATGTGCAACAAAGGCTTTTCGACAATACTTGTCTTACTATTCATTCTCAGATGTGTAGGCTTAGTGATACTGCTTGGCTGAGGAGGGGACTGAATATGGGTCAAATGTAAATTCATGTCATCTACCAGAAGCCATCTATCTTCCCCCAAACCCAGCTCCAGCCTTGGAGTAGTCAACATAGTCATTTAACTCAATGCCCTGACCTGAATGTTGCCCCTGTTTCTGCATATTTGATCATCACATGATTCAATCTCTGCCATTCTCCATTTTTCTTATCTCTTTCTGTAACCTTCTAGTTACTTTTGGTGGACACACATATGTGAAAGCCACTGTGCTAATCTGTCTTTGACTACTGCCTGCTGTGATAATGCTGTCATTTGCCCTAAGAATCCTTGAGAGATACCAGCTGCCCAATGAGCTGAGTTCAAGACCTTGTACAGCAAAATCCCATACTCTGTATTGTGTCCGTCCTGTGTCCTAACCCCTCTGCATGCCTTGGGAGTACAGTGTCCACTCAAATCAAAGCAATACCATGAGCTTTTAACATCATTGCTCTCTAGTCCTTTGAGTCCTACTGCTGGAAGCCAAGATCAACAGTAATTAATACAAATGAGAGAAGTCCAGTCAGAAGGCTGAATGGGGCTTTGATATTCAGAAGGTTGAATGTCTGCATGTTATTACCTACTGCTGACTCAATGGCCGAAGGCAACCCCCCCAACCTGATAATCTTTCACTGTTTACTAAACATTACCATTGATATGTCTATTTGCATTCCTAAAAGGCAATTGTGTATTCTAGTAAATAAAAAGGAGATGGGTGTGGAGATTCAGTGGAGCTTAGCCTCTTGAACTCAGTTCACAGCTGGCTTCCCCCATAATTTCCAAATTTATATTTCTTGTCTTGTGTATTAATTTGCGCATCAGCCCTTTCTCCAGGCCTTTGAACCCAGGCCACGTGGGCTGTGGCCTCACATCCTACTTTTTCAAAATAGCTTTAGATCCAATTTTCTCTAGAAAATCTTTTTCAATTGATTCTGGTACTATCTTTTTCCACATTTTGCTGTGAGCTTTCACTCCCCTCAACCCATCACTCTGATTTCTAATGCAATTATGAACTTACCTTTGACTTAAAGCCCTAAAAGGTAATTGCTCTAAATTTTATATAAAGAAAAAAATTTTGCCCTAGTTGATTTGGCTCAGTGGATAGAGAGTCAGCCTGTGGACTGAAGGGTCCCGGGTTGAATTCTGGTCAAGGGCACATGCCTGGGTTGTGGGCTTGATCGCCAGTAGGGGCCATGCAGGAGGCAGCCAATCAATGATTCTCTCTCATCCCTCTCCCTTCCTCTCTGAAATCAATAAAAATATATTTCAATCAATCAATCTAGCCATATACCTTTTTTTTTTTTTTTAATCCTTACCCAAGGCTGGTGCCATTCTGATGCTCAGACCATCTGGTTTTCCAGATGACCTAATACATTGATAATTCTTTTAAAAAAATAAAATTAATCCTCACTCAAGGATTTTTTTTCATTGATTTCCAAAGAGTGGGAAAGATGAAGGGAGGGAGGGAGACAGAGAGAGAGAGACAGAGAGAGAGAGAGAAACATCAATGTGAAACACATTGATTGGTGGCCTCCTGCATGAGCCCTGACAGAGGCTGGGGATCAAACCTACAACCGAGGCACGCATGTGTCCTTGACAGGGAATCAAACCCTCGGCCCTTTGGTCCAGGGGCCGGTGCTCTAACCACTGAGCAAACTGGACAGAGCTAACCTTATATCTTTGTAGCTTGTTCTATTGTACTTTTGTCCATGTGCACTGAAGGTAGAAGTACACATGTTATTGAAAATCAAAGTCTAGAGAATAGTCATCTTGTCCAATGTCTTGGACAAACAAGGAAATGAGACCCAGGAGGTATGCAGATATGCCCAAAGTCATAATGTAAGCTAGAAATTGCACTTGGGTCACCTCACAGCTAGTTTAGATATCTCAGTGGCTCTGAACTTGGATCCTCCCAGAGGAAATAAAATTCTCAAATCTATGAAGTTCACTTTCTGTAAATCCTGAGACATATAATTGAGCACTTATTGAATGCTCTTTTGATTATTTAATTACACTTAACCAGAATTCATTGAATTCTTATTATGGACTTCATCTCACTGATTCCCACAAACACTGTGTGAAGTGGGTACTATCATCCTCCTGCTTAAGGGTCACCTCAAGAAGTAGAGGGCAATTTAATGATCTCACAGGTCTTATAGCAAAGAAATCACAAAGGTAGATTTCAGACCCAACACTCTCTTTACCACACCTAGCCGCATCAAAAACCTTTAGGAAACAAAGACAGTCAGCCACTCTGTTGTTTTTACTGAGAGCAGACGGTTAAAACATCTTTGCTGAAGTAAATGATATAAATCTTGCACTGCCTGTAGCAATGAGATCCAGGGGACATTGTTCCCAAATGGAATTTGTCTATAAAGGCCGGCATCTGTATGCAGCTAATCCTACCATTGGAAAGAATAGTAAAAACTGCCCACAACCCCATTCCCAGGCACGACCAATATTCCTAAATGCAATGACACTCTAAAAGTCAAAACTGTCTTTACTGACATATGCAAATACTGCCAGGTATTAGCAGAAACATGTTGAACTGCCGAACACAATCATAGGACAAGAAAGCCAAAATTCACTGCATGCATTTATCTGTTATAATGATATGCTCATGGTTTCTGGCCATATCTTTTTTATTTTTTCCTCAGCCTCCATTTCATAAGGGAGAAAAAGAAAAATATAAGTAATCTCTAATATGTTCTTTCCATACAGGATCTTACATATTTTAGTAACATTTTAAGAAATCATGACCATGATGGAATACTAATGTGCTCAGCAGCAGATTGTGGCAATGCTGGGTGAATCAGGGAAGAGCAGGCTGACAATAAGGAGCAGAAAGCTCCTATTTAGATAAAAAGAAAACCCCAATAACTTGGTAATCAACAATATGAGAAGGGGCCTTAGAAAAAGGTACATGACTACTCACTAGTGCTTTTGCAAAATGGGATTCATTTCTAAATTGACAGAGTTTAGCAGGGGTTCTCTTTAAACAAAAATTCAAAAAATTGAGAATCATTGATTGTGCGCAGTTTTCATCTGTGCTAGTCTGATTAGATTTAATAAACTAAATTTTTGTTGATTGGCATTCAGAGAAAAGGAAGCGGTTTTTCCTTTTCTTTTAAAAAATATTTTTATTGATTTCAGAGAGAGGAAGGGAGAGGGAGAAGGAAATAGAAACATCAATGATGAGAGAGAATCATTGATCGGCTGCCTTTTGCATGTCCCACACTGGGGACTGAACCCACAACCCAGGCATGTGCCCCAACCGGGAATCGAACCGTGACCTCCTGGCTCACAGGAGGATGCTCAACCACTGAGCCACGCCGGCCTGGCGGAAGTTACTTTTTCTAAAGCAAATATTGCTTCTACACAGCCAAGCTAGAACAGCCTTTAGAGGTACAATGCACCCTTAAAAATTTTTTTAATTGATTTCTGAGAGGAAAAGAGAGGGAGAGAGAGATAGAAACATCAATGAAGCCCTGACCAGGAATGGAACCGTGACCTCCTGGCTCAACCACTGAGCAACACCAGACAGGCAGTACAATGTACGCTTAATGAACATATCCTTCTCAGGACCCCTATTAAATGTCCATATAAGTGCACTTGTCCCCTTGTAGCTTGTGCTATCTAAACAAGGGTGCACTGATATGCCTAGTCACTCTCCACTTCAGCAGCCCTAGCAGGATACAAAACAAGAAAATGTTTACAAAAAACAAATTAAACGGAACCAGCACATTATCAGTTTTTCTTTATAAGAATCACGGTAAACTTCAAAGATCTCAAAAATAAAATAAAAACACGTGCGCACACGTGCGCTCACACACACATATATACACACACAGACACAAACATACCTGTGGGATCTAGGTATAAAGACAAGAAGAAAACAACAAACCCAAGCAAACTCAGTAATCCTTCATAACACAAGATAAACACCTAAGTAATTCTAAAAATAACATTTATAATATATACTTAGAGCTATTCAAGTAAAATGACAGAAAACTAGTGAAGATATATCTTATTTATACTATTATAGTTTTTCAGGCATCAGCTAGTTCATAGATCACATGACATATTTTCTGCACAAATAAATTCCCTCTTTGTAAAAAGGGGTCAGTTAGTAATCACTGCTCCATACGCGATTTTTGATATACCTTATTTGTTTTACAAATAATTAAACCACACTAATAAGCCTATAAAGCCAAACATGCAAATACAAGTAAATTGCAAATAATATTTTCTGTTTCCACTCTACACTGACTTTATAATAAATAATATATATTATATATATAAAATTAAATATGTGTATATACACATTTAAACACAGACAAAACAACACATAAGTCTGATTTTTCTAAATGTTCAATTTGGCACTGAAATCAGAGATGTTCACTTAAAATGATGCTGAGAGTGCCTTTCACAAAACTCCTCTGGGTCCTTCCTTACTACTAACTCTTGCTCTGCTCATTTTACTACATAATTGTTCCATAATACAATACTACAAATTGCAATTACAGTTGACTCAAGGAATGATTATGAAAAATACTATCACTACTGCCTTTGCTCAAATAACTCTGATAATAATGAGAGACTGATTGAGCTCTTAGCCCAAGTGATGAGAAGGGTCAATTTGAACATTTCTATTAAGCTTATTTTATTAAACCCTGACTTTGTCAGGTCAGAGGCAAATAATCATACCCTGCATCTGGTTACCATGGTTTTCCTTTTCCTAAAGCATCACAACAATTTAGTCAGCGGTACTAGCAAAGGCAGTCTCTGTGTGAAATGCTAACGAGACCTAAGTAAAAAAACAACAACACATCATTTAAAAGGACAGTTGAAAGAAGAAAAAGTAAAAAGGTAGAAAAATATTTTACTCCACAGCTTCTTGCCTTTTAGGAAAAAGCATCAAGGGTATTTAGTAGCAATGATAATTATTCTAAAAAATTTCTGTTACCAGTTGCCTATCTGATAATCAAATTGGCCTTCAGTTTGTAAATGCTTATGAGGTAATTAATATATGCATACATTTGTTTAAAAAATATGTATATTTTTTTATTTCAGAGAAGAGGGGAGAGGGAGAGAGAGACAGAAACATCAATGATGAGAGAGAATCATTGATTGGCTGCTTCTTATATGCTCTCCACTGGTGACCAAGCCTGCAACCGGGTCATGTGCCCTTGACTGGAATCAAACCTAGGACCCTTCAGTCCACAGGCTGACACTCTATCCACTGAGCCAAACAAGGTAGAGCTACATGCATACCTTTTTTGAGTTAGAAATATTTACCCTCAATTAAATACACATTGGAAATCAACATTGTACCTACTGCTGTGAGACCTACCTACAAGTACAGCTGAAACACCTTCAAGTATGTTCTCATGCTTATGTTTATAGAGCAAATGGAAATGACAAAGACAGGCAGAAAATGGTCACTGATGTGGGAAGAGAGGGGAACAGACTTTTTGTAAAGCTCCTGGAAACTGAAAGATTAAAACTTCCCCAAAGACCTCATTATCTGTAAAGTTAAGGTGTTAGCACTTTTTTTCTGTAGATGACAGGAAACAGTTTCTGTTGATTCCCATTTCTTGGAGAATGCTCTCTACAGAGTAAATTAAGAGGTGCAGATTTCCACGTTTTATCTTTCAGTTGATTCACTTATTGGGCTCTGGGGGCAAGCTGCCCAGAGCTTGAGGCCATGCCTAATTCTCAGAATAGGAAAGAGCAGATTCCTGCAGAGACTGCAGACTCCCAGGCCTCCTTGCCAACATCACTGCCTATCTGAGTCACAGCAGCTTCTTGAAGAATGAGGGACTAAAGGGCACACACAGTTGGTTAAATTCTGTGTTCTTGCAGCACACCTGGTTCCTGGTAAATTTGACACAGAAATGATTGTGTGGCATTAAATATGGCCACCTCTCTTTTCCAGAAGATTCTTTACGCTTCTGTGCTGCAGTTTCACTAGACCAGGATGCACAGCTCTGAGGATTATTTATGACTCAACCGTGGTTAGAACCCAGCTGGTAACGAGGATCTGAAATTTTGGGATGGTTTCAGGGACCGAGTGACAAGGCTTACAACAAGGAGACCTGCTTAGTGTCTCAGCTCCATTCAATCACACTCCTCATGTGAAGGGAAACATGAAATTCGATAAATGGTAAACCACCATATTCTTCCTTATTTGGCTAAAGAGTTCAACAAGCATTCAAATATAGAACTTGTTGATCTGTGTACTGGCCTGGAATTCCTCTCATCCCAACGCATTCCCATCTCCTAAGAACTGTCACATCTGCACAGCCTGCTGTGTGGTCCGAGGCTCATGGACTTGCTGTCCAATAAGCTGTCCTGGAACCAGAGCCAATACCACCAATATCAGTTTAAATCCTCAAGTCTTCCCAATTATGGCTGCTTTTACAAGATATCATTACGTTGCTTTTCCTTGACTAAAGTTTGAAACTGTCTAGCTCAAACTAGTATTTATAATCATGGTGTATTAGCAAACCTCACTTCATTGAGTACACTATGTCTGTCTATCTATTTATAGATAGATTTATATCCCAAAAGGTAGAACCCACATATAATCTTTTATCAAAGGTATGCAGAATACCTATCTTCAAACTAATGCAGAAATAATTAATCTAAGAAAAGAAAGCCCACGTAAAAAGAACTTAAAAAGCTGACAGATGTACAGTACTTAAAATTTCAAAAAGCTTTTCATACACATTATTTTAGTTCTTAAAATGAAATATGAAGAACATGGAAATGAGAAAACTGAGGCTGTCAGATTAAATGCCAGAGATGTGGAGCTGGGTTGAGAGGCGAGAACTTCAAAGTCTAAATCCCAAATTCTTTCTATGACAGAACACTGTTCTCCTTCTCAGATTGATCTCAATCTCTTCACATGCCTCTTAGGTTCTTCATGTTACTTTATATGTTAAGAGTTCATGAATTAGTAAAATCCTTATTTGTTACACTGAAATAATATTAAAAATAAACTTTAAAGAAGATCACTATGGAAGCATCCTAAATGGTGTTAATACTAACCAGACTGTAAAATACTTGAAAGTGTTCTCTGTAATTTTAACTCTTAAGCGCCCACCTAAACGCATGGTGCAATGTTCCTCCAAACAGAATAATGATGGAGATATGCTGCTGGTGGATGGACCTGCGGACAATTAGGCATAAAACACTGAAAATTCAGATAACTTATGTGAAGATCAACAAGATTACATATCACACGGTAGATGAGATGGCAAGGGCAGGGTTTCTCAACCTTGGCATCACTGACATTTTGGGCCAGATAATCCTGTATAGTGAGGGGCTCTCTAGTACATCATAGGTTGTTTAGCAGCCTCTCTGGTCTGTAGCAACTACCTGAGAGTAGTACCCGCTCCCCACTGTGACAACCAAATAAATCATCAGAGACTGCCAAAGGTCCCCTGTGGGCAAAACCCTGGTGGGTTGAGTACCACTGGGTTAGCGTTTAAGACAACTAAGTTCAAAGAGATACATTTCTTATTTTCAAAGAAGAAGAAGAGGATTCAAAGGACAGTGGGAGGTTTATTGGTCTTCACCCTCAATGCTCCATCTAGTACTTTCTAAAAACTGAAGAAGCAAGACTCTACTGAGATGAGTAAGGCTGAATGCAAACGACCAGCTAAGTCTTAGATGACAAGATCTAGCATACTGTAACCTAAATATTTGGGGGATGTAGCCATAAAAACCAGTACATTAAAAAGGCATCAAAGTCAGTACATTAGAACACTGATTAAGAGCTTATACTAAAAAATCAGAAAGATGTGGAGAGCAGCTATAGTGTTTGGACAGGATCAAGCCTCGGAGTAATGAGAGGGGACACTCCTCTCATTGCCACGTGCAAGTCCCAGCTTGGAAGGCAGAGCCCTCCCAGCACAATTATAGCCAGAGGCTATAGTTGTAAGCTTGAACCTATGGTCCGAACATGTGGTCCCATGTGCCTGAGTGATGTGGGCTTGACAGAGTTCAGATGCATGTAACTGAGTAGATTCGAAACCCACGAGAACTTTGTAACCACGCCCTTACTTTGCCTCGTGGAATCTGGCTATAAAATAAAGAGACAGCTTACAGGCTGTGGCGCTATCTCTCTCCATCAGAGAGGGCAGCGTCCCACCCAGACGCTTATCAGTCTTTTCTCAATCCTTCACCACCCCCTCTCAGGCTCACTGAACCTGGATGAGCTGGCTCGGCACAGAAAGACATCCGTTATTTTATGTGTAACAACTGTCACTATTGAATACTAATAAAATATCTATAAAAATAGTAGTATCAAAGATTAAATATGAGCATGTTTTTAAACATGAAGCACACTGCAGAAATCCTCACTCTAAGAAAAAAAAAAGATACACTTTTCTAACAAAAATATCTCTATAGTCATCCCTTCCCTCCTCCATTTCCAGGTAGCTCTTCCAGGTCCCCTAAGTTGGAACTATCATGGCCATTTTAAGTGGTAGATATGTTTCAGCATTGGGGGTCTAGTCCCTGTCTTTTTGGTTAAGCCAAAAGGATCTGGCCAGCAGTGGTTGGTCTTGGCCAGCACAATAGAGTGTGCTATGAAGCAGTTACAATTTCAGAAGCCCGAGGCTGCCTGGCTTCAGGCACAGTGGGCTGGAGGGGCAGTGCCCAGGAGAAGGCACTCCACAACAGGTGCTCCTAGTTGCCTACCCAGTATACGTTCTCCTCCTCTTCTTAGAAGTGGAGCCTTGATTTGGTAGAGAGGAAATATGCCTAGTTGAGATAAAACTACTCTTCCCAGCTGCCTTTGAAAACAGGAAGAAGACAGAGCAAGATTCCTGAATCAAAGTCCCAGCTTTGCCTCTTACTAGCTAGGTCAGTGGTCGGCAAACTCATTAGTCAACAGAGCCAAATATCAACAGTACAACGATTGAAATTTCTTTTGAGAGCCAAATTTTTTAAACTTAAACTTCTTCTAACGCCACTTCTTCAAAATAGACTTGCCCAGGCCGTGGTATTTTGTGGAAGAGCCACACTCAAGGGCCAAAGAGCCGCAGTTTGCCGACCACGGAGCTAGGTGATGTACAGCCATGTGAACCACTGTACTCGGACAACTCAACCACTTTGAGCCTCAATTTCTCTTTGATAAAACATAGTCATCATATCACAGGTTTATTTTGAGAACTAAATGAATTATGCATTTACTGGGTGTTAGCACATATAGGCTTTCAATAAATATTAACCATTTTATTATCATTGTTAATTCTTTACTTCTGGTTCATAAAAATGATTATGGGACTCCTGGGAAAGATCCTTAAAAAGGAGGCCAACTCCACTAGAAGTTGCCATTTCCCCTTCCTGCTGAGAATGCTGACAAGATGGATAGAACCGTAACCAGCAAGTGACAGTGAGGACAGAAATACCTGTGAGGATACTTGTGTTCATAATGTAAAAGGTAGAAGCAAGCTAAGTGTCTGTTAATGGATGAGTGGATAAACAAAATATGGCATATACATACAATGGAATACAATCCAGCCATAAAAAAGAAAAGAAAATTCTGATACTTAGTACAACATGGATGCACTTTGAGGACATTATGGTAAGTGATATAAGCCAATGACAAAAAAAAAAAAAAAAAAAAAAAAGAGAGAGATAATTACTGTATGATTCCACTTACATGAAGTATCTAGAGTACTCACATTCAGAGAGAAAGAATATAGAAAGGGGTAAGAAGGGGGAATTGGTTTAGTATTTAAAGGGCACAGTTTCTATTTTGCCAAATGAAAAGAGTTCTGAAGATGAATGCACAAACCATGTGAATGTACTAATGCCAGTGAACCGAACACTTAAAAATGGTTAAGGTGATGAATGTTATATTTTACCACGATTTAAAAAAATAAAGGAATACATATTAAGCATGGCTGCATCAAAAGGAGGCTCTAGGACCACCACATAAGCCTTGGAGTACCAATCTCCAGATTTCTTCTAAATTAGAAAAAAAAGTAAGTGCTATCATGTTTAAACCGTAATTACTTGGGTCTATATTACAACTAAACAATTTTTCACAGATAAAATCACAGAGCTAAAAAGACAAGAATAAGTATTTCCTTTTACATGTTTGAATTCCCAGATAGAGAAAAGGAAAATATATTATTTATAACATATTTGTAAATGATCCCATCTTCACACCAATACTTCACTGGTCAGTCCTATAGTCAAGACGTTATGCTCAAAGTCAATTTATGTGGCCAACAGAGGGCAAGATGGTACCTACAGCCTTCCCGGAGTGTAAGAGCAGAACTAATTGATAAAATAACCACCCATATGCAGCCCCACCTATTCAGCACAAGGCGCCATTCCACTCTGAAGACAAGAAGAAAACAACATTACATGAGCCAGAAATGATTTTAATTTTATCTTCATTGTTTCTGATGCCAGTTAGTGAGTAGAAATGCCTTCACACACTTCCTTTTATTTTGGCTGTCAATGGGGGATTCTCTCTAATTAGATGGCTGCCCATCAGCTGTATGTATACAGAATAGCAGAAGACATGTCTAAAAGAAAAGGTTCTTTTCCACTGCTGACAAGACTAACTGGAAATAGTATGAAAATTCTGCTTTAGTGAATTATATGACTTCCATCATATAGGAGTTTGGCCCAACTAAATAGATGGAGGTCTACTCTGAGTAAAACTGTAGGACTTGGACAGTAAAGGTTATAAGACTCATATGGATAAAACTATATTTAAATATGGGACTGTTCCAAAAAATAGTTACACAGAAAAAATGTTTTATAACTTTTTTCTACTTGTCTATTAAAACTGAAAAGGCAGATATAAAATCAGTAATAACCTATTACTGTAATGGTTTCTGACTAGGACCAAACAATTACCAACTAATTATGTTTTCTACTTTTTAAAAACCCAAAGTGTGTCACAGCAGGAAATATGCATAATTCTATACTTTCCTGGGAAATATATTTCCAGAAAGAAATCAAGTTGAAATGTTTTTTAATGCAACAATGACCATAAAGTACATAATACATAGAATGATTCATATTTAAAATACATGTAAAAAAAGCAAAAAGATTCTTAAAAATTATGCAGGTACGCAGAGCACAGCTAGGAACTCTTCTAAAAGGACTGACAAACTAAAATCTTGGGCATGCTCAATGTATCAGTTTCAATTGCCTATTTGTAAAGCATTAATAGCTTGGACACGCCCAACATTTTATATCACTTGAACAGAACATAAAAAATGAACAGTGTTGCCTTGAAAAACAAGGACATCTGCAAATCACAGTTCATTCTTTTTTTTGTTTTTGTTTTGCCATGAGAATAAAAAATACCCACAAACCCTGGGAAAATAGGTCCTGGGAAAACATAGTCTGAAATGTATACAAGTATAGAGTGAGGACTCCTGATTATGTGTTATAATGGTTAAATGCCATAATTAAAAAAAGTGTTTTCAAAGAAAGTAATTTTAAACCTGGTACTTTGATGAAACAAGCTATATAGCTGACCTAAGTACTTTTCTTGTTTTATAAATACAAGCAAAAATTGGAACTAAGTACTATTCTAATTTAGAGTAGCTGATGTCATCAGGATCCACACCAACTCTGGTCAATACCACAACTGCCACCGCATAAGCCAAAAGAGAAACAGATAGGAGATGGATGATAGATTCTCTCATCACTGAAGGTAAGAAGTAATCCCATATCAGTAAAAAGAATCATTCAATTTATTTTCCGTCCAACTTACATTTTGGTAATAATTCACTTTAAAAATTTGCACCCTAATTTCTACAATCTTTTGTAAAAAACTACAATTGGGATTAATGTTACTTAAATTCTATTTAAGTAACAAATGTCTCAAAAATACGGAAATCTGGCACAGGTTTCTGTGTTTATGTAGGGAGTGTTAGAGCGGAAAAGAGCTTTGCTTCTTAAAATAGGAATTAATATATGATATCCTTAACTTGGAAGAAACACTAGAAGAGGTTGTCTGTACTGGCATCATGCAGAAACAGTAAAGAGTATCGCATAACAAGGAGTAACCATTCAAAACCGGTCCAGTGATTTCTACTGGCAGCGATAATTCCAACGCAGCTGAGACCATGAGTACCTTTGGACCTCTCAGCAGGAACACCATTGACCATGTACTTAATCAATAAAAACATACTCTAGCTTTGGCTTTAATGACCATACTCTTCTGGCTGTCTACCTCTCTCTACAGAAGCCTCTTCTCAATAATCAACATCTCCCACCAGCCCAGTCCACTCCCTACCCTGAGCTGCCCCCTGTGTTTGAAGAATCCTCAGCACTCTGGCCTCGGCCTGCTCCTCTTCCCCTGCACAGGCTTCCCAGACCACCCTCCACTAGTACTGCCAAGGTGTCAAGTATCAGCTTTCTGGCCAGCCCCCACCCCTCTTCTGCCCATCAGGCACCTCCACTTGGGCAGACTGCAGACAAGTGAAAGTCAGATTCAACATATCACGTTTCTCCAAATATGACCCTCCTCCCGTGTTTTCTAGTCAGTGTATGACTACCCACCCAGCTGATCAGGTCAAAACTGTGAGAGTCCTTCTTACTCTTCCTTCTTCCTCATTTTCTTACATCTAACCAAATCACCAACACCCCGATATTCCTCCTGAGAAATATATATGGAATCTCTGTCCCCATAGCCACCACCATTTCTGGCCATGGTTTTTACAATAGCTACCTAACAAAGTTCCTGGCATGCACTCTGGTTCAGCCCTTTAATTTATTCTACACACTGTAGTTACAGTAATCTTTTAATTTTCTAAAAAGTGTCAATATTATCAAGTCATTCTTTTGAATGGCTTTCAATTGGCCTTAATATTAGGCCACTCTGCCCTCAGGCCCATCCAGGCTCCTTTCTTCTGCCCTTGGCAAATGTAGAGATTTCCACCATCTAAATAGTATTTTTCAAACTGTGTGTTACAACCCACTATTTGCAACTAGTAATACAAATTATTAGTATTAGTATTTTTTAAGTGAATTACAGAATAATAATGGTAACAAACCCAGCAGCTATCATTTTACACAGTGCATTCTTTGTACCAGGAGGGGTTCTAAGGTGCTTTGTATATATTAATTCACTGTAGCTTCAAAACAACCCTGTGAAGCAGGCACCATGACTATACTTTACCACTGAGAAAAGTAAAACAAAGGGATGTTTGTTAACTTGCCCAAACACAAGGCTGATCAGTGTGCAGCTGGGATTTGGAGCCAGGTGACCTAACTTCAGAGTTCAGGCCCTTAACCAACCGCCTCTCTCAGCATTACCTGTCAGAGTGCATCATAGGGAGGAAGAACAAGCATTAACTTTGTGCAATGTTTTAGTTACTTGTGTATGTGTACATAGGGTTGCAAGGTGGAATTGATTTCTTACTGCAGATCATATCAAAAGAGTCTGAATACTCCTTTCCCCTGGAGCCCTCCTCAGACATAGAACTCAAAACACCTTTTGGGTCTCAGTTTCAATAGCAGCTTCCAGAGGGAGGCTGACTCTCCTAGTCTGGCCAAGGCCTTCACACAACCATGACCACAGGCCCTTTCTTGGCACCTGCTTGCTGAGTTACACCCACCACTAAAGTCCGGTCACGTCGCACGAGGCCTAGCATTTAGTAGGCCTCTGCTAAATATTGGTAGAATGTGTAAATTAATGGTTTTACCTTACAATTACTAGAGAATCATATACATTCCACAACCGGAATTGAAAAAATTCTACCTACTCATTGCCAGAAACAATTTTTGCCAGGTGAACAGTAAAATCCTTAATTTACTTCACTGCCCAAGTGATTCTTCGGGTAAGGCACATGCATGTATATACCCCCTGTGTTTGTCTCCGAGTCACACAGACCTACAGTGGACAGGGGAACAGAAGCAGAGACTGCGTATGGTAAGGAAATGAAACTGTTCCCCTGAGAGGTAACCAGGGCTAGAAGTCCACACCCTTCCCACAGCAGGTTACTGGCCTTTCCCACCAGAAGCACCGAGTGGCCAACACGCTTATCAGGCTTTACTTCCCAAACTGTAGATTTCTTTGCCTCCAGATCTGCAGCTTTCACCCGCCAATTGGCAAAGGAGTAGTGCAAGCTAATCTTTAATAGGATACTTATCATTAAGTGCTGAAATATGACTGCCCATCAGGAGATTTACTACTCATTTATACTTACCTGGTGTTGAGACACAGCAGACCAAGTTTATGTCAGGGCAATCGCCTTTCCCCCAGTGTGTCTAGGACAATTCAGGTGTGCAGCAGAGAGCGTCCTGCGTGGACGATTACCCGTGCTCCCCACTGTGCTCTAGAAAGAACACCAGAGGGGAATGTCCTTCCCGTGAGAGGTCCTACTGACAGCTGGCCTAAAGTTCACTGTCTTCTAGTTGTTTCAGAATCAACCTATACTGAGGAAAAGTATGTAGATTCTATCACTTACTCAATATAAACAATGTTTTTATGACTATATTCTAAAAGGAAGTAAAAAAGAAAGAAACGAAACCTGAAATTCTAGGAATTCAAAAGTAAACTAACTGGAAATGCTTTCCTCATGACTAAAATCAGTTATAAAAACATAAGTTAGATAAGAAGTTATTTCCCTATAAGCAGCAGTGGAAATTCACCAAGCCCAGGTCTGAGGATCCCAGACAGACATGTGAGCAAAGGAGCCCTAGAGGCAGGCAACTCCTACTGAGCCCCAGAGTGAGCTGGCCTCAGAGTCATCTGTAGGGTCAGGCAGGCTTGCTGGTCTGGGCAACGCTGACAGGGTTCAAGGGCGAGGAGACACAGAATCTCCAGAGGGTTAGCAGGCAAAGCACAGACTTCCAACAAAGCCTGAGGAAAAGCATGGCCTCACAATTATTTTAATAGGGGACGATGAAAGTAACAGGAGCGGTGGAGCAGAGCTGAGGAACAAGAAGGTGTGTAGAAAGGGAAGGGAAGTGAGCTATCAAAACAGGCAAGGAGTAGAGCATTTACAACAGCCACCTGAGAAAAGAGCAGGAGGGATGCTAGACTTGGCTGTTTCATCTCCCTTAGGGTTCCTGATCCTGTCTAGGCAGGTCTGTCAATCAGTTGTTGGCGAGGGAATATGGCAGTTGATAGTTTTAAAATTAACAGTAAAATCCCGAGTCCTGAGGAATGATTTTGGGACAAGAAAGGACTCAGACACAGAAAGCTACAGAAATTAAATAGGACAGGAACACAAACGAAAAGTCAGCTTCAAAGGACACCAACTTCCTCACTTCCCAGCTAGCAAGCAGGATCTATATTTTTCATAGCACACAGGAGGCAATGCTGCCTCACATGCTTAGCTACATAGCAACCGTGGCTTCCACACAGGTTTGGGAGCAGCAAAACACAAGAAGGATCGGCTGTTTCAGCAGCGGGGGCCTGCACGTGTCTTAAAGGTGGACCAGTATTCCGAATCCAGAAGTGAGTTCAGTGTGGCTCACACGCAACCACTGTGTGAGCTTGGTAATTAGTTTACCTCTCTGAACCTTGTGTTCAGTTTCTTCATCCATAAAATGGGACTAAAAGAGCACCTACCCGAGGGATATTACATGGATTGAGTGATTATTACAAACAACAGTTTTAGCAGACTGTTCAGTAAGCGCCAACCAGCAGCCCTAGTATTGAGGGGAGTCACGGCATACCTTTCTCCTTAGGGAAGACCTAATGACCAGCAGTTACCCAAAACCATCAGAAAGGGGAACTGGAGTGATAATGTGTAACCTGAGAAGTCACCTGGAGGAGCAGACACTCTAGTACAGAAAGAAGGGACATTTTGCAGTTAGTTTGTGTCCGTTTAGTTCATTTCAAAGTCTCTATTTCTTTGTGTGGACAGAGAATGTAAAGTTATTCCTTTGTTTTCTTTTTTAAAGAACTGGAACTGTTAAATAATCAAAGAGAGAGAAATAATGTTTACAGAAGAAATGCAAGTTATAATATAAATATTATTGATGTTATGAAAGAAGTTAAGGAGGTGAGGTTGTCTCCACCCCCAGTGAAGCCACACCTAATAATCAGGAGGATTCCGGGCCCCAGGTGCTCAGCAGTGCACGGGGCTGATGGGAGGAATGGGGAAGCTCTAGAGTACCAGCGAGGGTGAGCAGACTGCTAACTGCCCAGCCCAGCCTCCAGAGGAGGCTGATCACAAACCTGTGAAGAGTAAAGTCAAGGTTCTGACTTTTTACACCATCTCCTGGAGGCTGGCATTTTGAGGCTTACAAAGACATCAATAGGGCAATTTTAACATGTATTCCGGGCGTGACCACTCAACTATACAACTCGCAGCCTGAAGGATGGAAACTGCTTGAAATAAATTTAATTTGGAAATCAAGATTTGCAAATCTGCTGTAATAGGAAATAATTAAATCATTTATGTTTACTAAAAGCCAAGAAAAAGGTAACTTCAACAACAAACCAAAGAACAAGCTGTGCATCTGTAGAGCAAGCATGTCAAACTCGCGGCCCGCATGGCCCACAATGAATATTCTTATGGCTCAGCCAATATAACGGTACGTAAGAAACATTTTAATAAACATTTCATAACTTAGTTTTTACAATATCCTGTTACACATAATCTACACTAATAAAAGAGAAAGATGCAAATTGACCGTACCTTCGCGACACCCACCAGCCAATCAAGAGTATGCAAATTAACCCAACAAAGATGGCAGGTTAATTTGCATATGCAGGCACCGAGCAGCTGGGCGTTCTGCATCGCCCCAGCCGCTCAGGGCCTCTGGGCAGCGTGGGAAGGTGGGGCCGGAACGGAAAGAGGCGGCTCCGGGGCCTGAGTGGAAAGGCGGTGCCAAGAGCCAGGGGAAGGAAGGCCCATTCTTGCATGAATCTTCGTGCATCGGGCTTCTAGTTATTAATAACAAACTACAACATTTGCTAATGACTTGATTACTATAATCGTGTTGCATTCATTTGCCTTACACGCAGGCCATGTCATTAGTCTTATACTGAGTTGTTTAGTGTGCGCACCAAGAAATAATTCACTTTCAGAGAACCAGAAAAAAATTGGTTTATTTGTGTTATGCTTATTAATTTGTGTAGTTATTCAGTGTCAGGTAAGTTAATGTTCAAGAAAAAATATTAATTTTTATTAAAATGTTCTATTATTTTATGTTAACAACTAGAGGTCTGGTGCACAAAATTCGTGCATGGGTAGGGTCCCTAGGCCTGGCTGGCAATCAGGGCCAATCTGCAGGGCAACCAGCAAGGGCGATCAGGGGGCCCCGGCTGGCACCCACCTTGGCTGGCCTATTGCTGCCCACTTGCCAGCCCCGCCCTCTGCCACCACCTCTACTGGCCAGGACCTGTGGGCTGGGTGCAGCTCTTGCTTTGAGCATCTGCCCCTTGGTGGTCAGGGCATGTCATAGTGACCGGTTGTTCCGCCGTTCAGTCGATTTGCATATTAGACTTTTATTATATAGGATTACTCATTTATTTCAGCCCTTTGTATTCAACATGTCTCTATCAAAATAAACCTATGTTTCTATGAAAATTGAAACTTTTGTTTTTTTGTAGCCCACATAAGCTTAAACCTTGTTTATTTGGTCCATGTTAGCCTTTGCGTTTGACGTGCTTGCTGTAGAGCATGAGAATGCCTGCTCTCCAGGACATCATTGTTCCTTAGTCAAGGCTGACTCTGGAAGTGCATCATCTTTCAAAGATGAGAACAAACACCAGCACTAGCACTGCCCAGGAGTGACAACTTGTCGAAACTTATGAAATTACACCAGGTAGAAATTCCTCATGTACAGTGCCGGAAACCAATTACTGTTTCACTAATAGAGAAATGTGGACAGGAAGCCAGGAAGGCTGTCAACAACATTAAATTGCTCTAACCACTCACCCTTTAGATTAAACATTGTTAGCTGAAGCAGCCTCCACCTCTGTTTATCTTGTGTATATTTCTGTTATTTCCTGCCTAAGGTGTTTTCCCCATAGCCTCAATAAAAGGGATGGCAGGGCCAGAGCAGAGAGTAGTTCTCCAGCTAGAGTTGGACTACTGCCTGGTCCCTCCTATCGCCAAATTAAATTTCTTCTAGTCTCTTTTCATTTGTGTGCGGCCCTTCTCCAGAACTCGAACCCTAAACCGGATCCCTGGACTACACGGGACGTGGAAAGAGGATCCCACATCTGGCGCTTACTGAGGGACTTCTGGAGGAGAAGGTATTTTTCGCCTAAGAGCGAAGGAAGGAAAAAAATTACACCGAGAAAAGATGTGGAAAATTCACCGGAAAAAGGTGAGGGAAGTTCACCGCACGCAAAAGCCCACGGCCAGCTGTAGAGTCATGAACTGTAAGTAGGTTGGGAATGTCTTTTTCAGCCAGGCTAATGGGGAAGAATTAGGTTATAAATATAAAGTAAACTTTATTATTAGAATTTTTGTTTGAATGCTTAAAGAATGTGGTTTTTTGTTCAAATTAAAATCTTAGTTTGTATTTGGAATTTAAAATCTGTAATAAGAAGTGAAACTCCACTGCTGAAACTGCCTCTGGTGTGGAGAAATTCAAAGGTGGCAGGAGAGGGCAAGGCTATCTGCTAGCCCGCAATGAGGTTACTCAATGCATTGTTTAAAAATTATAAAAGAATTCGCAGAGAAGTGCAAATCTTGGCCAAATTGGGTGTTAGTTATTACTTTGGAAAGCGAAAAAGAAAGAAAAAAATTGAGATCTGTCTTTATCTATTAAGCATGAAAAAATGTGTGGCCAAATCTGTTGCTGATTCTTCCCCCAAGTAAGCAGGATGTGGGGAAGGAAAGGGAGACATGTGGAGATCCAATATGAAAGCCCACTCTCCCAGTATGCTAAGGAATGTGGTAATTTGCATTTGAATGGCTACAAACTTCAAAACATTTTTTTTTGAAGTTTGCTTAATTATATAAATAATAAAGTTAAAGGTTTAGATATTTTGAAATGACAAAATGCTAAATATTTGACTAGCCAGCTCTAAAAGTTTAAATTTGATATATTAAGATAATTATAAAAAATATTATAATCTTTAAATCATATATGGATATATTTATATTTGATGGTTTTTTTCCATGTTAAAATTTCAAGGTCTTAACAGAAATGATTCTTGGAAAGCTCCAAGGGCCTGGAGTAATACAAGAAATTTATTCTCTCTTCTTAAAGGAAATCTTTTAAAAACAGATCTAATATATTGAAATTGCATGGAAAGCCTTATCAAATAAAAATTAATAAATATACTTTAAATGTTATGAAGGTTTTTGGCCCCAGAAAGGGAAAAACTAAGTAACTAAATATTATAGTTTGAAATTGAATTGTCATGGCCCTAGGGCAAAGAATATCCTTACATGATATTATTCTACAATGTCATTATAATTTTTGATATTTTACAACAGCATATACCAAACAAACTTACAAACTAATTCTTTGAATGTTTGGCAGCAATTTAAAAGCACATGAGAGGATTTAATCCCTTCCACGGTGTGGAAGGCCCCCTGGGAAGGCACTTGAGCATTCCATATTGGCCCTTCTTGCCCTTTTTGCCAAGAGGGACCCTCTTCTCACAATCCAATTGCCCACAGCTGTTGCCTGAACTCTCTGTTCCTGCTGAGGTTGAAGCCTCATGGTGGCTGGTACCAGGGATCTGTCTCTCGCACAATGGCGTGAGCTGGGCCCTCCCTGGAGAAGAAACCTGGGTTCCCCAATATATGTGATCAATGCCAGGGCCCCACCAGCAGGTGAGGGGATCCCAAGGCAGGTAATGGGCGTGGAGGCCACAGGAGCATAGGCTACCAAGGAGACAAAATTGAACCTCACCTCACCCTGCTTGGCCCCGGAGGATGACTGGTTAGCCAGAGATGGGTAAGATTCCTCAAGGAAGGAACAACCTAAGACAGGCACAGTCGCAGAGGGGCCATCAGGAGAGAACTTGGGGATCAACAGAGGTGGGGCACAGACCCTCACCCCCCCAACATTGCAGGGGCCCCTTCTGAGGGAGGTCTCTTGCCCCCATGGCTGCTTCGTGCTTCCCATGCCCAGCTCAGATCGGGACCCAGGTGACTGACAGAGACTTGTCCAGCTCAGATTGGGACCCAGGGAACAGACAGAGACTTGTCCAGCTCAGATCAGGACCCAGGCAACAGAGACTTGGCTGACAGCAGCAGCCCTATATCTAAATCCACTCTAACACCAGGAATGCTTAGAGCCTTCTCAAGGATGCAAATAATCCTTTGCATTAATATTTACAGAGTAAACTAAGATTGTTGTTAGAGTATTAAATTTGACAGTAAAATAGTAGTCAAGTTTTCAGATTAATTTAAATTGGCTAATTGAAATAAGTGAATATTCAAGAAAATTTAATTATACTGGACAAAAAGCTGTTTCTAAAGTATTAACTAAAATTTCTATTGGTAGTTCATTTCATGGTAAAATTGCTTAATTGTAATGAACCTAAAAGCAGTCATATTTTTGTGCAAAAATATTAAAATTTAAAGTGATCAAGACTGCATTATAAAAATTTTCCAAAAGCCTCCTAATAAATCAAAAAAAGGGGGGATAGTGGAAAAATATTATGTAAGGAAAAATATCCAGAAAAATTTTTTACTTTGAAAACTAACTTTCATTTGTAATACTAAGAGCAGGACACCTATGAAAAAACACACATGGTGTCAGAATAAGCCAAAGGAAAATAGTTTGGGCAACAATAAAAAGGATCCCAAGTAAAATTTATAGAAAAGATTCCTTTAACTTTTGGTCGAGAATATGTTTGTATATTTTCAGAAAACAACTCCAAGACCATGTGGATTCCTGCAACAGAGAGGAATTGACAGGAATGCTCCAGCCATGAAGACAAGAGGAAAAACAATCCAGAGATGGAAGATGCTGATGACGCCTTGCCATGCTAGCAGTCAGCAGCTGTGCGTCGCTGCAGGTTGCCCAGGACCAAACCAGAGGTCGAACCTGCATTACCACCATTTGTCTACCATCCAGATAGCATTGCTGACATGTACTCAAAAAACTGTTGGACATTGAAACTGGAACTCAAAAACTGTTGGCCCAGAAAGAAACTTACTTGCAGACTGATTTCATTTGACTCTCAGCATAGCCATTGTTGCTTGTCTCATTTTTTGTTCTTATATGTTGGTTTCTAGTCTGCAGATGCAAGATTTTTTAGGGAAAGAAAACGGGGGAGATGCTGGAAACCAATTACTGTTTCACTAATAAGAGAGATGTGGACAGGAAGCCAAGAAGGCTGTCAACATTAAATTGCTCTAACCACTCACCCTTCAGATTAAACATTGTTAGCTGAAGCAGCCTCCACCTCTGTTTATCTTGTGTATATTTCTGTTATTTCCTGCCTAAGAGCTATGGGTGTTTTCCCCAAAGCCTCAATAAAAGGGATAGCAGGGCCAGAGCAGTGAGTAGTTCTCCCGCTAGAGTTGGACTACCGCCTGGTCCCTCCTATCGCCAAATTAAATTTCTTCTAGTCTTTTCATTTGTGTGTGGCCCTTCTCCAGAACTCGAACCCTGAACCGGATCCCTGGACCACACGGGACGTGGAAAGAGGATCCCATAGTACAGGACCCCTCACTCTAGAAATTTTATTTATTTATTTGTTTGCTTAAACAACACTTATCTCAGTCTGAATTTCATGAGGAAGCAATCCTGAGATAGAGATTCAGGACAGGGGTTTTATGAAAGCTGCAAGAATCACGGTAGGGAAGTGGAGATGTGACAGAAGGGCAGAAAGGCAACCCAGAGGAAGAGTTCTCAAGCCAGCTACTACTGTGGGCCAGGAGAGCTCAATCCCACAGGCCAGCTCTTAACCTGTAACATGCACAGACATATCCAGGGCTGTTAAACTGTAGGTTCTGGGGTCAGTAGGTCTGGAGAGGGGCTTTTGATTCTTCACCTCTGACAGGCTCTAGGTCCTTCCATGTTGCTAGTCTAAGGACCCACTTTCAGGGCTAAGGGTATAGACCAGTGGTTCTCAACCTTTCTAATGCCACGACCCTTTAATACAGTTCCTCATGTTGTGGTGACCCCCAACCATAAAGTTATTTTCGTTGCTACTTCATGACTGTAATTTTGCTACTGTTAATGAATCGTAATGTAAATATCTGTGTTTTCCGATGGTCTTAGGTTTTACAGCAGCGGTTCTCAACCTGTGAAAGGGGTCGCGACCCACAGGTTGAGAACCGCTAGCAGGGTCGCCTAAGACCATCGAAAAACACAGATATTTACATTACGATTCATTAACAGTAGCAAAATTACAGTCATGAAGTAGCAACGAAAATAACTTTATGGTTGGGGGTCACCACAACATGAGGAACTGTATTAAAGGATCGCGGCGTTAGAAAGGCTGAGAACCACTGGTATAGACTGAAGCCCTAGCATTATATTCTTAGGGGCCACAGGGACTGGAGTAGGCACCTGGTTTTACACTGGTTTTCCTGGGTCACTGGTTGAGGACGGCTCTGTAAAGGTGTCATCCCCAGGCATACCGGTAGTCCTGCACAGAGAAGCAGAGCCTCCTTCCAAGGCTCCAGAAAGTCCTTGGCACAGAAGCAGAAACTGGCCACTGGAAGTTGGGGGATGCACTGAAGGGGTGCCGGTGACTTGGCATCGGTTACACTACTGGGCATTGACTATGCACCAGGCGGTCTGCTATGGATACAGTAGGGGGAAAAGGGTTAACAAGCCCTGCCACTCTTGACTTACTATTAACCCAAGTCAAGGGGATATAAGTATGTGTTACGTGGTAATGAATGCAGAGGAGACAAACAATGCCAAAAAGTGGGGGCAGGAAGTATCAAAGTGGGAGGGAGCAAAGTCCATGATGTTGGCTTGACCTCCGAAAGGCTGACATTTGAGTAAAGATGTTAAAGGCACAAGAGAGAACCTGTGGTTATCTGAGAAAAGATTATTCGTGGCAGACAGTAAGCAAGGACAAAGTCTATGGTGTACCTGACAGATTCAGAAAAGAGGAAGCTAGTGTAGCTAGAGTGAAGTCAGCTAAGGAAAGAGTAGAAGGAATGAGGTCAGAGAGAGTGGGGGCAAGTCCTATAGGGTCCAACAGGTGACTCTAAAGATTTCAACTTTTACTCTGACTCAGAAAGCTACTAGGGAGTTGAAGAGAGCGGGGAAGTAATGTGACCTCTAGCTGTCGTGTTAAGGTTCTGTTTGAAATCAGGGAAAGTAAGGACGATGAGGGCTTCGTCAATGGTGGCAGCAGTGGGGGCACGAAAGTGCTAAGATCGGAGATATGTGCTGAAACCAGATCAAATGGGCTTTGGCCTTTGAGCATTAATAAATTAAGTGTGGGGTGTAAGTGAAAACTAGGAGTCAAGGATTACTCCAAGGTTTTGGACCTAACCAACTGAAAACACAGCTGCCTTTTTCTGAGAAAGACTGACAGACGTTTGGGGGAAAAATGTCTGGAACTGAGCTAAGAGCATATTAAGTTCCAGATGCCTGGTTGACATACGAGCGAATATATCAAGAAGACGGTTGGGCCTCCAAATCTAGCGTTCACAGTGGATACCCAAAGGGGAGTCATCTGTGCATAAGCTGTATTTAGAGCCCTGAGGCTTTGTTTCCTAGGAATAAAAAAATTCTGTGTTACTGGAAGGAGAAAAAGAGGCACTCCAATGTCAGGAGAACAGAGATAGACACAGAATTGGCAAAGGAGACAAAACAGTGTGCAGAGAGGAAGAAGGAAAAACAGCAAGGGTGATCTCCAAGGAAAGCAAGAGCTGATGTGCCAATTGCACCTGCAGTCCCGGGGCTGAGGATGTACAGGAAAGACCCACCCAGGAAGGGGCCATGGGTGAACTAAATGAGAACGGGTTTTATGGAACCATGGAGGATGAAAGTTTCATTGCAGGGAGTTTAAGAGAGAACTGGAAATGAAGACAACAAGTACAAATGTATCCAAAGGTTTGCTCTGAAGAGTGGAAGAGAAAATGAGGTAGCAGTTGAAAGGGTAGGTAGGGGAAGAGAGACTTTTCTCTGAGATGGAGGAAATAACAGCTGAGTGTAGGACAACGTGAAAATAGTCCAGTAGAGAAGGGCAATCCCTGATGATGTGGTAGAGAGAAGAATGAACTGTGGATAGGCAAAAGTCCTGGAATAGGCAAGAAAGGATCAGAATGGGTTTGGGGGCATGGCCTTAGCATAAAGCAGAATTTTTCAACTGGTGCACCACAAGAATTTTTAAAGCGTGCAATACCTGACTATTTAGTCAGGGGTACTGACCTCTTTTCCCTTAGATTGTCAAATAAAAAATGATAACAGCCAGCATAACAATAGCTGTCCAGTGTGAATGAATCAAAATTATACCTATTTTTTGTCAGATTGACAAAAAATATGTATTTTTGGTATGTCACAGGATTTTAGTAATTAGTCTATGTGTGCCATGAGATAAAAAAGGTTGAAAATTGCTGGCCTAAAGCATGGGTCGCTCACCCATTTATAATAATAAAAGGGTAATATGCTAATTAGACCAGACGTCTTCTGGACGTCATTCCGGACGTCCTTCCTGATGAAGCGGGGGAGGGGGGGCGGGGGGGGGGGCTGGAAGGAAGCCAGCCCAGGTCCCAGGTGCCTGCCAGCAGCCAGAGGAGGGAAGCCCGGGTCCCGGGTACCAGAGGGAAGCCAGTGCCAGCAGCCAGGGGAAGGAAGGCCTACTCTTGCACAAATTTTCATGCATCAGGCCTCTAGTCCTAAAATAAAATGTTAAGCAGAAATGTTAACAGAAGACATGGTTATTTTGCTAATATGAAATTTATTCCAATTTGTCTTCTGTTTCTAAATTGGCTATTATTAAAGATAGGTCAAAAGAAAACCATCTTACATTTAATTATGAAAGAGGTCACTTCCCCAGTGAATTATTTAAAAAACTATTTGGAAGGATCAAACAATTACCTTTATATAATAATTTGTGGTATGATAAAAATACATATAGAAATAACATGTACTTGATCCATTATTTGTAATGTAAAAGATATAGAACTTCTAATGGTAACAAATAAAAAAACATCAGATATAATATTGCCAATATATGTTGTGGTAAATGTCATTAGCCAAGCCTGTTTCTAGTACATTTTTCAATGGTGTGATAGTATTTATTTACCCTGTGCTATTAGAGAGTGAATAGTCACTAGCCTTCAATTTTAATATCAATTGCAAAAAAAAAAAAAGGGATTCCATTTTTTACCCAGTCTGAAATTGAAATTGACTTAGCATCTCAGAACTGTCAAAAATTTCTTTTACAAAAAGATTTGCTTTGCAGAGACTATAAAGTAGGTGTCATTCATGATACTTGCATTCTGCATTCATGCTGCAGGTCTACGGAAAAGAAATGTTACGAAGTGCCAGGAAGGCCTCAGAAAGGACTAGCCGTCATGCTCTGTGCCCCTCCGGCTGCCTTTGCAGTCAGCGTCAGTGCAGTAGATGTCAGAGGCTCTCTCTCTACTTACAACTGCCAACAAGGAGAAGAGTACTTGAAGAGTAGGATATCCGCTACCCTAGAACTTGTCTTTGCTAACAGGTCAGGCTGACACTTATTTTCCTGTGTTAAACACAGGAACCTCTGTTTACATTCAAATTAAAAGAAGCACACTGTAAGTACTTGGGATTTACAAATTTGGAACTTATTCCAAGGAAACTTCCCAATAGGTGTACTTATAGAACAATATATGTTCTATTCCAGATGAAATAAGAAAACAAGTAAGATTATGCAGAATCATTCCCTTTAAGTTCAGTCTTTGCCATGACACAGTATTGCTCCTGTACCTCATTTGGATGATTTAAACTGCATTCCCTAAATCCCCAGCAGGTTGTACCAGATGCCATTTGATTTTACCAACACGAAACTGGTCACATCAATTCACAAGGCCCGAGTCATACAAAACTACAAGTCCCAACACTTCTGACACAAACAAATAAACCCTGTTTTGTGTGTGTTCTTCCTGTAATATAGGTAAATTCCACTAGGCAGAGTGGGGGCGAAGGTGGCGTGGCAAGCTCTACTCTGTCTGCAGAGTGAAATCCTTCTCATGGCACACAACCCAGTTCTCCAATACCCTTTTATTAAATGGTTTTTTTTTCATCATCACATTCATTTCTAAGTGGAATGCAGTAACCATAAGGTTTTCAGAGAAACAGAGCTTGCTAAATGCAGTCTGTGTGTGAAATCCTGAGGGGCCATGAAAACAAAGCCTTCTTCCCAGTAGAAAGCTTCATTCTAACTAAGGACACTGTGATCCACCTGGGCCGGCACTGGGATCTGTGACTGGAGCACTTACCCAGGCAGACTCTCTCCAGAAACATTTCTCTAAAAGTGTGTGCCCCCATTCCCTATGGTCTCAGCAAACCTCAGGATTACTGGTCAAAGTATCTCCACTTTTCCCATTGGAAGTACTTGCTGGTTCAGCCATCCCTGAACACAGATATTTTCTTAACCCTTCATTTTTTTATCTAAATTCTGTAATCCATGAAGGCACTTTTCTTTGCCCAAAAGTCACTTTCTATCTGGCCCACTTGGTCATCAACTGATGAGTGACTATCCCAATGGACACACCTCCTTGCCCTTGAACTGTTCATCTGCTGCCTGCCTGTGTCCCTAGCCGCTGACCTACATAATGAAACTAAATTAGTACATTACATACACTTGAAAGCATTGATTCTTACATCTAATTGGTGTGTGCTGATGATTTCTGAATACGCCAGCAGCTAGGACTGGTTTTCCATAAAAATGATAGGAAAAAACACTTCTTTGCCTTTCCAAGCAGTGATTTAAACACCAAGATTGAAATCAAAATAAAGAAGTTCCAAATTGATTAATATGGAAATTACTAAGCCATCAAAACTGCTGATGTCGTAAACAAAATTTGTCAACAGCCACTAAGAATTCATTAAAAGTAAATTTATTGTTTAAAAACAACTGTGCAACATGTGCTTTTCAAGCCATTTTTGAATCTGGTTTGTTGTTCATCTCTTCTCAGGCTTCAGTTTGGCAAGGCTGAACGAGAAACACGGTACAGACACACAGTTAGTACGCACAAGTAAGGGAAGAGGCAATAGTAAATTGTGTTTGTTATTCTCTCAACAGTCTAAAAGGTATAATCCAACCACAACATTAACTTTTTTTAAACATATTTTTTAATTGATTTCAGAGAGGAAGGGAGAGAGAGATAGAAACATGAGGGCATGTGCCCTGACCGGGAATCAAACAGTGACTTCCTGGTTCATAGGTTGATGTTCAGGCACTGAGCCAATACCAGCTGGCACATTAACTGTTAAAATCTGATCATGTTCACTGTGTTCTGAAAACATTTATATTCTAAGCCAAACAAGGTTTCAAACTAAATGATCTATTTCTTCTTACAGAACTGAATAAACAATGCCGCAGGGACTCAGGTCATCATTTTAAATGTAATTGGAGGATTCTATTTTAATAATAGGAATATTGCAACATTCCTTTTGCTTGAGCTTCCATTGAGATAGGGTCTAGGCTACCACACAAGGACAACAGCACAAATAGCCTGATACGTGCACAGTAAGGTCAGCTGTAAGAACCTTCAGTGCATGCAATTACAGGACATTCAAATGATGATAATTCTTGAGTTTTCAAGAAAAGCAATATCAAATTGCACTTACTCCAGGGCTGAAGAAAAGTATTTTTAAATGCTTAATATCTTGCTGATTATTCAAGTTGGAGATAGAAACTGAGGCAAAAACATGTTGCTTGATAATGCTGTTATTGGAGGTCAAGGTTTGATTCTCAGTCAGGGCACATGCCCGGGTTGCAGACTTGATCCCTAGTGTGGGGCATCCAAGAGGCAGCCAATCAATGATTTCTTTCATCATTGTTATTTCTATCTCTCTCTCCCTTCTTCTCTAAAAGTCAATTTAAAAAATAATAATGCTATTATTTTCATTTTAAAATGAACACATTTAAAACATTACACAATAGATATCTGTCCCTCTTTGGTGCCAATCTCATACAATTGCAGAATTCTCAGAAATGTTTTAGAGTATTAAATTTGAATAGTCAAGCATCTGAGAATCAAACATATATAGACTCAAAAGTTCAGCCGGTCCCCCTACTCTGCACTTTGCACTCAGAATGATTGCATTAACAAGTCATGTTACCTGTTCAGTAAGTACACACAGCTTTCTGAGCTACAAAGCCTCTTTAATTAAGGCAATAGGAGCTCCTTACATGCAAAAGAAGATGTACATTCAAGGAGAAATTCATACAAACATGACATACTTTATATTTGTTGATTCCTTATAGATTTAAAACTTGCATTAAGACAACTTTGCACTTCATATACTCCATAATCTATAGACAGAATTCATATGACACAATATTCTTTCCTAGAGTTATCAATAATTAAATCATTTTTGCCCCGGCCATATGGCTCAATGGGTTGGAATGTTGTCTTGTACACCAAAAGGTCAGGGGTTTGATTCCTAGTCGGGGCACCTCAGTTGCCAGTTCAATCCCTGGTCAGGGCATGTATAGGAGGCAATCAATCAATGTTTATCTCTGTCTCCTCTCTCATCAATAAAAACATATCCTCAGGTAAAGATGAAAAAAATGTTTTAGACTAAAAAAAAAAAAATTAAATCATTTTTGTGGCTATCATTCAGTGTGTGAAACAGAAAACAACGTCATTTGTATATACCAATGAATTAAAATATCTGCTCAATGTTCCACAGCTTCCTCTCGTAGAGTTTTAAAAATATGGTCCATCTATTAGGCCCTCATCAAATTTAACCAAAAATCGCATACACCCTTATAGGGGTAGGAATAGAGTGTGTGATTTGTTTGTTTTTTTGAGAGGTGCGGGGGTGGGGTGGAATTGAGGAGGGAAGAGGGCCTGTGAGCCTATCTTCGAAGGAAAACACATTATTACTTTCGCAAGCAACTAAAGAGAAAAACCGTTTTCTATTATTTGAACCAACACATAGAAACAAAATCATAGCACACACACATACACAACCCTGCTTTGTAGTTTAGGCCAACACGGGCAAGCTATATTTGAATCTCCTTACAAACTGTTCTAAAAAATCTATAGGCACATACACATTTTTATTAAGCTATTTAAAAGCAACCTTGCTAAGGAAATCACATACTATTTAAAAGAACAAAGAGAAGGGAAGCGACTAATTTTAAAATCTTACTATTTTCCCTATGTTATTAAAAAAGCATAAAAGAATCAATCTGAGAGTCTATTAGTCTCAAATAATTAGATCCAGTAGGTATAAAAGGCAGTAAAAATATTTTAAAAAACCTAATAATGCTTTAAAAGTCTTCTGAAATACTATGGAGATATAATAATAGTATTAAGAAATGATTGAGAGCTAATAGTAAAACAAAAAACTTATTTTATGTTTAATAAATTATTTTCAACTTATTTCCAAGGAGAGTGTTTGGTAAGCTTCAACCATTTCCCAGAGGGATGAAGCACTGGTTTGCAGTCAGAAAGAAGACAGTCATGATCAAGAGAAGTAGACAAGATGGAACAACTCTGCTTAAGACATATTTACATTCTCAATGGTGAGGGGAAGCCAAGTTTGCCACCCCAAAATATGCCCCCTTTTTAAGACATTATTTTAAGCTAGTTATTCTTAAGGAATGACAGAATCAGGAAAAATCTTTGGTCTTCCCCCTAGCTGTCTAAAAGAATTGAGAGGACTTGCTCTAAAGGAGCAATTATCACAGATAACTATATTTTAATATGAACTAGTGTGATAGACAGGGAGGAACCTATCAAGAGCCATTTAGTCAGTCCTTTCTGTGTCCCACTGTTAAAGAGGCAGGTTCCATGTTCTTAGGAACCCCAGATGTGTATAGGTAATAAATCTGGTCATTTTCTCTTGTTAATCTGTCTCATGTTAATCTGTTTATTTCTTCAACTGGGAGAACTTAGAAGGGTAGCAGAGAATTTATTTTTCCTCCCCATGTGGTGTGGTGCTCTCCTGGGAGAAAAAGCTCAGTTTTGTGGAATTCACATACTTCCATGGTGCAAGTCCTCCCAACATGGCTGATTTTAAGCTGGCAGCATGAGGTCCCAGAGCTGAAGCTGAGAAGAGCACACCATATACAGTACTAGCACCATGCCAATGCAATCAGTGTAAATAACCTCAGAAGCAGAGATTATAGTAAAATGTAATAAAATAATTAAGAAGTGACAGATTTTGAGTACTTAATAGAACTTATTTAATTTTTAGTAATGGTTGTATTTAACAACTGGTTGGCAAAAATCTCTAAAAATTGAACAACTGGCTTTCACAAGCCAATGTATGTTGACTCTAGCAGACCATTTATGTACCCATAAAAGTGTAGACATCTTTGATTTTCTTAATAGCCATTCTTAAATACTGGAAGGTCATAAACTTAATTCTTAGAAAAAACCCTCAGCCCTAGCACCTAAACACAGAAGTTTATTTTCAAGAATACCAGGCCTTCAAAGCATAAATGGGGCCACTTCCACATCATAAAGCTGGTTACAGGTATGAGCTATAGAATTTGATCTAGAAAAAAACATCATATAGTATTTCAGAGAACTTTTATCAAAAAGAAGGTTGGACTGTGTTGTATTTCAGGGTCCCTTTGAAACAATATATATTTCCCCATGGCCCTGACACCCTCCACTCCCCTGGCCCCCAAAAGAAAACTCTACCATAAGGTCTCTCTTACTCTGAAGTTACAAGTTACAAAAAAAAAAAAAAAAAAAAAAAAAGCATTTATAATTAAAATAATTTATAGGCAAACTAAAAGTTTTCTTATTCTCTATTCCATGAGAAGAATAGAGCACTGTGTCTATTAGATAAATGTTAGCTGATGAATGAAAACTAATAAGCCATTAGCTTTCAATAAGACTTCAGGAGAAACCCTGGAAATGTGCCTGGGCTCCAAGTTGGCTCTGTAAGTCTCAGGGGAGGCTTGCTCCCCTATCATATTCTCTAATTTGAAGAAGACGGTAGTACAAATTCCTCAAATTTTAATGGATAGGCAACCACCGTATTTCTGTGTGTTATGTAGGTGACCATTTAGGAGCTGTCCGTTTGCATATAAGGAATGAAAAACCCCCTGGCTAACAGAAACGGAAATAAAGTGGCAATTAAGGCAACTTCACCCCAAGTGTTCTTGGACATGGAATATAATGAAAAGTGATGATCTGACTGAAAATGGATTCAGAAGGATCAGTAGATAAGCAAGAAAAACTAATGTAAAACTATGAAAATCCCAATGTTCTGAGGCACTGGAGATGGAAACCCAATTGTATTTAAAATAAAACTGACACAACTAATAGGCCAGGTTTTGTGTTATCTCCATCTATTGCTTACTTCTTCCATGCACTTGTCTTAATCAGACATCTACAGAACACATCTATTGTGTTGTGTAGCCTGAAGGCTGGACCTTAAGTCCTCAACGTTGTAGGCTTGACATATCTATAATTCCTTGAGTTACTGAGGATAACCTCAGGATCATCAATAAAAAATTTCTGTAAAAAGCTCATTCACATTTTTAATTAAAAAAGGTCAAAAGGAAGGGATTCATAATGTAGGATAACTACTTTTTGAAGAGTTGAATGATTATGCTGTATGTTTTCAATTTAAACCATCATCATGATATGTTTAGGGGTTTAATTTATGAGACAATCAACTAATCTTTATATTGTACATTAAATACCTGAATATTATAAATCACCTTAGATGAACATTTATGGAAGAGTTGCAGTGAAACTTAAGAAAAACTTGTCACTTTTATTGTGTGGCAATCATTTGTAAAGCATGATATGCTAAGTAATCCTATAATATAATTGAGGGACACAAAAACTTCTGTCAGAAAACAGCTAAAGACTACATTTAATTAAACCTTTACGACTGAAATAACATAAATTAAATTAATCAACACAGTTTAATTAAAGCTCTATTTGTAATATTTTATTAGACTTGTTATTAATGAACCTTTAAATGCTACCTCTAACTTGAGCTCTATGTTACATTTAAATAATGAACCATTGTTCATACTCACAAAAGAACAAACACTGCTTTAACAGTCTTTTGTCTCAATGGGCTGTTAATCTTATGCATAGCTAAGATACAGACTTGTCCCTCCTTCCTCTCTACAGTCATTTCCATAGTTGGCAAGATATCAACTTTAAGGCTGATAAAATGGTCTAAAATAACGAAGGTGAAATCATTAAGAATATAACAACGAAGTAGCTAAGACTGGAAATTAGAAAAGAATTTTGGTTGACCTCAAACATAATGTTTTCAAATTTGTGTTTTAGTATTTCTTATTGACCTCATACATATGTTGAGGAATGATCTGATTGGGTTGGTAAAGACTTACCTGAACATGTCTCCTAGACCTTTCAGCATTCCCTTCTTGGCTTTCATTTTATCCTTTTCCTTATCTCTATCTTTTTTCTTTTCTTTTCCAGTTTTATCCTTTCTCCTATTAATCTTATCTCCTTTCTCTTGGTTCCCATTCATTTGTCTTTCCAGAGAATATGAAGGCTGGTCGCTGGCTGTGGACACAGACTCTCTCCCTGATCTTGAGCTTTCTTCTGTGTCTTCTTCCACTTGGAAGGAAACAAAAACAAAAACAGGTAAGGAATACAGTGAACCAAAGGAACAAAAATAAGGAAGCTAATATGTGAGGATTTTATTTTCCCACATGTTGTACTGTACAGTCTTGCTATTAACATGGGCTGCAGTTCTATTTACTTCTGCATGGAATTAAAACTGAATATGTGATGTGGATGACTTCTTTGCACATTTGTATAGAAAATGATGTGCCAATAGACCAACAAGAGAAGCTGCTTTTCAGCCAGGTGCTGATTTCCCCAGAGTAACATCCTCCTTGACACAGAACATGTATTGCTGTGGGAATTGGCTGGTCCTCATCACAGCACAGACCCGTAATGGTCCTTTTTACTATTTTGCAAAATGAAAATAAGCAGTCCTTCCCCAAGTGCTTACATTCCTCCTGGGTAAGAATGAAGTGGATTCACTCTGGCCCCTCATTAATGAGTTATATTATACCACTCTCTAGTTAGCACACCAATGGCAGCATAAGAATTTGTTTCCTCAGGCTCCCAAACATGTCCATTTGTCATTTCTGCAAACAGAAGACTGGATCTTCACAGCTTCTGCAGCTTTTATTTATGATGTTATTAAATAAGGTCAACATCACAAGCAAATGGTACTACATCTTCTAATCCTAACTAATTTTGCATGTGAGTCTACACAATAGCAGGTAAACAGAGTTGGATGGAATCATGAAAATGTGTGATTCAATAACCTTGTACTCCTCTGAACTTTGTAGATAAAAGCTGTACTTAAATAACAAGATTCCATCCTGTGAACCAACATTTCATAAGAATATGGTCCAATACCCCAAACTGTTTGCATTTGAAAGAAGACAAGTAACTAGAGTGGGTTTCCACCTACCAAAAATCTTTCAGAATTTAAGTTGGGAAGCAATAGATACACATATTCAGCCATTCTCATAAGATCTTTTCTGAGATTGATTGCCTATTGTTTGGGGCTTTGTGTTACCTCTTGAATTCTGAGATCATCTTTTTTTCTCCATCAACAAACAAAGTATGAATCAATATTTTTAAGCTTTTCTAATGTAGAACCAAATAGAACAGTTAGGCCTCTTCCCAGTCTTTCACAAAGAACAGATCTCTAAATCAAGTTAATGTATCTTCAAGTGAAATTCAGTGAGGAGCACTTAAGTTAGCAATACACAATAACAAGAGTATAATAAGACATATTAAAACAAACTCAATATCTTAGCGTTATGCTACTAAACCCTCACACATCTGAAAAGAGACTATCAAATGATGACATGAGTACAGCCAATTGATACTTTTATTAATGCCAGCTATTTACCATAATACTAAAAGAATTCTTTTTGTTGACACATTTGGTTAAAAACATGAGCCAACCTATTTCCCATTCCAGCAGGTCATACCCTAGGTCTAGCCAAAGAGTAAGAACATCACTGAGTCTAAACCCAGGCGGTACTCTGGAGGTCATTTAGACCAACTTCTTCCTCTAAATGCTGAGGAAACGGAAAGATCTGGGTCCAGCACACTTCCTGCCTGCAGATCTTTCTACTATTATATCCTTGTACAGTTGTACTTTAGCAAGACCCTCATGAATTTTTAGTCAACTCTGTTTGTGATTGCTAGATTCCATGCTTCATTCAGCATATATTTCAGTAATCTATCAACCAGTCATTACACAGTCTTCCCAGAATATAATTACAGCAGTCAGAAATATATTTCAGAAACGTGTTGTCAATCAGGTTTGGTAACTGAATACTGTGACTTGTGGCTCACATTGATGAATCACTCAAGAAGCAAGATCAATTGTGCAGTGGCTCTAGGATGGGTTAGCAACTGTAGAAATGACTTCAGAAAGATTGACCTCCTTCTGTACTGGGCTATCTAAATATGAGCCACTCTCTTCTTCCAATTAACATGGCAGATTAAAAACAAAATTGTTTCTTTTACTCTTTTTCAACTAATGTATAAATAGGAATTGTGCAGATTTATTGGAGGAAGCCAGTTACAATTTTCAGATGGCCATTGCTAGTAAAAATCCATAGCCTTGCAAATAAATGGTGAGCTAAGGCTGTAATTTTTTGTGGTCTACAAAGAGGAGGGAAAGAATATTCTGGCCTAGTGTCTCAAGAGCTTGCTAATTATGCAAAGCCGTTTCAATGACAGCCCCCCAGGAGAATGCAAATACAGCTATAGTAGAGCTGCAGCACCTTGTCAATACCCTTGATATGGTTATGCTCTGATTACCAACCACTCTCTCAACCTTTTGGGAAATAGGTGTGGCCTCAACTTTGAGGTAATTGACCACATCACTATAAAACAATTCTCAAAAGTTCTTGGGAGCTACGAACCTAGGTCGGTTGGTATACTCAAATTAAACAGATGGATGGTAGTGGATTTTCTAAACCCAACATGCAAAACTCCTTTTACCTATACTTCCATATCTCTTTGTAACAAACTTTTATTGTTGCACTTCACATATGTCTATCTCCCACTCTCTGAGCTTCTAAAATGAGGAATGCCACACAGACAGCAGCTTCTCATAAAAGGTTGTTTAAATGAAAGATCACTGGTACCTGACTCATGACTTTATCCCAACCACACAAGCATTTATGCAGTCTCCGGGTATTGCCATTCCTCTAGCTTCAGAACAATGCCCACTCTTCTCTAATCAAGCCTGAAAAAACTGGCCAGACCCCAACTACAGTAACACTGGGAAGGCCCATTATACATTTGACTCTTGAACAACACGGGGTTTAGAGGCACCAACTTCCCACACGGTCAAAAATCCACATGTAACTTTTAACTCTGCCAAAACTTAACTGCTAATAGACTACTGTTGACTGAAGCCTTACTGATACCATTAAGCAGTCAATTTACAGCTTTTGTATAGCATATGTATTATATACTGTGTTACAATAAAGTAAGTTAAAGAAATGTCATTAATGAAACCGTAAGAGAAAATACACTGACAGTACTGTACTTATTTACTGAAAAACACCCACGTGTTAGTGGACCTGCATAGTTGAAACTCACGATGTTTAAGGGTCAACTGGACTTGTTTTGGCTCTCATCATCTTCGGTATATTTTTATGATATTATTGTTAGTCCTGTATGTATTGTCTAATGGATTATACAACCCTCATCAATGTTTGAGACTATAAACAAAAAAATGAGCACAGTAAATGTAAACGGCTTTGTCTTCACAGCAGCCATCACCATAACTCCTGAAGGCCAGTTCTCGGCCTGACAGCTGGCAGAAGTACAGGCGCATACGTCTGCTCTTGGCGTGGTAATAGAATAAAGGCAGAGCCGTCACAACTAACTGTGAACGCAAGTTACATTTGTTGCCAATTCTTTTCATAATCACAATAATTTTCTGGTGTATGTAATACCAATTATTTTATAAATTGGGTGAAACAGAGAAAATTAGTATTAAATCATTTATTAACTTTGGGTTTTATAAACACATTTTATAAAATAAAATATCCTACCCAGTTTCCTGCCACAAGCCAGTGAACTATTTAACATGATACTCGGACATTTGAGAATTCTTTATACTTATTTTGAACATTCTAATTTTGATAATACATTATCACAGGAATTCTTCTGGGGGTGTACTTATTTTACTAATCCATTTGATGCTAACTAATTAAAAATATTTAGCAATATGTAGTTTCATATGTACAAACATAAGATGTTCTTTTAAAGTATTGCATTACATATGTTTCAAACTCTAAAATTATTTGATAGGGAAAAATAGGAATATCTCACTTTACCCTATGCAAGATTACTCTTTTAAAAACTTAAACAAATTGGCTACCCATGCTTAATTAAAAAAAAATATATATATATATATATATATATATATATGCAAACTCAAGGTCACTGATATACTAATCAGGTTATTTTAAAATAAATTTCTGTACATTTAATACTAGCTTTATAATAAGACACAACTCAAAATTAATAAAATAAGAGACTAATAAAGAAACCATATAAATAATTTTTCAAGTAAGAAAACTACTGAGAATGTATTAGCAACAAATGGCTTGATTTATGTGTTCACACAGAAAATTACAGTGTAAGAACTAACCATAAACCTACATTTAGATAATTTACTATTTTAAGTGGTATATAAATTTTACAATTGTTCTCTTTAATTTTGCTCATCTTTATAGATTATTACCTTTCCCTTTGCAGAGAGCCTACACAAAGAAATATGATCTCCTTCCAAACAAATAGAAATTTCTATTTTTGATAAACATTTATGCCTATTTTAACTAACTGTATGCACTGAACTATCAGCCATTTTCCCATGTGATTACCTATAACAATAGATAATCTCAAGTTTCTCTTTTTAAAGAAGTTATAGCATGAAGATGCTTATTTCTCTTTAATGCAGCATACTCATTGTACAATTAAGACATTTAATTACCATGTTTTCAACAAATGCAAATAAAACTCAATTAAAATTCTAGTCTGTGTTACAAATTAAGCTACTCAATTCTGCCAAGTATCCTGTTAGGACTGAGTCACCAAGAAGTTTGGAAAAAACTGGGCACTCATATGTTAATGATTATGGAGAAAATGACTTCAGATTTCAATTGAAACTCAAGGTTCTGTACCTTATATCATAAATAAATATTTCTATCTAGTCATCACAAACATTTTATTGTCAAAAGCTGACTATGAGCCACACGGTCAATGATCTTGCCCACACCCTCACCATTAAGAAGCAATGCTGCCCTGGCTGGTTTAGCTTAATGGATAGAGCGTCGGCCTGTGGACTGAAGGGTCCCAGGTTCGATTCTGGCCTAGGGCACATGCCTGGGTTGCTGGCTTGATCCCCAGGAGGGGGCATGCAGGAGGCAGCCAATCAATGATTCTCTCTCATCATTGATGTTTCTATCTCTCTCTCCCTCTCCCTTTTTCTTTAGAATCAATAAAATATATTTAAAAAGAAGAAGAAGAAGAAGAAATGCTACTGTTGATCTCTGCTGGTTGCTTATCCAAAATCCATTTCTCCCTTTCTTCTTCCTAATGGGACTCTGACTGTGTTCAGGAATGCAATCTAGCTCCAAGGGGTAAATCCATTATAAAGTTTACATAAGCCTAACTTATTGATTTATTAGCCCAGTGTTATTATTACCCAGAATGACCCCATTAATCTGAACAGACATATTCCATGCTTGGGAAATTGGCTCACTGCCTTCTGTTGGATAAGAAAGTAAAATGCCTCTGAGCTCTGCAGTTACCCTCTGGATTGTGAACAGTACAGTTAAAGGGGCAGGAAGATGTTGGTCTTTGATAACAAAGCTAAGGCTGTGGAATCAATAATCCCTGACACTGCCCAACTAACTCTAGAACTCAGTTATGTAAGACTGTATTTCCTAATGGTGCGAAGTGCTCTGAATTGAATTTTTTGAATGCAGCTGAAAGCATCCTAGTAAGTACATTATATAAATCAGACTTTATAGCAACTTTGAAATATCTACAATGCTATTCATAACAAGTGTAAGATTTAACAGTGAATGTCATTCCAGGCAGCTCTGACAAGTTTACATTAATTAATTTGTTCAGATGTTTTACTAGAGTTCAATGAATTTTTCAATAGGTATAAACAGAAGAATACAAAATAAAAATGATATCATTACTTTTATTCATTAGTAAACAAGTATTCCCCTCTGCAGGCACAGCCCAAAGAAGCATCCTTAAATATTTGCTGAGTGGCCATAACCGGTTTGGTTCAGTGGATAGAGCATCGGCCTGCGGACTGAAGGGTCCCACGTTTGATTCCGGTCAAGGGCATGTACCTTGGTTGCAGGCACATCCCCAGTAAGGGGTGTGCAGGAGGCAGCTGATCGATATTTCTCTCTCATTGATGTTTCTAACTCTCTATCCCTCTCCCTTCCTTTCTGTAAAAAATCAATAAATTATATTTAAAAAAAATATTTGCTGAGTAAATGACATAGTGCACAAAAAGCCAACCATGTGAAAACTATTCTTTATTACTTCCTATTCATAAAGAATTACCCCCAGTACTGGAAATACCTAATGATAAACAAGTATTATTGAGTAATTTATACTTTACTTTGGAAGACAAAGGATTCAACATCCTAGCTAATAAAGAGGGAATATGCTAATTGACCCCCATGCCCTCAAAAGGATGGCAGAGCCCACAGCTAATAAGGAGGGATATGCTAATTGACTGCCATGCCCTCAAAGATGGCATCACCCACAGCCAATAAGGAGGGAATATGCTAATTGACTGCCACACCCTTAAAGATGGCGGCACCCACAGCCACAAGATGGTGGTGCCCAGTCCCCTCAGCCCCGCTGAGGCGCCTGCTTCTGGAGTCCCCCAGTCTCCTCAGCCCCCCAGCTGCCCAGGGCCGGCCAAGGCTTGCGCTGCCGGCAGTGGCAGCAGCAGAGGTGTGATGGGGAGTCACCTTCCCCTGACCGCTGGGTCGCCTCCCACCCCTGAGGGCTCCCGGACTGTGAAAGGGGGCAGGCCAGGCTTAGGGACCCGCTCCTCCAGTGTATGAATTTTCATGCACCGGGCCTCTAGTGATAATTATAAACAGGATGATACAGTCTTCAGAATCTATCTTCATAAAACAAAACTTAAAATAATTAAGTTAAAATAAGACATTAGTAATGTAAAATTTCACTACACTTAGCAAATCCACTGACTACTACCAATTTCTATTGATAAATGTTAAATAAAACACAAGGTAACAAAAATAAGTGAGTACAGGCAATGCAAAATCCTGTTTAGAATTTGAAAACTTTGGCGATATATATATATTTTTTATTTTAGTTGAATATTTTGTCTTTGGAAAAGGAGGAAAGATGTAGAAAATGAACAGCTAGTGATACAGATGGTGTCCAATAACAGGGTCTGCTTTTCTGGACTCTAACTTTTAACATTAGAATGATGAGCTACTGGCAATGGAAAAACTCAGCTTTTTCAGAACACTTTTTAAAAAAGAACCCATACACACAAACCTGGCATAAAATATGAAGAATTAAGAAGCTTTTATACTTAAACTAGAGGTCCAGTGCATGAAATTTGTGCACGGGGGTGGGGTGGGAGGTCCCTCAGCCCAGCCTGCGCCCTCTTGCAGTCCAGGACCCCTCGGGGGATGTAGCAGTGTGCCAAGAGGAGCCTGAATCGGGGCCAGGCGCCACTCGCGCTCATCCTGGCCTGCTGCACCTGCTGCCATGGAGTTAGTTGGGAGAGGCTCCCGCCGTGGCAGCTGTGCTCGCCCGCTGTGAGCCTTGCTTCTGGCTGAGAGGCGCTCTCCCTGTGGGAGCACACTGACCACCAGGGGGCAGCTGCTGTATTGAGCGTCTGCCCCCTGGTGGTCAGTGTGCATCATAGGGACCGGTTGTTCCGGTCCTTCTGCTGTAATGGTTGCTTAGGCTTTTATTATATAGGCTAGAGGCCTGGTGCACAAATTCATGCACCAGTGGGGTCCCTCGGCCTGGCCTGTGGGATCGGGCCAAAATTGGCTCTCAGACATCCCCCGAGTTGTCCCGGATTGGGAGAGGGCACAGGCCAGGCCAAGAGACCCCACCAGTGCACGATCAGGGCCGGGGAGGGATACGGGAAGTTGCCAGCTGGGGAGGGACCGCGGGAAGGCTCCAGGGCATGTCCGGGCCGTCTTGTTCAGTCCCAATTGGCCGGATCCCAGCAGCAAGCTAACCTACTGGTCGCAGCATCTGACCCCTGGTGGTCAGTGCACATCATAGCAATTGGTTGACCATTTGACTGTCTGCCCCCTGGTGGTCCGTGCACATCACAGCGAGTAGTTGAGCGGCCTTAGCATATCATTAGCATAGTATGCTTTGATTGGTTAAATGGCCAACCGGTCGACTGGACACTTAGCATATTAGGCTTTTATTATATAGGCTGTGGGTTAGAAATAATAACTGAAGAACCAAGAGTATTAGCATAAAAGAAAAAAAAAGATAATTGATAAATATAGAAGAGTTTTCAGCAAACTGGAGGAAAGTTCAAAAAAATAATTACTGCCGAAACCAGTTTGGCTCAGTGGATAGAGCGTCGGTCTGCGGACTGAAAGGTCCCAGGTTCGATTCCGGTCAAGGGCATGTACATTGGTTGCGGGCACATCCCCAGTGGGGGGTGTGCAGGAGGCAGCTGGTCGATGTATTTCTCTCATCGATGTTTCTAGCTCTCTATCCCTCTCCCTTTCTCTCTGTGAAAAATCAATAAAATATATTTAAAAATAATAATAATTACTAAGAAATTATATTCTAAATGTACATTTATATGTCTCAGTTTATATTGGGGTGGGACTATGTGGGAAGAAAAAAACAGTAAGATCACTCTCCCAAAGAATATTACAGTTATTACCACAAACCATTCTTTACTTCTACTCTACAGTCTAAACTTCTCTATAATGCTCCCTGCAAATGAATCAGGTAAAATGCGCATGAAGATATTGGTAGAATAACACCTCTATTATTTCATCTTTCCCAAGAAAGGGCTGCAGAACAAGTACAATGAGGGTAACACCCTCAATTTTCTGAATCATTGAAAAATTGCTTTTGATATCCAGCCAAATTTTGTACTCAATGATGGTCTACAATGGATATGGCTTCCAGTCCATGAGACAATGTATATTGAAGCTGAAGGCTTTCCTTTCAACAGACAGAATTGACTGGTTACATAATCATAATGGTAGCATTCATAATAACACTGCTATTGAAACTGATATTTTATTTTAATCAAGGAGTGAGCTTGGTGTTAAATTTATGTTTTAACAATATACAAATATTAGTAATAGTGTCAAGGAAAGACATTCCAGGTCACTACTATGACTTTGTTAAATGGAAAACAAAACAAAAAATAAGTAACAACAAAAATTTACAAATGTGATAAAAACTGAATGATGCCCTAGCCGGCTTGGCTCAGTGGATAGAGCGTCAGCCTGTGGACTAAAGGGTCCCAGGTTCTTTTCTGGCCAAGGGCACATGCCTGGGTTATGGGCTTTATCCCCAGAAGGGGTGTGCAGGAGGCAGCCAATCAATGATTCTCTCTCATCATTGATGTTTCTATCTTTCTCTCCTTCTCCCTTCCTCTCTGAAATCAATAAAGAAATATATATTTTTTAAAAAAACTGAATGGTTAGCAATACCCTATTTTGATATTTATTGAGAATTCAAAATGGCTGTTCACCCTAGTCCAATGCTCTTAAACCCCATGCCACCCAATCCATATAGGGCACCCACAAAAATTTCCTGATTAAAAAAAATGTATATAGTAAAACCTCAATATAAGAGAATAATTCTGGGAGGGAGTGTCCATTAAAGCTGAAAGTCCATTGTATAACAAAATAGGCTTTCTGAATGCATATGTTAAATAATTGACAAGTTAGTATACCTGTTTTTACTTATGTAGACACGTCTGTATAATTAAAATTAAGTATGTATGAAAAGTTTAATTTCATAGAAAAGTTTTCTGTATGTATTACTGTAATTCTAAATTTATACTGAACAAAGCATGCATTCACCAGTCACCATGAGTAAACAAATGCACACAACTGGGACGTGGCTTAGCGCATGCCAGAACATGGGCCTGCATGCCTTAAAACTGCTACAGAAAGTCACACCGACAATAGAACCAACTACCACGTATGATGTGGTGTGATCACGTGCTAATCATTTGCTGAACATTGTTAACAGCAGTGACTCTTGGATTTAAATATGTAGACTGTAGTTGTAGATATGTAATATTTATTCACGTCAGCGAAATTACTAGTGTAATCCCAACACATGGCCTATTCGCTAAAATGTGTTAAAAATAACAGTAATTAATAACAAAAAATAACCTGTTAATTAAATTATAAGAAAATAAGTTTAAAAGCATTTTAAAATTAACAGGGTGTTATTTTTCACATATGACATATGGACCAGAAATTTTGTCCCTTAAATCTGAAGTTTGTTAAATCAAGGTCCACAAAATCGAGGGTTTACTGTACTACTAAGTTTCAGACACATCCTATATAATAATAGACAAATATGCAAATTGACCGCACCTTCGCTACGCCCAAGCCACGCCCACCAGCCAAGCCACGCCCACCAACCAATCAGGGCGAGTATGCAAATTACCGCAACAAAGATGGCAGCTAATTTGCATATCAAGACAGCGTCGAAAGAAGCCAAGAGCTGCAGAAGGGAGTAAAGCTTCGGAGAAGCAAGCAAGCCTGGGGGGAGGAGAAGGGAGGAGCGAAGGCAGGGCCGGGGGCTAAGGGAAAAGCAGGCGGGCTGGCTGAGAAGACAGGGCGGGCGACAAGGGAGGAGCAGAGGTGGGGTAGAGTGCAGCAGGAAATCCTATTGCAGGATTTTTCCTGCAACGGGAATGCTAGTTCTATATAATCACTTAGGGATTTAGAAAGTCAAGCGAGCCCTGGCCAGTGTGGCTCAGCTGGTTGGGCATAGTTTCCCGAGTCAGGACACATGCCCAGGTTGCTGCTGGATCCCTGGTGGGGGCTGTGCAGGAGGCAGCCTATCATGTTACACTCTCACATCCATGTTTCTTTCTCTCTCTCCCTCTCTTTTCCTCTCTCTCTAAAAATCAATTTTTAAAAAAGTCAAGGAAAAACTAGGTTATTTAGAAAAAAGTTTCTTGTAGAAGAAAGGTCTAATGTACACATGAAAGGGGGAAAGTTAGAGGGCAGCAAGAAGATACACCTCACCGAAAGTGCAGGGTCTGGGTAAGAATGTGCATGGAAGCTTTGGGGAATGAGAATAAGAATGTGATTATAGCCCTAGCTGGTTTGGCTCAGTGGATGGAGCATCAGCCTGCAGACCAAAGGGCCCCAGGTTCGATTCCAGTCTGGGTTCATGCAGGAGGCAACCAATGGATGTGTTTCTCTCATATCGATGTTTCTCTCTTGTCTTTCCCTCTCTCTTCCACTCTCCCTAAAAAAAAATCAATGGAAAATATCCTTGGGTGAGGATTAATAACAAACAAACAAACAAACAAACAAACAAAAAAGAATGTGATTATAGAGCTCACTCAGCAAATCTAAAGACAGTAGAGCCAGTTAGGTGACCTTAACCATAACCTCAGATATTATATAATGAGGAATTGGACTAGATTGGAAAGAAGGAGTAAAATTAGGGGGGAAGTTTAAGAAAGCTTGGTAATGGAGTGACTATGCAATGAGATAATTATTCTAAGTTTCTGAGCCTGGAAGTGCTAATGAGAAAAATCATATAATCATCATCCATCTTTGTATGAGAGATGCTAAGCATGTAAATGCAGTTTCTTCCTTTCCGCCAGCATTGCCAAGCATCATTACTCACCTGGGTTATTGTACCACTATCATATAACTGATCTTGCCACCAACACTGCTACTTACATCCCATCCTTGATAACCCATCCTTGATTTCATGGCCCCAACAATCATATTCTTTTACTTGAAATTCTTCAAATGCTCTTTATCCTCCTTAGTGTAAAACAAATAATTTAAATTATGCCATCAGTGACCTGTTCTCCACCTACATCTTAAATCCCATTCCTCACTATGTCTTCACCTGCACTATACACATCAACCTAATAGAACTGCAGCAGTCCAGAGATGCTCCCCGTGTACCCTATTGAAGGCCACTCAAGCAACAGCACTCATCTCAGCCAACACCTCTTCTAGGAAACCTTCTCCCCTCACTTCCCTCTCCACTCTAATTACACAGATGCCGAGCAGGTATGGAACCCTTTGGTGCCATGGTAAATGTGCATTACAATGGTTCTTAATTACACTGCTTCTCAATGTTGGCTTATATACTGGGTTGAACCAACCCTGACCCCTCAGGAATTTAGAGGCTAAATATCAGATCTTAGGGGCCACAACTCACTTAAACACACTTAACTAATTTAAAGTGGTGTTAATGTAATCGTCTTTCCCATTTGGAAGTTTAATATTGTAGAAAAATCATAGGACTGAGAATCAGAAGGTATGCATTCTATGATTTAGTTCCTAAGTAAGACGTTGGTCAACTACTTAAATATGTTTTTCTTATCAAGAAAATGGTTAAGGTGAGGAGTCCGTAATTCATACACTTCAGATGTGATTTTTCCCTGTACGTTATAGCTTCAGTTACTTTTCACCTGCAAAAGGAATGGAACATACATACTGCATTCAAAAACTTCCCAAAACTAATCAAGGCTGCTTTTCTTAAACTGCAGATGATATTTAAGTATACAAACTGGCATCAAAAGATAAAATAGGTTCTCTTATTCCTAGTATTTCAGAAAAAAAACTTTTATAGATCAATATCCATCAATACTCATTAAAATAATAACCAAATAGAAAATATTTTACAAAGTTTTTTGACTTTGATACCTATTCCTTGATCTCATGGCCCCATGATCCTTCAACATATTTGCTATATCTGAAGGATCTGCTCAAGATAAAATTAGACTTAGCTTACATTATTTTTGCTTAAATAGGTAGTAATCAAAGGTGGCTAGAAGTGTGCAGAATGCTGAGTAGAAAATCTGAGATATCAAATGCAATATGCAGGTGGGGAAGATGGCGAACGGCAGGAAGGTAGAGAGGGAGAGTGTGTGAGAGAGTGAGGGAGCGATAGAGGTGTGTGTGGACGTGTGTGGGTGTGTGTGTGAGTGAAATAGGGACAGTTAGACCCTGCAGTTCTTCCAGGGGGCTGCCAATCTGGGCAGTCTTAGACGGCAAAACCCCGCTGCCGCCGCAAACATTCCGAAAAGGACACCGGCAGCACAGAGATCACGCCATCTTGAAGAATAGAACTGCTTGAGACTAGAATCCTAGCCTCGCCAACACCCAGTATGGTCTCAGAAGCAAACCAGGACCCTACAGCCACTCTGGTAAAAGACCTGCGATCACTACTGCAGACCCAGGGACACCAAGACTCCAGGCACCACAACCGCAGATTTCTGTGAGTCACAATGCCAATCCCCCTCCCCCGCTGCCCCTGCGGCAGCGACATAGAAACTACCAGACCCCAGCCACACAATAAGGCTTTCTGCACACACAAAGCAGTGGCGACTCTGCCTGACTTTGAGCCTTGGTGTCGGACACGGGAAGTTTGTTTCCCGCGACTCTTCTCCGCGCCCAGGCAGGGAAACTGAGCTAAATTTGAGCCTAGCTGCTCATCCCTAGGGAGGTAGTTTTCTGTGACCAGATCCCGCGCCCACGCAGGGCAGGGAGACAGCGCTGAACTTGAGCCCGGACTTGCAAACTCTGGGAATTTGTTTCGTGCAACTAGTCTCTGCGCCCAGGCAGGGAGGCAGTCCTGAATTTGATCATAGGCACATGACCTTGGGGAGATTGTTTTCTGCGACCAGATCCTGCACCCATGCAGGGAGACAGCGCTGAATTTGAGCCTGGGGGTGCAAAACCGGGAAGTTTGTTTCCCATGACCAGACCCTGCACCTTAGCAGAGAGGCTGCGCTGAATTTGAACCTGGATGTGCGGACTTGGGGAGTTTGTTCCCCACGACCAGACCACACAGGGAGAAAGCGCTGAATTTGAGCCTGGGTACAGGGACACGGGAAGTTTGTTTTCCACAGTGCACACCCGCGTGACCAGACCCCATACCCACACTAAGTGGCAGTGCCACCTGATTTTGATTCAGGGCAAGCGCACACAGAAGGCTGTTTACTGCAGGGCAGAAGTGGGCCTCCTGCCAACACAGTGCGACTGAGCAACCCGGTCTCCCACGCAGACCGGGGACCCTGAATCTCCATGCAAGAGGCAGCAATGAGCACCAGTGACTAGACTCTGATCCTCATTGCGTGAGCCTGGGATCCCTGATTCCCAGTACATTCACACTAAGAGCCAGTGACTCCAATTCTGGGCGCATGTGCACACAGGGACCCTGATTCTTAGTTCAAGGTAGCACCAAGCAACAGACTCTGATACTCGATTTTCGGCATGGACACAGGGAGCCTCTGACTCCTGACGCGCAATAGGGGACTTTGATTTTTGGCACACGCCAGTGGGTCCTCTGTTTCAACGTGACGCAGGCCACACTAAGTCCCTGATTCTAGGTGCACACACAAGGCCACACTAAGCGCCTGTGACTCTGACCCAGGGCGAGCGTGGCTCCCACCAACCCACAGCAACCGCACGTCCTGCTGTCAGAGCTCTTCAGTGACACTTGGGGGGTGTAAAACTCCCACTGCACATGGCCCAGGCCATCGCAACTCAACATTTGAACCTTCAGGTGATAGTCAGAATGGGGAGACAACGAAGCAATCCCCAGAGGAAAGAAAAGGAGGAATCACCAAAAAAGGAAATAAGTGAAACGGAAGCATGCAACATGACAGAAAAAGAATTCAGAGTAATGGTCATACAGTTCATATACCGGATAGACGAAAAAATTAACAACGTGTGCAAAAATCAGGAAGAAATGAAAAATGATATAGCTACAATCAAAAACACCATGGAAGGCTTCAACAGTAGACTAGAAGAAGCAGAGGACCAAATTAGTGAGTTAGAAGATCAGGTACAGAAACAAGCCCAATCTGAACAGCAAATAGAGAAAAAAATTAAAAAGCAGGAGGAGAGCCTAAGGGAGCTTTGGGACAACGCAAAACGAAATAACATACATATAATAGGGCTGCCAGAAGGACAAGAAGAGCAGCAAGGATTAGAAAATTTATTTGAAGAAATAATGACAGAAAACTTCCCTGATATGGGGAAGAAAAAAGTTACTCAAGTACAGAGAGTCCCAAGAAAGATGAATCCCAAAAGATCCACACCAAGACACGCCATAATTACAATGGCAAATGTTATTGACAAAGAGAGAATCTTAAAGGCTGCAAGAGAGAAAGAGAAAGTTACCTACAAAGGATCCCCCATCAGATTATCAAATGATTTCTCAACAGAAACACATCAAGCTAGAAGGGAATGGAAAGATATATACAAAGTGATGCAAAGCAAGGGACTGAATCCAGGAATACTCTATCCAGCAAGACTATCAATCAAAATTGAAGGGGAAATCAGGAGCTTCACAGACAAAAAAAGGCTAAGGGAGTTTATCACTAACAAGCTATCAATGCAAGAAATGCTAAAGGGAATGCTGTAAAAAGAAGAAACAGAAAGGTAAGAAGGAACACAGCCTCAACAAATAAAAATGGCTACAAACAAGTACCTTTCAATAATAACTTTAAACGTAAACAGACTAAATGCTCCAATCAAAAGACATCGAGTGGCTGAATGGATAAAAAAAAAATGACCCATATATATGCTGTCTACAAGAGACCCACCTCAGAACAAGGGACTCACACAGACTGAAAGTGAAGGGATGGAAAAATATCTTTCAGGCAAATGGAAATGAAAAAAAAAGCTGGGGTAGCAATACTTATATCTGACAAAATAGACCTCAAAGTGAAGGCCATAACAAGAGATAAGAAAGGCCACTTCATAATACTAAAGGGATCGATACAACAAGAGGATATAACCCTGATAAACATATATGCACCCAATGCAGGAACACCCAAATACATAAAAAATCTCCTGGAAGATATCAAGAGAGAGATCGACAACAATACAATCATAGTAGGGGACTTTAACACACCACTGACATCACTGGATAAATCCTCTAGACAAAAAATTAGCAAAGAAACAACAATCCTAAATGACTCACTAGATCAGATGGGCTTAATTGACATCTTCAGAACATTTCACCCCAAAGCTGTGGAATATACGTTCTTCTCAAGTGCACATGGGACATTTTCAAAAATAGACAACATACTGGGTAACAAGCAAAGTCTCCCCAAATTCAAGAAGATTGAAATCATACCAAGCATCTTTTCAGACCACAATGGTATAATATTAGAAATAAACTACAATAAAAACAATCCTAAACACTCAATCACTTGGAAGCTGAATAGCATGTTATTAAATATTGATTGGGTTACCAATAAGATCAAAGAAGAAATTAAAAACATTCTGGAAACTAATGACAATAAAAACACAACAACCCAAAACCTATGGGACACAATGAAAGCAGTCCTGAGAGGGAAGTTTATAGCTCTACAGGCCTACCTCAAAAAACAAGAAAAAAATGGTAGTAAATCATCTAATGCTACAACTCAAAGAATTAGAAAGAGAGCAACAAGAAAAGCCTAGAGTGAGCAGAAGGAAGGAGGTAATAAAGATTAGAGCAGAAATAAATGACATAGAGACCAAAAAACAAACAAACAAACAAAAAAAAACAATACAAAAGATCAATGAAACCAAGAGCTGGTTCTGTGAAAGGATAAACAAGATTGATGAACCTCTAGCCAGGCTCACCAAGAAGCAGAGAGGATTCAAATAAACAAAATCAGAAATGATAGAGGCAAAATAACAACAGACCCAACAGAAATACAAAGGATTATTAAAAAATATTATGAACAACTCTATTTCAACAAACTAGACAACCTGGAGGAAATGGACATATTCCTAGAAAAATACAACCTTCCAAAACTCAATCAGGAAGATTCTAAAAATCTCAATAGGCCAATAACTATGAAAGAAATTGAAGCAGTCATCAAAAAGCTTCCAGCAAACAAAAGCCCAGGGCCAGATGGCTTCACAGGAGAGTTATACCAAACATTCAAGGAAGAACTAAAACCTATCCCCCTCAGACTATTCCAAAAAATTCAAGAGGAAGGAACACTTCCAAACTCATTCTATGAAGCCAGCATCACCCTAATACCAAAACCAGATAAAGACAACACAATGAAAGAGAATTACAGGCCAATATCCCTCATGAACATAGATGCCAAAATCCTCAACAAAATTCTAGCAAATCAGATCCAGTAGTACATCAGAAAGATCATACACCATGACCAACCAGGATTTATCCCAGGGATGCAAAGATGGTACAATATCTGCAAATCAATAAACGTGATACATCACATTAACAAAATGAGGGAGAAAAATCACATAGTCATATCAATTGATGCAGAAAAAGCATTTGACAAAATCCAACACCCCTTCTTGATAAAAACTCTCAGCAAGGTTGGAATAGAGGGATCATACCTCAACATCATAAAAGCCATATACGACAAACCCACAGCCAGCATCATACTCAATGGACAAAAACTAAAGCCATTTCCCCTAAAAACAGGAACAAAACAGGGATGCCCTCTCACCACTCCTGTTCGACATAGTACTGAAAGTACTAGCCATTGCTATCAGACAAGAAGAAGAAATAAAAGGCATCCAAATTGGAAAAGAAGAAGTAAAACTGTCCTTATTCGCAGACAACATGATACTGTACGTAGAAAACCCTAAAGACTCCATCAAAAAATTATTAGACTTAATAAATGAATTCGGCAATGTAGCAGGATACAAAATTAATGCCAAGAAATCTATGGCATTTCTATACACCAATAGTGAACTTACAGAAAGAGAGACTAAAAAAGCAATCCCATTTACCATCGCACCAAAAAAAAAAAAATTAAGATACCTAGGAATAAACTTAACTAAGGAGGTAAAAGACCTATATGCGGAAAACTACAGGACACTGAAAAAAGAGATAGAGGAAGATATAAACAGATGAAAGAACATACCGTGTTCATGGATTGGTAGAATCAACATCATCAAAATGTCCATACTACCCAAAGCAATCTATAGATTCAATGCAATCCCCATTAAAATAACAACGGCATGTTTCACAGATCTAGAACAAACTCTCCAAAAATTCATCGGGAATAAAAAAAGACCCCGAATAGCTACAGCAATCCTGAGAAAGAAGAACAAAGTAGGTGGGATCTCAATACTAGATATCAAGCTGTATTACAAAGTCACTGTTCTCAAAACAGCCTGGTATTGGCACAAGAACAGACATATAGATCAATAGAATAGAATAGAGAACCCAGAAATCGACCCAAACCACTATGCCCAATTAATATTCAACAAAGGAGGCATGAACATACAATGGAATCAAGACAGTCTCTTCAGTAAGTGGTGTTGGGAAAATTGGACAGATACATGCAAAAAAATGAAACTAGACCACCAACTTACACCATACACAAAAATAAACTCAAAATAGATACAGGGCTTAAACATAAGACGGAAAACCATAAAAATACTAGAGGAATCCACAGGCAGCAAAATCTCAGACATATGCTGAAGGAACTTCTTCACTGATACTGCTCCGAGGGCAGTGGAAAATAAAGAGAAAATAAAGAAATGGGACTACATCAAAATAAAAAGCTTTTGCACAGCAAAAGAAACCATGAACAAAACAACAAGAAAGACCACTTCATGGGAGAACATATTTGCCAATGTTATCACTGATCAAGGTTTAATCTACAACATCTACAGGGAACTCATACAACTTAACAACAGGAAGATAAACAATCCAATCAAGAAATGGGCAACGGACCTAAATAGAAACTTTTCGAAAGAAGACAGAAGGAAGGCCAAGAGACATATGAAAACATGCTCAAAGTCACTAATTATCCGAGAGATGCAAATCAAAACGACAATGCGGTACTATCTCACACCTGTCAGAATGGCTATCATCAACAAATCAATAAACGACAAATCTTGGAGAGGATGTGGAGAAAAAGGAACCCTAGTGCACTGCTGGTGGGAATGCAGACTGGTGCAGCCACTGTGGAGAATAGTATGGAGATTCCTCAAAATATTAAAAATGGAACCCCCATTTGACCCAGTAATACCACTTCTAGGAATATATCCCAAGAAGCTGGAAACATCAATCAGAAAGGATATATGTCCGGGTGAGCCTGGGTCCCGGGTCCGGGCGAGGCCCTGGGCCCCTGGATCCGGGTGAGCCTGGGTCCCGGGTCCGGGCGAGGCCCTGGGCCCCTGGATCCGGGTGAGCCTGGGTCCCGGGTCCGGGCGAGGCCCTGGGCCCCTGGATCCGGGTGAGCCTGGGTCCCGGGTCCGGGCGAGGCCCTGGGCCCCTGGATCCGGGTGAGCCTGGGTCCCGGGTCCGGGCGAGGCCCTGGGCCCCTGGATCCGGGTGAGCCTGGGTCCCGGGTCCGGGGGAGGCCCTGGGCCCCTGGATCCGGGTGAGCCTGGGTCCCGGGTCCGGGCGAGGCCCTGGGCCCCTGGATCCGGGTGAGCCTGGGTCCCGGGTCCGGGCGAGGCCCTGGGCCCCTGGATCCGGGTGAGCCTGGCCCCGGGTCCGGGCGAGGCCCTGGGCCCATGGATCCGGGTGAGCCTGGCCCCGGGTCCGGGCGAGGCCCTGGGCCCATGGATCCGGGTGAGCCTGGGTCCCGGGTCCGGGCGAGGCCCTGGGCCCCTGGATCCGGGTGAGCCTGGGCCCCGGGTCCGGGCGAGGCCCTGGGCCCCTGGATCCGGGTGAGCCTGGCCCCGGGTCCGGGCGAGGCCGTGGGCCCCTGGATCCGGGTGAGCCTGGCCCCGGGTCCGGGTGAGGCCGTGGGCCCCTGGATCCGGGTGAGCCTGGTCCCGGGTCCGGGTGAGGCCGTGGGCCCCTGGATCCGGGTGAGCCTGGGTCCCGGGTCCGGGTGAGGCCGTGGGCCCCTGGGTCCGGGTGAGGCCACGCGACCCTGGGTCTGGGAGAGGCCACGCGCCCCTGGGTCCGGGTGAGGCCATGCGCCCCTGGGTCCGGATGAAGCTGAATCCTGGGTCTGGGCGAGGCTGTGTGCCCCTAGATCCGAGCGAGACTGGATCCCGGGTCCGGGTGAGGCCATGGGCCCCTGGATCCGGGTGAAGCCGTGCCCCTGGATCCGGCCGAGACCAAACCAGAGGGAGTCGGACCTGCATTACCACCATTTGTCCACCATCCAGAGCTGAGGGGTCAGTGCCGACATGTACTCATAAGGAACTGGTGGACATTGATATTGGGTCTCAAAAGAACTGTTGGACCAGAAAGAAACTCACTACAGACTGATTCATTTGCCTGTCAGCATAACTATTATTGCTCGTCGCACATTCAATTCTTATAAGTATATCTCTAGTGACACATGATTTCGCTCATCTAGGGGAAATGATGAACAACATAGACTGATGAACAAGAACAGAACCAGAAACAAGGAGGCATCGATCGGACTATCGGGCCTCAGAGGGAGGATAGGGGAGGGTGGGGGGAGGGGGGAGAGATCAACCAAAGGTCTTGTGTGCATGCATATGAGCCTAACCAATGCTTAAGTTCAACAGAGGGTTGGGGCATCCATGGGGAGGGGGGTGGGATGGGAATGGGGGGATGAGGACAAATATATGACACCTTAATCAATAAAGAAATTAAAAAAAAAAAAAAAAAAAAAAAAAAAGAAAGGATATATGTACCCCTATGTTCATAGCAGCACAATTTACCATAACTAAGATTTGGAAACAGCCTAAGTGCCCATCAGCAGAAGAGTGGATTAAAAAACTGTGGTACATCTACACCATGGAATACTACGCTGCGCTAAAAAAGAAGGAATTCTTACCATTTGCAACAACATGGATGGAACTGGAGAGCATTATGCTAAGTGAAATAAGCCAGTCAGAGAAAGTAAATATCACATGATCTCACTCATCTATGGGAAATAATGAGCAACATAAACTGATGAACAGGGACAGATCCAGAGACAGAGAAGCATTGATCAGACTGTCAAACCTCAGAGGGAAGGTAGGGGAGGGTGGGGATAAGGGGGAGAGATCAACCAAAGGACTTGTATGCATGCATATAAGCCTAACCAGTGGACACAGACAACAGTGGGGGGGGGGGAGCATGAGTGGGGGGGAGGGTTTGGGAAGGTAATGGGGGGATGAGGACAAATATGTAATACCTTAACCAATAAAGAAATTAAAATGCAAAAAAATAAAATAAAAAATAAAAAAATAAAAAAATATTTAAAAAAAAAACACCACAAATGCAATATGCTATTTTGTAGCTAATAAAACAAACAATAATTCCCAAGGAAGCTCTCATATTAGCTGATTTACTAATGTAGTAAATTTAGTTTCTTGAAATCTGATACTGGTAACCTAAGTTATTTTTATTGTAGAACAATGCTTTTTCTTTCTCCTAATAAAAGTACCATATTAAAGTAGACAAGCTACTCAAAAGCAATTTATCTCTATGTTCTAAGGTATACGGGTTTTCACATTTAAAATTCTAAGCATATTAAAATCAATTGGTATAATTATTAGGATAGTATTTGGTTTTGTTGTGTTTCACCTCCTTGATCCCAACAAAAAAAGTTCCCAACTTTTAATTGAGAAAAAATAGAACTATATATTTTTCTCTTTTTAAAAATACAATTTTGTTGATTTCAGAGAGGAAGGGAGAGGGAGAGAGAGATAGAAACATCAATGATGAGAGAGAGTCATCGATCGGCTACCTCCTGGAGGCCCCCTACAGGGGATTGAGCCTGCAACCCGGGCATGTGCCCTTGACTGAAATCAAACCTGGAATCTTTCAGTCCACAGGCCGACGCTCTATCCACTGAGCCAGGCCAGCTAGGACAGAACTACATATTTTTCAAAAAGAAAACAAAGAAATGTTATTGCATGCATTTTCTTGGTAGCAACAGAAACTGATTAATTATGGGGGATGTGGAAGCCATTTGCTGAGAGCCAAGCAGGGTATGTAATTTGCATAAAAGAGAGAACAGACTGTATATGCCTTGGCCTGTCAAACATGGCTACAACCTTAGAGATAATGGGTCCCAGGGCACAAAGCTCCATCTTGAACCACACATACATACAACATGGAGAGGCCAGATGGATGAAATGAGAGACTAAAACGCTGACTTCTGCCATCTCCACGGGAAGAGCGTAAGTGTCACAGAAGATGACAGATACCAGATACCACATGGATCCTGCCCCCGTCTTTTGGCCCCCCGTGTTGTGTCAATGCCATGATTTCAACACTGCTAAGAAGAGACAAGCCTGTTTAGAGCCATGAAATATAGCCACCAGGGAGATGCTCAACACAAGTGACAAGAGCAATCAATGGTACCCATGCCTAAGAAGAAAAGGGCTCAGTCAGGGGAGAAAACAAGTAAGTCTGCCTACACCACCCAGCCTGGACTCCCTCCTTATGCAGCTTTTTAACAACAGGCCCTCCCCATGCCAATGTTTCCAGGGTGCACTACCTGCATCCTTACAAGACGTCCTGGATAACAAAAAAATGCTCTGCTCAGACACTGGTCTTCTTTTCAAAGCAACCTTCAATAGAGATTGCACTTTCATTTCAACAAGTGTTTGCAGCTGTCATACCACCTTACAAGGAAGTACACTCTGCCAGAGTCCCACAGAGCACAGACAATGGCAGGATACTGGGCACTGGGTCATGTTGCAAGGCAGGGATGCAGGAGCACAACTAGAAATGGGAACACAGATTCTGGAAAGGCCCAGCAACAGGAAGTGTGCTGTGAGAATCCGCAAGCCAGGCTCTGCAAAGGAAGAGCTAGCTGAGCTGACTTCTTTCTCATGACTGGAGCCATAAAACACCTTTTTCCCGAGGCATAGGATTGTACATATTGATAAAGGTTAATTTTTTTCTCAATATATGATGGAAAACATATTGTTCATTCATATTAACCTTTGACTTTTAATTGTCTTGGCTTAAAATATTTTGCAATTTGGAAATATACACTCACAAAAATATCTTGTTAGTTCAGTTTAAGGAAAGCATGATTAATTCATAAAAACAAAACAAAAATATGTTTTTAAAATCATAGATTACTAATATAGTCATTGAAGACATTACATTATACAAATACTTTGTTGCAGTGGTTTTCAAACATTTTGGTCTCAGGATACTTTTATGCTCCTAAAAATTATTAAGAACTCAAAATAAAAATATTATGTATTATCAATATTGAGTGAATTAAAACAGAAAGCTTAAAAATATTAATTACATTATAAAAATAAAATTTCATGTTAACAGGAATTATATTTTTACAAAAAATACCTGTTCTTCCAAAAATAATAGTGAGAACAATGGCACTGTTTTATATTTTAGCAAATCTCATTAAAACCTAGTTGAAAAGACAGATTCTCCTATCTGATCTGCATTCACTTTACCATAATGTCACATGACATGTTGCCTCTAAAACACCCCCCTGTATACTTGTGAGAGAATAAGAATAAAAAGATAAACAACTTCTTATTATGAAAGTAGTTTAGACCTCCCTGTGAAGGGTACTGTGAACCTCAGGGCTCCCGAAGTTCACTTTAAAAAACTGCTGCTTTATCAAGCTATTTGCAACTGCTTTTCTTTCTGACATTATAAACTTACATGTCTCCATGCCTTCATCATCATCATCCACTGTGGGTTTATCGTAAGACTTGTCAATGGCAGCTCTGAAGCTCTCGTTGCACCCCCTTCCTCTGATTATCCGAGGTCGTGGGCGATGGAAAGGAATATCTCCATTCAAAGTCACCTCAGCAACTGCTGTCTGCAGACTTTCTAATGAGCTTGACTTCTTCAGACCCAAGGAAGGCCCCACATCTCTGCTGGGGGAACCTTGGAGGGTTACAAAAATAAAATGTTAATTAGAATTAGTGGTGGAATTTATATTCCTGAACATTTATAAATTATGGAAAAAATTAAGTTGTTTTTATTTTTCCCAAATAGATATTAAATTTTGTCTATTTTCTTTATTTTCATGAGGTAAAACTTTAAGCTTTAAGTTATTAATTTCCATTTTTAGCCCAACAAGTGAAATTTTTGTCAGATCATCTATTCCAAGTTATGTAAATAATCTAAAAGAACCAGAATAACCCAAAGGCTCACTAGTAGAGCACAAATAATGAGAAGGCAAAGGTAAGCAACCAAGAGTACTTTTTTTAACTTCATCGAAATTAGTTTTTGATAGTTCAAAATTTGGAAATATATTTCCAATTTTTAACAGAAGTTACACTTTCATATCAATGAGCTCAGTCAAGTACAGTGCAGGTTCACAACTCATACCTGAAAGAGAGCACAAAAGACTACATGTCACCGATACCATTAGGGCACCCTGACACCAGGCTGAAACCTCGTTCTGGGCAGTATTAGCATTCTATGGAAAGAGTCAATACAAGACTTGAACAGAAACAAATTACATAAGGGCTCTCCCTAGAGAGAAGTAACGGAGGAGAGACTGAAGAGCTGACATGAGGAGTTAGACCTCCAGGCCTGGAAATATCTCCTTGAGAAAGATGTGCTAAATAGAAGGAAGAAGGCTTACCAATTACCAAAAAACATTTCAGTAAGATGGAGGGAAGAACTCAGAGAATTCACAATTTGCCCCTATTTCTTGAGATCTAGGGCAGAAACGCCTAAGATAACACCAAAAGCACCATGCTTTAGAAGGCAATCAAAACAGATTTCTTTAACGAGGTAAGCAAGTATCATCCATCACTGCCTGACCTGGGACTTAAAAGTAGATAAATTTAGCCTCTAGATGACTGAAGTACCTGTTTTGTACTACCAAGTGGGAAATCCAAGTTACAGAATTTGTTCTTCACGTACATGATTAGAAAGACTCCTGCAAACAAATGGGCAGGTAGGAGAGACTAGTTTTGTCTCTACATGGGTCATTAGCCCCTAGATTGATTAATAATTCAGGAGTAGTTTGGTATGGTATTACTAAAAGATATACGGTGATGACATAGGCTTTCTATGGCTCAGAGTGTAAAGCTGAGTAAAAATTAAATTCAGAGAGTCAAAACAAGAATTATCTTTTTAAGATTCATTTACATTACATCTTCACCTAATTTTCACAATGAGATAGCAATTTTAAGTTTAAATATGTAAAAATGTAACAGGCAGAAAGACAGACAGATGATTCCAATGAAGAAATATCCCATAATTATTGTGCTTGGGGAGAAAAAGATGATTTATTTAACTTTCTCAATGTAGGTTTGCATATATATAGATTATTTTATGACAAAAATTCACATAAACTATTTCTTTCCAGGATGATCAATATTACTTTTTCTCTTGATAACATTAGTATAACTTTTGACAAGTTTGTGTTCTAAATACCCGTAAAAGTTATGTCACAGGATGGAAAACAAATTTTGTTCCAAGTAACTGAACAAAAAGTAAGAAATCAAGGAACCAAAGTGAATAAAGCAAATATTTGGTGATTTCTTGGTTTCATAAAATGCACAAAATAAACTGATGAACTTTTACAGATCCAGCGACATAGAAGCATGGAACAGACAAGAACTGCAGAGGGAAGGCGCAGGTGGGGAGAGATTAACTGGTGAATTTATATGCATGTATGCATAGCCCATGGACACAGACAATTGTGTAGTGAAGGCCTGGGAGGGGCTGGTGTGGGGTTGAGAGGGTCAATGGGAAAAGAAAACAAAGGGGACCATCTGTAATACTTTCAACAATAAAGATAAATTGTAAAAAATAAATAAAAAATAAAAACTTGGAAGAAATATCCTTGGGTGATAGTTAACAAAAAATAAATTTAAAAATATACATAAACGCAGGCAAATCTGGGAAGCAAAACAAAGTATAACTAAACAAGCAATAGATATTTTGTAAGTGTAAATCAGAGGTTATACTGTAGAAAAACATTTTAACAAAATGTTGATAATTATCAATGGTGTGTATGGGATATATGACAGATCAATGAACTACTGTCTCTATATTAATATATGGTTAAAATTTTTCACAATAAAATGTTATAAGAAAAAGCATCTGTAATTTTTGAATCAATAACAGGGATCAGTAGACCTGGGGCCAAATCTGGGAAAAAATTTTGAAACAAATCTTGCCTGTTTGTTTGGATATATTTTATAGCTGCTGTATGCTACATCAGAATTAAGTAACTGCTATAATGGCCTACAAATATTTGCTACCTGGTCCTTTACAGAAAGAGCTTGCTGATTCTTGATCTGTAAAATGGATATTATTCACCTAAGTATTATATTTGTCAAAGAAACTTTAACAAAGGTTTAGTTAACTAATGTGTTTAAATTCCTGGATGAGGTTTAGTGAGATCCCTAATATTAAAAATTCTGCATTTACTATTAAGGAAAATTGAAAATTTGTTTCTCTATTAAAATATGGGCAAAGAATTAGTGGTATTTACAAAACACACAAAAAATCAATACCTTTTAATATTTAAATAATATTTAAAGCTCCTTATATAAATCTTTTAGTTCGTTAGGATACTTTACTTTTTCTATTCAAGGATTAAACTGTTAGCAACCCAATTCTCGTCTAATTCCTGTCCTCTCTTTTCTTTCAGAAAGTAAATTTACCTCCCAAATATCAGAAAACCCTTAATTCCAGGAATTAAATGAAAATAATCATCACACTATTTTCCCAAGGTCTCGTTTTCTATTCCTACCCCTCTTGCTGAAAAACAAGTACAGAATGTCTTTTGCAGGGGCAAAGGGAAATGGAATTCAATTTTAATTATAAAAGGCTATGGTTAGACAATCTATGCTAAAAATGCCACTATGACTTTACCAAAAAACTCTGGACTAAACTATAAAATCATGATAATCTTAACAATTCAAGTGAAGTGAAATGAGAAAAATAACTGAAAATGTGTTGTCTATATAATAATTTTTTTTTTTGCCCCAGCCCAAGTTTTTCCAATTTAATTTGTAGGATGGACTGCACATAGTAAAAAAAGAAAAAAAAAAGCTCTTTATATTTAGGAAGTTAAAACACTATAAACACAATTCAATTAAGGTGATAAAATTTCCCTCTCACCATGAAAGTTATTTAATGTTTCCAGTTAAAATCTGAATATCATTATATTTAATCACAATGAATTGTTCTATTCTGTTTTAGTAGTAGTGAGTTGTTTAAATTAAGTATTTTCCTTTATTTTATCTAATTGGCATAATGTAAAAATTCATGTTCTTTATTGAATTTTTTTCACTTTGGTTTTTATGAACATTAATTTGGACAGAAGTTACTTCCTAAAAGTACTGTACAATAATATCTCCAAAAACTAATAACTAATTTGCATATGGAAACTATCAAAAATTATTTTCTTTAGCCTTATTTCAAAATTTAAATGAATTTTATGTTTGATAAGAGAAATAACTACTTACTAACAGCTGAGGCTATAGTCAATTGCCTTGCACTATAGTGAATCCATGATTTATTGGATATCATTTTTACAATCCATCTTTTACTCTACAGAATGTGAAAACTCCAATTCACAATCATCTTTACATACATATGTAGGATACACATTTTCAAATCAATTACTACTGTAGGTTAAAAAGGTGAATTGAACCTAATTAGTGGTAAGTGGTATAACTGCTACATCATATTGGGCCTAGAATAATTAAAACACTATTCTCATTGGACAAAGCACATTACTTTAACTGTAAATAAAAAATTTCCTTTTATTATATTCATAAAATAACATGAAAAGTAAAATATACTATAATGCAAAATCCCAGTTCAATATAACCCATTGTTTCTATAGAATGGTTTAGACAGCATTCTGAAGTCACCCTAAATAGTTAACAAAACAAAATAACAAAAACTTTTATTATTTTATTAATTTATTCATCCTCATCTGAGGCTATTTTTCCATTGATTTTTGAAGAGAGTGGACGAGAGAGGGAAAGACAGACAGAAACATTGATTGGTTGCTTCCTGCATGCGCCCTAACCAGGGCCTGGGCCAGGGAGGAGCCTGTAACTGTGTTGTGTGACCAGAATCACACCGGGACCCTTTGGTCTGCAGGCCAAAGCTCTATCCATTGAGCCAAACTGGCTAGAGCACAAAAACTTTTAAACAGGTTCACAAAGTTAAGATAAGGAACAATATGTATAATACAGTCTAATTTCAATGTCAGGTAACTATGAGCTAATTCTTGCATTAGAAAAAAAAGGTTTTCTGAGTGAATAATGACAGTAATTACTAGACATTGTCCTTCGATGACAAATATTTACACTTGTGCTATTATTACCCTTTTCAAATAAAAGTCACCACTTTCAAAATATGTCTTTGGATGTTAATCTAGGCAAAATAAATAATTTAAAAACAAAAGTCTACCCAAGAGATCATGTCTTCAGGATTTTGATTTTTCTTAAATTGTGACAAAACATTCCTACACAAATATAATAAAGGAAATCTAGATTGTTTAAGCAATTTTGAAGCACTAAATTACATTTCAATTTAGATGTACTACACTGATAAATTTCTCCTAACAGAAACTTTTTCTTCTTGTACAATGAAAATATCCATGCAAGACTGGAATACATACATACAGTATGATTGGCAGCTCTATAATTATGATAAGCTTCTTGGACCACAGTTTCTATGGCAACAGTTTAATGGTCCATTCTTACCTGCTTTCTGGTCATCCACTGTATTGAGTTTAGTCTCGTCAGCTACTGTTAAAAGGTAAATGTATAATGGTTAGCCCAGTTAGTCCCACAGCCCAACATGCTTCAACCATTCCCAGATCTTTTCAGTTATGTGATAATTCTTATGTAATATTTCATGCAAATAATATGAAAACTCAAGCAAATATATATAATCAAAAGGGGGGGGGGGGGGGAAGCAGTGTCTCCATGCAAATATGCCAGTCATTTCATTTCACAGACATGGAATGTTATTTATGTTAGCATATCATAATTAGCCAAAGCAATGTATTGCCAAATTTTTCTTTTATGCATGTAAAATGTAATTAATTTAAATTAATGTTTTTAGTCTTGAAGTATAAAAAGCCACCAAGGAACAGCATAAATAAGTTACAGTTGATTAACAAAGGGTTTAAAAATCATTCAATCAGTTTACAGACATGATTATTTTATTTGTTTGTTTGTTTGGGTGGATTAGAATTTAAAAAGAGACACTACCTAATTGGTGTTTGATTGAACCACTATGGTTATTTTCCTGCTCTCATTTGCTTCAAATACTTTCTACAATAGTCTCTCAAATTATTATTCAATTAAATGCCTTTCTTCTCAACACATGAGAGTTTCTATTAAATAAACCTTAAAGAATAGCATTAAAAAGAAAATATGAAGTACCCAAATTCTAGACATGGATTGAGATAATGATTTTTCTCCAAAACTTTTTCTTTTAGTTCAGAATGCCAAAACCAAACAAATATTATTTCAATGAAATTGGTTTTAAACAGCCAGTGTTAAAACATTTCATTGCTTCAAATAAAGATACATGAATATAGCATGATATGCACCATGTGTTTATTTCTTTTCTCATTAGAAAACATATATATTAATATATTGCACATTATATAAACATGCCATTTATGAGAAATATGTTTATCTCAAACTCTGAGGAAAATTAATTTTTGCCAAATTATCACATTTCTTTTCTCTATTGCTTCAAGTAAACAACATGTATTTGGGACCATCAATTTTAATCTGAAAGCATCTATATAGATAAAGATTCATGGAGACTGTACTCACTACCTAAATCCATGCTTTTTGATTTTCGTGTTTTAACGATATCCAATTGACTGGCATCTGAAAATTGCTTTGTGCGTTTTTCTGACATACTCTGGCGTCCAAATCCTTCTCGTTGAAAAGCAAGAACTGGATCAACATCTGGACTCAAAGAGCTGGTGTGAAAAGAAAGAAAAACATAAACATATTTACTAAAAATAGAAGACATTCAATTTAGGAAAGTTCATATATACCTGTGTATATGAGTGTGTGTATAAGTATATTCCTCAAAAATATTTAAACTAAATTACACAAATATAATACAGTTTTTAAAACTGTGGCTGTATAGTAATAGGAAGACACAACATTAATTTACATTTAGTAATTCTTTCTCCATGTGAGTTCTCTCCTCTTCTACTTTCCTCTGACATTTTCCTCACTCTACTTGACAATACATTATTATTTTTAAATGATTATCAAAAATAAGCCTTGTGTCTTTTAGACATTAAAATGATTGAAAATTTCAGGAAACTTTCATATATTAATACAAATATTGGCAGCAAACAAGTCACTATATAAATTGAAAATGAATAGAAGTTTTAAAAAAGATATACGTTTTCTGATCTTCTTATATATATCCTTTATCTGGGGTTACAGAAAATAAAACCAAAGCACCTTATGGCATGTAGTTTCATAAGGATGTAGTTTCTCTGCAATACTTAATCAACTGAGAAGGTCAACTCAACAATCTTTATTAGAACCTATTCTGATTAAGGCCTCCTACTGGGTACCAAAGTCAAAAGACCTCTGATCTCACCTGGCTGGCATGGCCAGGAGGTCATGGTTCGATTCGCAGTCAGGGCACATGCCCGGCTTGCGGCTCGATCCCCAGTGTGGGGCATGCAAGGAGGCAGCCGATCAGTGATTCTCTCTCATCATTGACACTTTACTCTCTCTCTCCCCCTTCCTCTCTGAAATCAGTAAAAATGTATTTAAAAAACAAAGAAAAAGATCTCAGATCTCTGAGTTCCTAAGAAAAATACCAAACCAGAAGTATATAGCAGAAGCTGTGGCTGCCATAGCTGAGAGAATAAACAGTATTTGAGGAAGTCAGGAAAAGCAAGACTTAGACTAGATGACATTTGATATGGTCATACCAACACAGTGGCTGAAGCAGAGATGATGAAGTGTATGGCAAACCATTGGAACAGGATACAGTTTGATGTGTTTTCCCAATGGAAGTGGCAGGGATGATAGGAAATCACTCCTATTTGTAAAAACCTGTAAAGACTTTAAAAGGCATCTCACGTTTTCTGAGCACAGCCCATACAATGAAAATCATTTTGCTCTGGGCACACTGAGAAAATAAATAGCTTTCCTATGTCGGGGCTGTGCCACCTTGCCTATCTGACCAGGTAGCAGAATGTGCCTCCCCAGTTAACTAATCTGCTGGAATGTGTGGGGGCCACTTCCCCTATGTCAGCTGGGTTCATGACAACCTTCCTCATGCTCCTGACGGAAGCAAGCTTCACGGGCCCTTTTTGAGAATTATCCTCCATATTGGGAAAAGGATAGTGATCTAGTTTGGATATCTGTAAGATATTAAGTTACAGCTTACTGAGCATAAAATAACTGGCTCTTACAAAGTAGCTAAACCAAAACTGGTGAAAAGGAAGACATCAAGGAAAATGCTCTGATGTCAGGCTAGGTCAGTGGTTGGCAAACCGCGGCTCGCGAGCCACACGTGCTCTTTGGCCCCTTGAGTGTTCTAACGCCGCTTCTTCAAAATAGACTCGCCCAGACCGAAAACCGACTTCTGCGCATGGGCCACGAAGTTTCAATCGCACTGTACGTGTGCGCCCGTATGTGGTATTTTGTGGAAGAGCCACACTCAAGGGGCCAAAGAGCCGCATGTGGCTCGCGAGCCGCGGTTTGCCAACCACTGGGCTAGGTGAACTGAAATGTATTGCCCGCATGTCCTACATGCTCAATAGAGAGAATACTAGTTGCTTCATCCATCTCACAAGGCCCATGAGAGAATTCAATGACATAGGTGAAAGCCCTTTGTAAACTGCAAAACCCTATACAAAATAACTTATTATTGCCCAACACTTTCTCAAATTAAAAAGGTAATACAAAATATGATAATGGAAATAGGATCCTTAAAAACCACACAAAGGAATACTCTTTCTCAATCTTTTCCACCAAATACAAAGAATTCCCCTAGAATGAGGCAAGGTAAGTGTCTAGGGCTCCGAATTTAAGGCAGCACTCACTCTCAGGACCATGCAAGTTCAGGGTTGGAACCTGCGAGTGAGTGCCTCCTTACATTTTTAACCCTGGGCAAGTACCCTGCCTCACCCTAGTCCTGGCCCAGGTACTGAAAAAGGACATACCCACAGAGACTGGGAGGTGAGCCCAAGGCAATAACAATGTATTTTTGTTTTTGTTTTGTAAAACACTATCATATATGTATATGCCCTAATGAAGTTATTTTGTTTATATTCTACACTAACTCTTTCCATTTTTAACATATATTTTCCTATAAAACTTTATCTTGAAGCCTTATGTGCCCACTCACATCCAAGGATGCTTACAGGCAGCTGATATTTGAACAACACTGGGGTTACTAGAGCCAACTACCCCCACCCCCCAGCAGTCAAACATCCATATGTTTTTAATCCCCCAAAACTTAAGTTGTCCTTCAGTATCCATAAGGATTGGTTCCAGGACCCTCCACAAGTACTGAAAATCCATGGATACTAAGTTCTCAATATAAAATGGTGTACAGCAATCATACAGTCAGCCCTCTGTATCTGCAGACTTCTGATCACAGATGGAAAACAGTACAATATTTATTGAAAAAAATCTACGTTAAGTGGACCCATGATGTTCAAGGGTCAACTGTACTGTGTATATAGGTATGTACAGAAATAGTGAGCATTATATATATAATTGTATATTATTTATGCATATTTCTTAAATATATATGCTTGTGTGTTATGCTTACATAGTAGTATTCAGATACTACTATGCTTACAATTTCCAAAGCACATACATCCCAATTTAAATATACAGTCCTAGAAGTGAAAAATTAAAACCCATATAATTAAAATCCAGTAATGGAAAACTCGAAATAACACATTTTCAATAAAATTACTTTTTTATATGTTGAAAGTTGATCTCTTCAACCATTCTGCATGTTTGTTTGTTTTAGTATCATGTGGAATATTTTAAAATCTGAACTCCAATAAGGCATCAAATTGATGAACAGAATGAATTTGAAATACAATTTTAATAAAATTACTGGTAAAAATTTTTCAAAGAAATATAAATTGTTATTGATAATGCTATTTGAAAACTACTTATCATATTTCATAAACTAATTTTATATCCTCTAAAGTTATGTTGTCATTAAAATTAGATATACTGTTTTCCCCATAAACCATTGTTAATGTTCCCTAAATCAACTAATGGATTGAAAAAAGTATATTCTATTAGTTAAAAAATTAAAATTTTAGCCATTTGACATATTTATCATTCCAGTACAGTGAACTGTAAACACACACAATTTAAAATGTCAAATGAGTTGGTGAATTAATGAGTCTTAATATAACTAAATATTCTTAAACCATGACATATTAATTCTTCCCTATCAATAGACCCATTAAACTACTTTCAGACACAATAAACAGTACAGTAGAATACATAACAAGTTATATTTCAGGACTAACAGCTGACTCTTTAAAGAATGTAACCATATCCTGACCCCTAATGTTATTAAAATTCCAATTATTAATCCTGTCTTATTTCCCTTTTGTTTTCATAAAATTTTCATCAAGGATTAGGGAGATATTGTCAGGTTGAAAAGCTTACATTTTCTGCTGTGATTCAGAACAGCTGCCATTCTTGTTTAGATAACCCTTTATTCATATTGTTTTCCTTGCCCCACATCCCCCACAGAAAAATCATACAAGTCCTCGCCATTTCAGGAATCCCTTCAGGGAAGATAATGCCACAATTAATTCCTGCTAGTTATTTATTTGCTTTCACCAACACAGAGACCCCGATGGAACTATTCCTCTGCCACCTTCACAATTTCCCATCATGGCAGAGATTCAAAGGCTTTTGTCCCGAAGATGAATGCTCTTCCCTGTTGTTGCTCTCACTTCAGAAAGATAAAATCTGTAGCAGCAAATGTAAAGGCATCTGTGGAGTTCAAATGGGGGTTTACTTAAACACATTCAGATAAGTTATTATCATGGGGGCTCGACTGGAGGTCTATTTTTATTGGTATATATATACATATATACATACATATATATATACATATATATATATATATGTATATATATATTATTTTTTTTTTTTAAAGAGAGGAAGGAAGAGGGATAGGAGAGATAGAAACATCAATGATGAGAATCATTGATCAGCTGCCTCTTGCATGCCCCCTACTGGGAATCGAGCCTGCAACCTGGGCATGTGCCCTGATGGGGGAATCGAACCAGCGACCTCTTGGTTCCTGGGTCGATGCTCAATGGCTAAGCCACACTGGCTGGGCTGGAGGTCTATTTTTAAATCCTGTGTTTCAATAAGAGAATTAAGGAAAGAGAGAGAAAAAGAGATAAGAGATAAGAGATGAGAAAGAGAACGAGAACGAGAAAGAGGAAGAGGAAGAGGAAGAGGAAGAGAAAGATAAGAAGAGAGTAGGAGAAGGGAGGGGAGGGGAGAAAGAAAGAGAGATATGGACTTTTCAAGGGTGCAAATAAAAGGTGAGATTGTTCTCAAAGAACACTGATCCATGGAGAACTGACCCATGACCGGGATGTGTTTCATGAGCTCATGAGAGGAATGGGGGAAGAGGACTGCGGGGGTCGTTCATTTTGTTAAGGTCATCACTAAAATGTTAACACAAATAAATGCCAGTCACCAGGACTCATCCTATCTAATATTTATTGTTGATGCAAGTCTAGGGAAGAGGAGGAAACAGAAATGGGTAAGTGGTGAAGGAACAACACTATAATCCCATATAATAATAGAGGAATATGCAAATTGTCCGGGACGCCGTAATGTCACAACCGCTCAGCAGGAGGCATGTACAGAAGGAGCGGGTGGGCGGGGACTGCCATCACCAGAAGAGCCGCCGTGGCCCAGCCCGGGGTGGCCCCCGGCGGAGGCAGCCCCCACACGGCCTGGCCTGGAGGCTGCCCGGCCTGGGAGTGGCCCCTGGCGGAGGTGTGCGTAGGCATGCCCAGCGCTAACATGACGCTGTCTGCCTGTGTCCCTGGCCAGGGACGTGACGCTGCCTGCCTGTGTTCCCGCCCAGTTTATTAATAAATTTATATATTATTTTCATATACATTTTACTAATTTCCTTTCATTTCTGACACTTCTATTATAGAGAAAGGGCAAATAGCAATATTAAAGTATTTCCTCTAATTAATTCCCTTTTAATATGCCCAAATTTTGTGCACTGGGCCACTAGTATTAAAATATAATTTTGCGGATGTATTCCTAAAAGATCCCAGAGAAAGGGCAATGAGAAAATTCTGGTATAATGCTTCACATCGTTTGTGTTAATTATCAATACAATCTTACAAGGTCATCGAGAAGCAGCACTTTCCTATTGTTTATTGATTTATATAATTGCTAGGCATGCAAATTAAAACCCACATCCACATTCATGGACCACACATTTGCTCAATAATATCAAAAGCTTACTTCAATTTTAAAAGATACAGGAGAAAAAAAATAGCATCAGACTGCCCAAAGTCACAATACTACAAGCAAGAACTGGGTGAAAGAAGGTGAAGGGATTAGCCAAAAATATAGATATATACACAGACACAGACAACGGTGGGAACCGCCAGAGGGAAGTGGGGGTGGAGGTGGGCAAAAGATGGATGCACGATGCAGTGAGCAGACGATGTTTTATTGAGCTGTGCACTTGAAACCTGTATGGTTTTGTAAACCAATGTCACCCCAATAAACTCAATTAGGAAGAAAAATAAAAGCCCATGAAAAATAAATAGTATAGCTATAGCACTCTTAAAATAAATCTTCCCATTCTCAGAACATATCAACTATTAATTTAGCCAAAGTCATCTAATTATAACAAATTTTGAGTTACCTTAGAGATTTGTATACAATGTATTTACTTAATAGAAAAACAATTTATCAAATTAAAACTGATAAAAAACAATAAATAGTAAATTAACAAATGAATAGGGTTTTCTGGTTAGTGGTAGTTTTGTTATTGTTTTGGCTAAATTATTATACAGCCCGCAAAGGCTAAAACAATTGGGCAAGTTTATAGGCTTTGAGGAAATATTTTATTAAAAGAATGATAATAAATAAGAGTATTCAAACCATGAAAATAGAACACTGCCAAAAAAAAAAAAAAATTAACTGTGCTCAGTGATAGAGCTTCTAAAAACACAGATAAACTGTGATTGTAATTCACTAATGTCTTCTGTTCCCTGGAGTGTGAACTTACCAGTCTGCTGAATCACTGATTCCAGCCTTAGCCCAGGGGCCAGGGTCTGTTGTCACGAAGCCCACGTCATCATGGGAGCTGGACGATGACTGGTCGGAGAGATGGGGAGGGAGCACTGGCACCCGGTCATCCTCTATGATGACAGTATCGTCTTGGGGCATATTCACTGTGGGGGACAGCTGGTATTTACCTGTCCAGTGAAAAAAAGAAAGAAATTCTAGACTCGTGTTAAGTGTTAATGTGTATTAATACTTTGCTACATCAGAAAAAAAATCTAAATTTCCAAACATCTGTTCAACCTGATAGAACACAATTTAATTAAGGCAATTTATTTTTCATAGTTGAATGTCAAATGGACACCTCAAGTTTATTCCTTCCTCTACCACCAGGGCTATGTAGCTCTGATCTGAGTACTCATTTTCTCTGGTTTTAAGTTTCATAAAGCCAGATATGATCTCCAGAATGTCTTCTAATGTGAAAATGCTACATAGTTTCTACATTATGAAAGTCCTTTGAAATTTTTTTTATCAGGAAACTTAGAGGGAAGCCCTGCAGAATTACATCAACCATTCACCCATTCATTCATGTAGCAGGTATGTAAGAAAGACTTAATTTCTGCCCCTAAATCGTTCAAACCCTAGAGAAGGAGATAGACATTTAAAAGGTGATAACTGATTGGTGCTATGAGTGACGTGCAAAAAGTACTGTGGCATTCTCTAGTGCTGTTACTGCCTGGGTAACTAGAGACAGAGGATGCTCAGAATCTTAACAAAAGTTAAGATCAGAGTTGGGTTTTGAATGATTAATGTCTTTTTCATCGGCAGGATCATCATTCAATGCATGAAGCAGAAATGCCCACGGTGCAAACAAGTGATGCTTCAAAGATGAGCAACTATAGAATCAAAGGTTTGGGAGAAGATGGCACAATTGATCTTGAAAAGTAAATATTAGAATCTGAGCCCTAGCCGGTTTGGCCCAGATAGAGCATAGAGTTCGATTCTGGTCAAGGGCAAGTACCTTGGTTGCAGGCTCCTCCCCAGCACCGGCCCTGGTCAGGGCTCATGCAGGAGGCAACCATTTGATGTGTTTCTCTCATATAGATGTTTTTCTCTGTCTTTCCCTCTCTCTACCACTCTCCCTAAAAATCAATGGGAAAATATCTTCTGGTGAGGATTAACAACAACAAAAAAAGAACACAAACAAAAAAAGAATCTGACTGCCCAGAGATTTTCAGCCCAAGACAAGGGAGCCTATAAATTTTGATTTATTCAATTAGTATATAGTGTTCTTGGTAAGGAAAGACCCAGAACTGTCTACACTTATCAGTTTTTTTCAGGAAAATCTGCTCAGGTTCAGAGATCAGCGTGACAGGAATTTACATTTCTTAGGATAAAATTATGATTCCAGGCCCTAGATCCTTAAAGATAAAGCTGGGGTCTGAATGATGCCATTTTCCTCCCAAAAAAATGCCTATTGTTCTTCTGGCTAACTACCAAAACCTTGTGCCATAATTATGAGAAAGAACTGTGGACCAAGCTTTGATGCACATGAATACTTTGTGGGAGGCCATGCGCACAGAAATCTGTAGCATGGATGATATGGATCCACTGGCCTGGCTTTTCCAACTAAGCAAGGAAAATAGACAATTTTCCTATCCTCTTACAAGAGAATGAGAAAACTCTCATTTTAACTCCAATGTCCAAAGCTGTTAAATCAGCTATACTAGTTCTTAATACCAATAAAAATGATAAGCCACCATTTTACAGAGGGTACACTTTTCCTGTATTATAAAGCAGTAGAGGCCCAGTGCATGAAAATTCATGCACTGGAGGGGAGGTCCCTCAGCCCGGCCTGCCCCCACTCACAGTCCAGGAGCCCTCAGGGGCGGGAGGCGACCTGGCAATCAGGGGAAGGTGACGCCCCATCACACCTCTGCTGCTGCCGCCCTGATTACCTGAGCCTCGGGCGGCCCTGGGCAGCTGGGCAACAGCCATCTGAGGCTTGCCTGTGCCTTGGGCCAGCCCTGGATGGCTGGGGGCTGAGGGGATTGGAGTACTCCAGAGGCAGGCGCACGGTGGGGCTGAGGGGACTGGGTGCCACCATCTTTGAGGGCATGGCAGTCAATTAGCATATTCCCTCTTTATTGGCTGTGGGCGCCACCATCTTTGAGGGTGGGGCAGCAATTATCATATTCCCTCATTGGCTGTGGGCGCTGCCATCTTTGAGGGCGAGGCAGTCAATTAGCATCTGTGGGCACCACCATCTTTGAGGGCAGGACAGCAATTAGCATGATCCCTCCTTACTGGCTGTGGGTGCCACCATCTTTGGGGGTGGGGCAGTCAATTAGCATATTCCCTCCTTACTGGTGGTGAGCGCCGCCATCTTTGCAACAGCGTAAGGGTCAATTAGCATATTCTCTCTTTATTAGATAGGATTGCTTAAAATAGCACAAGAGCAATGTGTAGAAAGTCTATTAACATTTTAACATCAGTCTTAAGATTTAAATTTTGAAGTAAATGATAATTTTTGTTTTAACACTATTATGGAAATTTTGGGATGACGAATATATGGTCTTTAAGGATTTCTAAAATATAAATGATACTAGACATTTCAACAAAGGAGCAAAAATTAAATCATATATATATTTTTTCAGGATATCCCACAAAAGCAACCTTGCTAGAAATTTCAGATGCATTCATTATTTAGCATAAACTACTCTATTATAGAACTACTACACGTTCACTAAAAGTTCTACTCGGCATTTTATTAAGAAAAGCACTACTTTGATTTGAAATGCATTCATTTTGACAAATTATAAAAACTAGCAACCTCTTATGAACACTCATAATAAAAATATAAATCATATTTAATAATTGTTTGCCTTTCTTGAATTCAAGTCACTCATTTATTCCCACTAGAGTTTTAGGATATTAGGAGAAAGACAGAAATCTGTTCAATAAAATATCATTCATAAATAAGGTTAGACAGTCTAGCACTATTCCCCAAAGAAATATTTCCTTCTCAAGACATACTTTTCCCCACAAAAGTGTACAGAATGACAAAACCAGAATTTTCCCTGACAGCTTGCTATTGACAAGGCATGTGTCAAAGCATTAAATGCCAAAACCCCACACAGGCAAAATATATGGGAAAGAAATATTATGGCGTAATTACAGTACACTCATTTTTAACACAACTAAAACTCTTGGGTTTATACAATCTATTCTGAGAGACAGCCTAATAAGCAATATGGAACACTGAATGGTTCTTCAGATGACAATCCTTTTTCATAAGATATTTTTAGTAGCAATATTGTACCTTAGTGATCCAAAAAAATTATACATAAATGAATGGCAAGAAATTTCCCTAATAGTGAGATAGGAATTTGGCTATTTTTCTCTCATCCATGATTCTGGAGGCTAATATCTTTAAAAATTTGAGAATTCATATTTTCCATCAATATTCTACTTTTTAACATGCTTGCTAGGAATATAGTTTTAGAATCTGACTCCAGGAATATATTGGGGGTAATGGATGACTAAATTATCTAACTCCATATTGTACCAAACTCCACCTAGTCAATACCTCTTAATTACGTTTGCTGTACTTGGCACATCATAAATGTGAAACCTTTGAAAGATGACTTGAGAAGCCTTTGATCTATTTTTTGATGGATACATATTCCCTTGTCCTCAACTAGTTAACTAACAACTACAAACTAAAATGTCAACCAGTCAATATCCTAAAGAGGAGGGAAACAATGAGATGCAGGATGGTTGTTTACTAAACATTTATTCACTGGCACATTTACATAGAAGGCAATGCCATATATGATATTAAAAACAGATGAAATGAGAAAAATTTTTCCAGTGATTGACTCACAATAAAATATTCATGTTCCATTTTTCTATATTGAATTTCTAACAAGATGAAATAATATTAACATAATTTTTTAAAAACTCACCACAAATGTGTGAAAATAAAAGCTACTAAGATTAAATTCTAAAATGGATACAACAGATTTCAGTTTTACTTTAGATAGAAAAATTCTTCAAATTAAACATTGGAAAAAATTTAAGGTTCAATGCGCCCAAATGTCAGCTTGTAACTTTATGAAATGAGTATGTTGGTTAAATTAGCTATGCCTAGTACTGTTATTATTAATTAGTTAGGATGGTCTAACAATTTGTAAAGTATTTTTAAGGCTTTTAAAATAAAGAAATCCTATGCAGGCTCACTGCAGATTTCTTTGTGATGGAAGTCCAGGATGACTCTTTTAAAATGCACAATAGTGGAAAGTCAGCCAATACGAATGACATTTGGAGACATCTTGCCTTTGGTTGCAAATATGGTTGACCCCATCAAAAGCTAAGGAGATGCACAGACAACAGGGGGGTGAGGGCATTAGTGGGAGGGTGGGGGGCAATGAGGGATAAGAAGACGTATGTAATACCTTAATCAATAAAGACATTTTTTAAAAAAGCTAAGATGGAACAGGTTTGAGTAATGTGGGACTCATGACTCAAAAATATACATGTCATTTTGGTTCAGAAGCACAGAAACTTTGCAGCTTCAGACTTGTCACTTAATTTCTTTGGTCTATAATTCCTTGAACAGAACATAAGGAGGTTGGACTACATGATTTCTAACATTGTTTTAAAAGATTAATTTCTTTTATTTTTAGATGACAGTGGTTGCCAAAATGGAATAGATTTTAGAGACTGTCTAATATTTTTTGCTTAAAGCTGTGAGTACTTATAAATTGATGGGAATAAAGAATGAATGTCACAAGTTGTGTGATCTCAGTATTCCCCAGAAAATAAATAAAAATCACCATGGGATCTTGGGATTTCATTCCTTTATTTGTTAATTGGGAAAGTGTGGCTGATGACATCTGACATCCTTCCATTTCTAACAATTCTACCTTTTTAAATCTACTTTTTAGTAGTTTCTTTCCTAGGGTATGTTCCCATTGATATGAGTCAGAAAGTCTCAAAGTCATTCTGGTCTAGAGTCAGGCCTACGTAAGAAATATTTTATGTGAAAATTCACCCTGTTTGCATAAAATAAACCATTTCTTAATGTAGTCAGCTAGAATTTCAATACCAAGTTCTAATAGAATCATAATTGATCATGAAGTAAATGCCATCACCCCCACTAGTGTCTAACAGGAGTTAATCTAAAAGCATAAAAGACAAGCATTTACTAAGCAAGATCTGAGAAATTTCCATGTACCTAGATACTATGCAAATCAATAAATTCTATTGGTATTGGTAGAGATGCATAGAAATTCAGTGCTCTAATATATTTGGCACCCTGTTTTGTTGTAAGGTAACATCATTTGCAGGATTTCTAACTTTAAGGGGAACTGACTTAAAGCGTATCTGTGTTTTAGGGGCAATGATATTGAAATAGGGGCTGACAAAGACTGAGGAATTCTCAGATTTTCAAAACTAAAAATAAATCACATTAAGTACATGTATTTCTCAGGGTAAAACTATATGGGATCCCTAGATTACAGTACAACATGTAAAAATATTGTCTTAAGAAAATATCTAATTATTCAACGTCAATTGGCCTATCATCCAATGTAAAGAGTCTGTCACCCCCCAGCCCAAAGGGCATGCACAGTATATATCACAAAGCACAGAGCTGGGAGAGAAGTTACTACCTTGGGGGAAGCACATAAAGTTTTAAAAGTCCATTACATCTCTATCTGAGGGAATGGAAAACAATGCCAATGACAATGCAAAAGCAAGCAGACTAATGAATCCATAGCTAACCAAATCAGGGCAACAGACTACAATGAAAATGAAGGAATCCTCAACCCAAATATACAGCATTTCAAAAGGTTACTAGGTGGATTTTGTTTGGTTTTTGGTTTGTATTTTAGTTTAGTTTTTCGCCTTCCTCTGAAGCATCAGGGATTGGAGGCAGGACGCCGGTTACAGGAACTGGTGGACCAATGGTCTGATTCAGTATGGCAAGTCCTATGTTCCTATAATAGAGGGGAAATTACAGCATATCACTTTGTATGCACACAGATCCAGGCACACATGCACTCTCTCTCTCAAGGGGTCTGAACTTTTATCAATAAAAAAGTATTTAGCAAAGATAAAGTTTTATACCATATCCAAGAAAGTATGGAAAATCCAACAGCAATAATAAATTAATGTGATAATTACATGAGATGCCTGTCACCTAAAAGGTGCACAATATCTTTATCATCTTCCTCTGCTTTCACTTAAGCCAACCATGGAAAAAGGAAGAATGGTGACAAAATAAAACTACAGTTGGCATGTCTACATTCTATGTGTAACAAAATAAATGAGAATTTAGCAATTTTTCCAAACTAGAAAGCTAGAGGAATTAGAGAAAGAACAACAGAAAACTTTAGCAGTCATGTTTAAGTATTTTTCCTATCATGCCCAGCAGAAAGTTCTTTGAAGGCACAGATTGTTTGTATTCATCTTTGTATCTATAACAAAAGTGTATATACAATGCCTTGCCAATAAACATCCACTGATGAATGAAGTAAATCCTTCTTCTAATGAAGCTTCACGATGGAAAATTTAAATGTACTAAATCTATACTTAATGTACTCAAAATAGAGTAAAATTTAGGGTTTAGCTTTATATTAGCAAAACATACCAGCAATAAAAGTGTTTTATGTCAGTTGCTATTTTAATCAAAACAGCTTGCTGTATTTTAAATTTGAAAACTCCCAAGGTAATACCAAGATGAGCAACTCAGTACATCCAACCAGTCCTGTGGCAAAATAAGTCTTATTAACTGGGTCTGTTAGTAGAAGCTACACTGCTACAGAGCAAGTGCACACAACCTCATTACCCACTGTGGGCCATGCACACAGCACCGTGTTGAATCCAAACAATGGATGCCAAAACCTTGTTTCAGGATTTTAAAATGAAGGCTTTGAAAAAGTAGAGATGCAAGAAAAAATGGTACTCTCCAATTAAATGCAAACAAAATAAATGTGAATATCTTACATACACGTACGTATTTTTCCTCTCCCTCCAAACAGCGCTACCATGAAGCCTCCTTGCCATAAACCACTACATTTTGACCTTTTAAAAAACACGGCTTCATTTATTATCTCAAACAAGCTAAAACTATCGTGATCACTGGAAAACATTTCTATGGGATCCCTTTATTTTCCTTCCTACATTACAGGATCTAAAACTCACTTTAAAAAAGCAATGTATTGATTTACTCTCTTCATATTAACACTTCCTGAGTGATTATAAAGAACCTTCCCTTTTCCTCTTGAAAACATGGCCCTCTTTTACATTAATATTACATTAATAACCTCTGTGTGAACCAGTTAAAGCATAAAAATAAGATGTGATAAACAGCTTTACCTGACTCACCCATTATCCTACTGAGTGCAGCATTTCTTGTGGGGGATTCATCGAGCCTCTCAATCCCACTGTAGAGGGAATGGGAAATTCTTCGTTCTCTATCATCCAACACAGTTTCAATGGGCAGCTCAGGTGCCAAGGGGCTCCCAGGTGACTTCAGCTGTAGACAAAGGGGACAGGGGAGAGTCAGGACTGAAGGCCTGTTAGTAGCATGGGGATATTATAACAACTTGTCCAAGGCTTGCATCCAACTGGGTACCAAGTAAACTATAACTTTTCACCATGTACCATAATAATTTGTGATGGCAGCTCTGCCTAATGACCAACTTTCTGGGCCACTTTACACCGTGTCTCCCATTAAGTTCTGTCAGATTTCAACCACTAGAGGAAAAATATGTATATTAAAAGCTATTTTAAAAAAACGTATCTTGTTGCTTATGTTTTTCAGTTTGACTGTATCTATTTGAAGTCAATTTGTAAAGATTTAATTCAAAGTTTTTCATAAGATGTTGCTTTGCACAAGGCATGCAATATCAGAATGGAAGCTGGACATTAAACTTTACTTTTTCACCTACAGTCTGTGTGAGTGCTGGTAGAATTACTACTCACACTGTAAGACTTAAAGACCACTTGTCAGCTCATGTGTCTTGAACAATACACTGAGCCTAAATTTCTTCTGCTAGACATTAAGAATAATCATCCTATTCTCTGATTGTAATCTTAAGCATGAGACAGTGAATAACTGAGAAAAGCACTTTAATATAATACAAACAATGTTCTAACGAAATAGGCAAAGATGTGTATTTCACAAACATATACAATGGGTCAACTTCTATCACTATGAATAAAATTACATGTGGCATTCTTTAAAATAGCAGTGCCTTGCAAGTCATATTCCCCATAAAGATAATATGAATAAAAAACCTATGTTAGGTTTTTTTCAAGGAAGAACAAAGCACACTTAACCACACTCCTCCCAATGTGGGCTCTGAGGTTAACCCAGGGACCAGTATCTTAGGGTGTTTTGGTGCTGGCTGCAGCCAGAGGCAGAGAGTGCTTGGGAGGCAGGGCAGCCCAGCACAACACAGCAAAGCTGGAAGGAGACTGCATTTTCCAAACAGATGAAACCCCACTGTGGCAGTTCCGTTGCCTGAACAAATTATGATTTCTGTAAGAAGATATCATCTGTTTAATATAAATGAGATATTTAATGAAGTTCCGAATTGTAGACTTATCTCTCCCAGTCGGATAAGCACTGGGGAGATTTAATGCATTGAAGGGTCAACACAATTACAATTGAGGCACGTCGAACTGTGGGAGAAAAATAAACTCACAGCGCCAGTGAATTAGACTCAATAAGGTTTAAATTGTGAAATGAGCATTTGTTTTATTAGTTGTGTTGTTTTTTTTTAAGTTGCAGATTACAACTGACAGCTTTTCTGAAAAGTAAATGAAATATTCAAGGTCTCTGATGTATAAGAATAAAAGAATATTTTCTGAAAGAATAATAAGGCTAAACTCCAAGGTACTTTGGGGACATAAAAACAAAAGCAAATGAAACAAATACCGGACATCTTTAAGAACGAGTATACTTGAATTTTTTAAATAAGCACATACATTAAAGACTTGCTATACAATAGGCGCTCTACACACAAGACCCACTTGCTATGCAACCATTTATTTCATCATAAGACATCCTCAAGTTTGCTTAACAAATACATTTAATTAAACTATATAACTGCAGTTTTCTAGATGATAAAATCTTTATAAAGCTCCTTATGAGAAAGTCCTAAATATATCAAGAGGCTACTTTAGAATTTTACAAAGTCAAATAAAAATTAGATATTAAAAACTGTCCATGCAGGCTTTTTGAGAAAAACAGTAAGATGCCTGCTCAGATAGAACTTCCAACTTGACCACTTTCCTGGGAAAGAATACACACCTCCCCTGCCTCCCTAACCACATCTAATTTGCATCTCAAAAGACAGATTTAAATGGAGAAATCAATGAACTACCACATAAATATTTAACAGAAGATACAATGCCTTTCTACTTCAAAAAACAAAAACAAAAAAAACACAAGACAAAACCTGATTTCAAATATTTTGCTGATTCGTGTGAGTGTACTAGAGAACAAGTTTAAGAACAAGAAGTGTTGTCCGCGTGGCACTCAGCTCTCAGGGGCGGAGGCAGAGCCAGGTGGCCCTGGGAGAGCAGTCCAGGCCTCTCTACAATTCAGGCTGCTCCCAGGCCCTGTCAGACTACTTATATCAAAACTTTATCAAAATTAAGCTTAATTAGAAAAAAGGAGAAATGAACTGCAATTTTCACTTTTTCGTTAGTTATTTAAAGTGCAAAAATGTTAATCAACCCAGCTTCATTCCGTTCAGAGCTCCATCCCTACAAATGGGAAAGCTCAACACCTGCTGAAGACAAATAAGCTCCAGGTTGAAGCAAAATAACATAATGTGTAGCAGTGTAAAGTGATGCTGTCTTTTCCTAAAGTAATGTGGAAATGTACAGTATATCACGGTTCAAAAAATACCTTATACGTTTGACCAGGCCAATTATTTCACTTTGTTGTCACTAACCTTACAAAATAATAAGCAAAGTGAATAATAAAGATTCAAGGGAATCAATATTTCTCAGAACTTTATTTACAAAGGTATAAAAACTGGGAATGATCTCAATATCTAAAAATAATATAAATAATATGCTCCTTAAAAAGATATTCAAATGATCATATATTGTTGTTATAATCAGAAAATAACAAATGATATTTAGTAACAAAAAACTGGATATTGTCCAATAAATATGTTTTTCATCATATACTTAGCTTCTTCTTATTAGGAAAAGTTAAAATCTTGGTTTCTTATATAAAACTAATACAATTTCTGTGGGGTTTAGTAAAATTTCATGTTGTTTAAAGTATGCATTAGCAGGTTGAATGATATCTTTCACATTTAAAAAATGTATCCCATTATCTCGACTGTAAACACTGAAAAGCTGGTATAGATATGGCCCTCACCCCCTTTTACAAATTTAGAAGTGGGTCCTACTTAGTACTTGGCATGATCTCATTATTCGATATTTCAGTCATCATGGACTTAACCTGTTATCCCCAATGCCTGGCACAGAGCACACACTGGTTGAATAATGAGATGAATAAAGTTAATCCCTAGTCAATGACTCAGAGATTCCTTAGAATGGTTAATAGAGATCTTATACACACTAGGCCACAAGGAAGTAGGCCTTTAAAGTTGATGGAACTGCACAATGTTGAAATGAAAAGAAACTGACCTAGATTTCAATTATGCATTGAGAAAATACTCACATCCAAAGGATACATGAACAGAAAACAATGAATAGACAGGGTTTAGCTTTGGCAGGACAGTGGCAGGATGTTTAGGACCATTGGAAAACACAGATATTTACATTACGATTCATAACAGTAGCAAAATTACAGTTATGAAGTAGCAACGAAAATGATTTTATGGTTGGGGGTCACCACAACATGAGGAACTGTATTAAAGGGTCGCGGCAATAGAAAGGTTGAGAACCACTGCTCTAGACCCACTTACAGAAGCAGGAAGAAGGCGGCAGTGAGGGAGAGAGCGTGAGCGAGTAAAGGAGCAAAAGAGGAGTGTGTGGTCATGTGGGAAGTGTGTGTGTGTAACTGAGGCAAAGTTAGATCCCGCAGGATCTTGGGGGGCAGGCTGACTGGGCTCGCTTAACTAGGCAGCCTCTGCTGCCATTGCAAACAGTCCCAGATCGGACAGTTCTTTTTCAAGGGCCTCAACTTTTTAAAGGGGAGAGCTTCTGTGACTGGGAGCCCAGCCTCACCAACACCCGGGGTGCCCTCAGATAACACCTGGGACTCTACAACTACCCCCACCAGGGACCTGCAACCTTGGCTACAGTTCCATGGTCACCGAGACTCCAGCCACCCTGGGTACAGACTCCTGTGAGTTCCGAAGCGTGCTCCCCTCTGACTGACCCAACGCTTTAGCCCAGGGCATTGCGACCATGCAAGCAGCAGCCCCTCAAGCAGCCAGCCCCAGGCTGAGGATGGCAGCCTCATGCAGCCTGTCCCCCTTCAAGGAGCAACAGCTGTGCAAGTGCCCCCCCCTCCACTGTTGGAGGAGCAGCAGCCGTGTGTGCAGCCCACCCCTATCTGAGAAGCAGCAGCTGGTGAGCAGCCCACACCAGTCCAAGGACCAGCCTGCCCCCACCCGACGAGCAGCCGCACAAGCTGCCCGCACATGTCCAAGGAGTGGCAGCCCCACACAGCCCAACCCTGTTCAAAGAGCAGCAGCTGCATGCAGCCCACACCCATCCAAGGAGCAGCAGCCGTGCGAGCAACCTGCCCCTGTCCAAGTAGCAGCAGCCTCATGAGCAGCCCGAATCCGTCTGAGAAGTGGCAGTCCTCACGAACAGCCCGTCCCCATCCGAGGAGCAGCAGCCACGCTCAGCCTGACTCCGACTGAGGAGCAGCAGCCTTGTGAGCAGCCCACCCCCGTCTGAGGAGCAGCAGCTGCATGAGCAGCCTCACCCCACCAGCCAGAAAAACCACCACTACCGCGAACAGCACCCACTAGAGGAGCTGCTGCCAACTGAGGACCAACCACTACGGCGATAGCTTGATGAGCAGCTGCCACCCGAGGTGCCACTGCCACCCAAAGAGCAGTCCCTGCACGACTTGACACCTAGATCCTTTGGTGAGAACAAAAATGGGTAGACAAAGAAACCCCCAAAGGAAAGAAAAGGAGGAATCTCTAGAAAAGCAGCTAAGTGAAATGAAGGCATGCAGGATGTCAGAAAAAGATTTCAGAATAAGGTTCATACACTTCATAAACTGGATGGATGAAAAAAATCAACAACTTATGTAAGAATCAAGAGGAAATAAAGAGTGATACAGCTGCAATAAAAAACACCATGGAAAGTTTCAACAGTAGACTAGAAGAAGCAGAGGACTGAATTAGCAAATTAGAAGACAGGGAAGCAAAACACACCCAAACTGAATTACAATTGGAGAAAAAATTAAAAGACAGGAGGAGAGCCTAAGGGAGCTTTGGGACAACATAAAACAAATAATAGGGGTGCCAGAATGACAGGAAGAGGAACAAGGGTTAGAAAACCTATCCTCTCTAATAAAATGGTAATATGCAAATTAACCATCACTCCGCTACATAAGCCACGCCCACCAACCAAGCCACGCCCACCAGCCAATCAGGGAGAGTATGCAAATTAACCCCAATCCAAGATGGCTACAGCCACAGTGAGCAAGGTTTCCCAGGTAACAGAGCAAGGCAAGCTTTCCATAGCCATTGCAGGCCTAAGCCTCCACTCAAGCTACAAAGTTTCAATTATAAAAGGTAAACAAATTCAAACAAATGGCGGCAGAATGGAGCTTGAGAGAGAAGGCCTGGGTTGCCGGCGGCAACAGGGGAAGCAAAGCTTTCCGCACACCCTGGCCGGGCTCACCCGCTTAAGGCTACAAAGTTTCAATTGTAGAAGGTGAATTAACTGCCACAGAGATGGCTGCCGCCCCGGAGGGAGCAGCAGGCTTGGCTCCGCTCCATGCTACAAAGTTTCAATTGTAGAAGGAAAATAAATTCCAGATACCAGGGCCTCCCCTTGGGTTGCCAGGGGGCGTGGCTGGCCTGCAAACCACCACAGGCCCCTCGCTCAGGCCGCCCCACGCCCCAAGGGAACCCCACCCTGATCCAGGACACCCTTCAGGGCAAACCAGCTGGCCCCACCCGTGCACCAGGCCTCTATCCTATCTAATAAAAGAGTAATATACAGATTGATCATCACTGCAACACACAATATAGCTGCCCCCATGTGGTCAAAGATCCTGCCCCTATATGGACACAAGATGGCCACCACAAGATGGCCAGCAGGAGAGGGCAGTTGGGAGGCACCCGGCCTGCAAGGGAGGGCAGTTGAGAGGGACCAGGCTTGCAAGGGAGGGCAGTTGGAGGTGATCAACCCTGCAGGAGAGGGCAGTTAGGGGTGACCAGGCTGGCAGAGGAGGGAAGTTGGGGGCAAACAGGCTGGCAGGGGAGCAGTTAAGCATCAACCAGGCTGGCAGCGGAGTGGTTAGGGGGTGATCAGGCTGACAGGCAGAAGCGGTTAGGGGCAATCAGGAAGGCAGGCAGGCAAGCAGTTGGGAGCCAGCAGTCCTGGATTGTGAGAGGGATGTCCGACTGCCCGTTTAGGCTCGATCCCAGTGGGATCGAGCCTAAACGGGCAGTCGGACATCCCTCCAGGAGTCCCAGATTGGAGAGGGTACAGGCTGGGCTGAGGGACAACCCCCTGCCATGCACGAATTTCGTGCACCGGGCTTCTAGTTTGAAGAAATAATATCAGAAAACTTCCCTGATGGGGGGAAGAAAAAATCATACAAGCACAGAGAATCCCAAATAAAATGAACCCGAAAAGACCCACACCAAGACACATCATAATTATGATGGGATATGTTCATGACAAAGAGAGAATCTTAAAGGCTGCAAGAGACAGACAGAAAGTTATGTACAAGGGATATCCCATTAGATTATCAAATGATTTCTTAACAGAAAGACGTCAGGCCAGAAAAGAATGGAAAGAAATTTACAAAGTGATGCAAAGCAAGGGACCGAATCCAAAAATACTCCATCCATTAAGGCTGTCATTCAAAATTGAAGGGGAAATCAGGAACTTCACAGACAAAAAAAGGCTAAGGGAGTTTGTCACTACCAAGCCAGCAATGCAAGAAATGCTAAAGGGACTGGTGTAAAAAGAAGAAATAAAAAGGGAAGGATCACAGGAACAAAAACCAAAAATGGCTACAAACAAGTGCCTTTCAATAATAACTTTGAACGTAAATGGACTAAATTTTCCAATCTAAAGACATCAAGTGGCTGAATGGATAAAAAAAAATAACCCATATAAATGCTGTATACAAGACACCCACCTCAGAACAAGGTACTCAAACAGACTGAAAATGAAGGGATGGAAAAATACCTTTCAGACAAATGGAAATGAAAAAAAAGCTGGGGTAGCAATACTTATATCTGACAAAATAGACCTCAAAATGAAGGCCATAACAAGAAATAAGGAAGGACACTTCATAATACTAAAGGGATCGATACAAAAAGAACATATAACCCTGATAAACATATATGCACCCAACGCAGGAGCACCGAAATACATAAAAAATACTCCTGAAAGATATCAAGGGAGAGATCGACAACAATACGATCATAGTAGTAGACTGTAATACACCACTGTCATCACTGCATAAATCCTCTAGACAAAAAAATAAGCAAAGAAACAGCAATACTAAATGACTCACTAGGTCAGATGGACTTAATTGTCACGTTCAGAACATTTCACCCCAAAGCCATAGATTATATATTCTTCTCAAGTACACATGGGTCATTTTCAAAGACAGACCACATATTGGGTCACAAGCAAAGTCTCTCCAATTTTATGAAGATTGAAATCATATCAAGCATCTTCTCAGGCCACAATGGCATAATCCTATACAATAAAAGGCTAATATGCAAATTGACCAAACGGCGGAATGATAGGTTGCTATGACGCACACTGACCATCAGCGGCAGACACTCAACACAGAAGCTGCCCAGTGGTGGTCAGTGCACTCCCATGGTGGGAGCGCCGCTCAGCCAGAAGCCAGGCTCAGCCAGAAGCCGGCAGCACTAAGGATGTCCGATAGCTGGCTTAGGCCAGATCCCTGAGGAAAGTGGGGCCAGTGGTCAGTCGGCCATTGCCTGAGGGCTCGCAGAGTGCAAGAGCGGGCCTAAGCTGTCAGTGGGACATCCCCCAAGGGCTCCCAGACTGTGAGAGGGTGCAGGCTGGGCTGAGGAACGCCCCCAAGTGCACGAATTTCATGCACCGGGCCTCTAGTTATATAATAAAAATGAATGTTTCTACATCACACTGCTTTCCACTGTGAGATGTTTAGTTACAGTTACATTGTTTCTCTTATTGGTATGAAAATTAATTTAATTATTATTAACTAATTCTCCATTTAAAAAATAACACAAAAGCAAGTCAATGGTCAATAACCTTTCAAAACTTGGTTGCCTCTACATTGACTACCCACTGAGCTCAAGAGTATATATATATATTTTTTGCAAAATATGATTGTATTATAGGATCAGGTAATTGATCATCACAACCTAGAAAGCTTGCTTTAGATACTATTAAAGATAGACTTTAAAATTAAGAAAAACACAAGCTAGTTTGATAGCATTTTCAATTTGCGTGATTTGTTAGTAATTTTTTTCTTACTTTATTTAAAAGTGTGGGAATTTTAGCATCAATAAAAATAAACTACATTTTCAGTAAGTTCTGTTCTTCATAAACTGTCCAGTCCCAAGTATTTTCTATAGATGGCAAATAATTTATAATAGATCTATGAAATTTGTTTAAGGTTCCAATATTAGTTTTTTATTATATATATAATTTATTTTTACCTTTAATTTTCAAATGCCCTGCTAAGAAAGAACATGTTTTTATTTATTTGGGAAGACATGACCATAACATTCCTACTACCCCTAATTACATAGTACAGCATATATTTTGAACTGAGTATGTATTACATAATAGATATAACTGAAAAAGCAGGCACTCAAGGGGAAAAACAGTTAACCTTATAGTGAAGGAGAAAGAGGAGGTAGCAGATAGAAGTGGAGGCTCATACTTTTGACAATGCCAAAGGATAAAGGGGCTTTGTCAGAGGCACCCATTTTCTGATAAACAAATGAACAACTCTAGTTTCGTTGTTTCTCCCTCCCAGCTACAACATTGCTGAATAGAAGAGAATTGTTGGCTCTGAGCAGGAAGGTGTGATCTCAGCCAAAGGTGCCTTTAAGGTCCCCATCTTATCTGTTGAGTTGGCAACAGAAATACTAATGCGCAAGTAGGAATATTTTGGCCACAGAACTACGAAAACACATCACAACTCACGGATAACACAATAAAACCACGGCACGCAAAGATAACTTATAGTGGTTCAAGGAAAAGTCCCGGGACTTGCCATGCTCAGTCCAAAGTCAAGACTGAAACTCAGTCTTATTATAATTTTAAATGCTAGTGCCTTTGGTCTTTTCATTTATTTGTTCTTTACCTCACTGCACTTGCTTATTCGCCTTGCAACAATGAGCTGGATCATTCCTCGCTTGTTCCCTTCAGTGGACATGGACCTTCTGAGGGTTTCCATGGCGTCTTGGTTTGTCTTGCCCAACAGGGATTCTCCATTCACTGCTATCAGCTGATCATTCACCCTAAGCCTTCCATCCTGAGAAGCAAACAGGTAAAAACAACACTGTTACAAAAGAAGTTGCTTTCATTTTAGTTAAAAAAATAAAATAAAAACAATGCCAAAAAATAAAGAGAGGGGGGGACTTTAATCCTGATGGACTTTCCCAATTGACTACTAGCATAATGTCCAAGCAGTCACTGTAGCCTTTGTCCATTTCAATCATTTATACATTTGTAAAACAAGTCATTATCATAATCTGTTTACCAAAATAGCATACTAATTCAAAGGATACAAAGTGATTACTTTCTTCCTTCCAGAGACACCCACAGAGGTTATTTACAACCCAACACAAGCCAGAGCTCAAGGCTATTAGACAAGTGCAGAGAGACAAGTGCCCCCTTAACGAACAACCAGGAAATTTTCTCTAGACTGGGAAATAGGATAAGTGATCCATAGACAGTGAAGGGGAAAAGAAAAGATGAACCTTTATTTTATGGCAGCTCAGAGCCAGAACCTAAACTAGGTCTTTGTATAGATTATCTTCATTTAACTAGTATGATTATGGGTTGTAAAATCTGTGAGACAAAAAATGGGGAGTTGAAGCCATGGACACCACCTCAAAGTGAGAGATCACTGATTTTTATTCTAGTTGCTTGATCATGGTTAGGATATTATGGAAAAAAAAAGAAACCCCACAAACAAACACAGAAAATATTTGTTAAGTGTTATAGGATATCAGAATATGCCAACACAAAATATACCACTTTGGCATAAGGAGGATTCTGAGCTGATGGCAATTGAGAAATGGCAGACACAGCAGGTGTTCCCTGCTCTCCCTTCTGCCTGAACACAGGACATGCATTTCCTTTATGAAGGTGTCCCCTCACTTCTCCCAAACCAGGAAGGAAGGACAATGTTCAACACCAGAGACATAGATGGCAAAGAGATTAGTCTGCGTAAACAAACCTTACAAAACAAACCTTATCTATCATTAGTTTCCCTGATATAATTACCTTCCCAAAATTTACAGCTCCTAGAAGCCCAAACCCTTTTTCCTTTTATTAAACACAATGTATTGCTCTTTGCTTAAATGGCATATAACCTTCCAAGACTCACCTTTTCTTCAGTTTATACTTCTTTTCTGTGGAGCCCCAATATATGTAAAATTTAAAATAGTAACTTCAATAAAATTTTAACCTTTTTCTCCTGTTAATCTGTCTTTTGTCTCCCAAGTTTAACTAATGGGCCTCAAAAACACAATCTATGAGGTATAGAAAGTCTGTCCTCCTCTGCAGTGTATACATTTCCAAAATAGTTATAGGGGTAAAATTAAACATTTTTGTTAATGGACATAAGCTCGATAAAGTTGACATTTGCTTACTTTAGATGCTGCTCCTCCATTAATAATGGACTTGACAAAGATTCCCAAATCCGCATGGTTCTCTTTTGACCGGTTACCTTTGACACTGACACCGAGACCTGCGGATCCTGAATCATTAAGTGGAACTTCAAATGTCAAAAATTCCCTGGTGCCATCAGGTGTGAGAACAACATCCTCCTCGTCTGCTTTCTAATAGGGAACAAAATTGCAAAGCACATTATATTCCAATGTTTCTTCCTCACAGATATTTTTAAAGGGCTAATGAGCAGTTCTTAATCATAACAGGCACAGTATCTCCACCAGAGTTCCATGACAAAATCCAGGATAGCAGTGCATCTGTACCCCTTGGAAGTATTCCTGGGGACAGCTGTTATTATTTATATGCAGCATTTATTTAAATATTGAAACAAACCCAAAACAGATTATCAGAAAGATAGGGGGAAATATAGTGAAAAGGACTGAAAACATGTAGACACCTAGAGTTTGGGATTTTTTTGGGGGGTGGGGGGAGGAGGGAAGGGAGAGGCAGGAGGGTTTCTGTTTATACATGGTGGGGCAAAAGTAGATTTACAGTTGTGAGTAAATGGAACAGAGTTATTTATTAATCATTGTATTATTTTCAATATGAAAAACTGTGAACCTACTTTTGCCTCACCCTGTATATATTCTAAACCACAGGTGAAAAACAATACACAAATCAAAATAAACAAATATAACTCATTTGTCCCTTGCTTTTCATTAGGAACTTTCAATGTTATTAATAGTTTTATGCAGAGAAGATTTTTCACAAAACTTTACCAAACATAATTTTAGGACTATAGATACAGTCCTTAAAGGCCATTTGTAAGCTTCCCTTCACAGGAGAACAAAGACCAGGAAAAACTGGCTGGACACCAGCAATCAGACCATATAAGGAACGGAAACTGTCCTGAAGGCACCTGATGGCACACCTGCATTCCATCCGCATTCCAAGCCCACCAGCTCAGCCCCCAGACCCACTCACAAGCACTTCCCACCAGTGACTTCATAGAAGTTTGAAACTCCAGCTCCTGGGTGCTGCCCTCATCTACCCAATCAATGTCCCCTTGGCTTGATGCTATGCAACCTTTGGATATCCCATCCTTCATCCCCTTTCTTTAAATAAATTCAATGTTCCTTTATCTACTCTCCGAGATGGCTATTTAGCCTGCCCAAGTACCACCCATTGTTAACCTTTCATGTACTACAGATGGGATTTTTCAAGCGATATTGTTTAATAAATTAGCTGTATATGCAAGCTTTAATGCCATAATTGCAGTCATCAAGGCATAAAAGACTGTTTTAGAATACAACTTATTTTAACTTACATAAACTTTTGCCCATCTTAACACAGCAAGGAAGAAATGAAAGCTTAAAGTCTAACCTAATTAAATGCAGTGAGATGACATATTCTATCAATAAAAATTGCCCTAGCCAGTTTGGCTCAGTGAATAGAGCATTGGCCTGCGGACTGAAGGGTCCCGGGTTCGATTCCGGTCAAGGGCACATGCCTGGGTTGCAGGCTCAATCCACAGTAGGGGGCGTGCAGGAGGCAACCAATCATTGATTTCCTCTCATCATTGATGTTTCTATCTCTGTCTCCCTCTCCCTTCCTCTCTGAAATCAATAAAAATATATTTTTAAAAAATGTATGCCACAAGATGAAGCAGTGTGCCTCCTCCTCAGTAATCCCACCCATGGCCAAGACTTCAAATACGTAGATCTCTATACTCGTCACCTCCAAAATGAGGAAGGCTAGAATTCTTTTTCAAACTCAGCATTTACAACTACATAATGAACATGTAGCAGGACCTCCTCAAATCAAAACTATATGCCTCATCTAGTACTACAACCTATTTATCCTCCCCTTTTCCCAATTTTGAAATATTAGACCAGCATCTACCTAGTCACTCAAGTTGGAATTATCAAATTATAATTGATGAATGGCTAAATATAGGGTGTCCCCCCAAAATGTATACACACACTTTGAATAATTATGAAGGCAGTGTTTATTAAAATATATTTCATTTTCAAAATTGAGCTATCAGGTGTTAAAGTGTGCATACATTTTTTTGGGGGGACACCTTATATATAGCAGTACATAAGGAATATAATGTATCCTTTAAAGATTGTGCTTTTACAGATTGGTTCAATTACACACATGAAAGCAGACTACTGCAGAGTAATGAAACTATGGGTAGACTTCAATTGTTCTCTTTGTATCCAAACAAACGTTTAAAATTTTCTAAAAACAATCAAAATTAGCATAATTCTACAATACTTTTTAAAGGAATTTAGGGATTTGACATGCAAGCTGAAATATCTCAATTAGATGAAATAATATTTGGAAGTACGGAATTTATCAGTAAGAAACTATTTTTATAGCTTATTTTAACATAAGAGGTATGCTAGTTTAACATAGCTAAATCCATAATAATGTAATTCGTAAAGTAATGCTCCTAATTTACTAATATTCAATGTTAACATTTTATGGTAGGACATTCATTGTGCCAGCTCAACAGACAGCCTCATAGTTATGAGAAAAAGGTACATTTCAAAGACACAAAATAATCCTAATATATAAAAACCCAGGGTCTGTAACGTCCAAAACGACTGAAGGCTCGACTGACCAGAAGTCAGTCCTGCAGTCAGTGCTGGGTTGCTGTGGTGATCCAGCACTGACTGCCACCAATGCGGGCACAGTGATCCAGCACTGACTGCCGAGGGGGCTGTGGATCAGGCCCGCAGAGGCAGGTCTGATCCGCAGCCTCCGTGGCAGCTGTTGATCAGCCCTTGCCTCTCTCTTTCTCTACGGGCTTTACCAGCAGCTGCGCCTGTTTCTCTCCAGGCCTCCGCGGGGGCTGCTGATCAGCCCCGCCTCTCTGATCAGGCCCAGAGACAGGCCCGGAGGCGCTGACTGGCATAGAAACTGACCAATCAGAACCAAATCTGGGTGAACTGTGAGGAGCCAATGGCTGCCTAGGAGGCGGAGCTTTTGACACTGACTGGCATAGAAACTAACCAATCAGAACCAAATCTGGGTGAACTGTGAGGAGTCAATGGCTGCCTAGGAGGTGGAGCTTTTGACGCTGACTGGCATAGAAACCGACCAATCAGAACCAAATTGGCCAGCAGGGGAGGGCATACTTAGTATACTGAAAGCATTACCACATATTTATTATACTGACATCATTATCACATACTTACTATACTGATATCATTAACACATATTTACATACTGATGTCATTACCACATATTTATTATACTGATATCATTTATCACATATTTAGTATACTAAATGCTTCATTACAGAGAACTGTTACAAAGTCTTCAGAGTATAGGATCTCTTCATTCTGATACAAAGGAGGAGCCAATTTTCTATCACCTTAATTATTAGTCCATACAGATTCTGAACTTTATCAAGTTTCTTGAATCAAATTCTTTCTATAGAATTTGCTCTTCAAACCATATACATAATCGTGTCCCTCATATACATACATGTACACTCAAAGTGATTTTTTTCAATCAGTACAACCAGTCAGTTCTTCCTTTGCTCATTACTCTATTGACATTTTGCCCTTTTAATGCCCAGAATAAACAGGGCATTTTTACTGAGCATATTAAAAGCAAAGAACCTGCAGGATAGGCAATTTGCAAGCTATTTACTTCCCCATTATCCTCAGAACAGCAGAAAAGACACATACTTCTATCTGCAGTGAGACAGCAAAACCAGACACAAGTCCCAACACCATGGCCCAACTTTCCTTCCTCCCCAACAACAGTCTGTCCCCCAGGTCACTCTGAGTCTGCAGTGCATCTGCTAAGAGAGGAAATAAATGTTGATTATATTAAGTAGCAAAAAAATAATGAGAAATCTGAGCTTCAACATATGGAAATTTTGATGAGTGTACAAAATAGTAAAGAGAGGCCAAAGAAATAGGATTTGATATATATCATGAGTCCATAAAATTATAGATATGAGTAAAATAGCTGATATGGGGCTCTGAAAAGAAATGAGTGACTCAGCACATATTTTATCACTTGCGAAATCTGATTCCTGTTAATATTTTAGCCTTTGGTCCTGACACAGAGCTCCTAAACCCCTCCAAATTTTCTTTTTCTTTTTTTAAACTATATTTTTTTATTGATTTCAGAGAGGAATGGAGAGGGAGAGATAGACAGAAACATCAATGATGAGAGAGAATCACTGATCGACTGCCTCCTGCATACCCCCTCCTGGGGATTGAGTCCACAACCCAGGCATGTGCCCTGACCTGAAATCGAACCACAACCTCCTGGATCAATAGGTCGATTCTCAAACGCTGAGCCTTGCTAGCCGGCCACCCCTTATAATTTTCTGAGTGATAAGAGCATCTTTTGTTCTAATGAGGGGATTTTTGGTGGGTCACCAGAAAGACAAAGCCATGATTAGAAGCTTGAAACATTCATTCCTACCTCCACTCTCCAAAGAGAAAAGAGGGGATAGAAATGAAGTTAATAATCAATCATGCCTATATGATGAAGCCTCCATAAAAATCTCCAAAGTATGGGGTTCAAAGAGCTTCCAATTTAATGAACATAGCCACATACTAGGAGGGTGACACACCTCTACCCACACAGACAGTAGCTCCTGAGCTTGGGACCTTTCAGACTTCACCCTAAATATCTTTTCAAATGACCATTCATTCACATGCTTTAAAACATCCTTTGTAATAAATCAACAATAGTAAGTAAACTGTTTTCCTGGGTTCTGTGAGTTGTTCTAGCAAATTATTGCACTCAAGGAGAGAGTTAGAAGTTGTGTGTAACCTGGGGACCACTCCTTGACATTGGCATCTGAAGGGGGTGACAGTCTTGTGGGACTAAGTCTTTAACTAGTGGGGTCTACAATAACTCCAGGTTAATGTCAGAAATGCTTGGTGTAGTAAAGCTCACACATCTGGTAGGTGTGAGTAGAGAAATACAGCAGTTTGTTCCTGCTCATGGCTTCACCTTAATTTACTGATTTCTCTGTTACTCCTTCTCCATAGAGTTAATATTTTTATTGCATAGGTCATGATAAATTAATAACAACATGTGAACATTCCCACAACAAATGGGAAAAGGATATGAATGAGCAATTCATTAAAGATGAGTGGACCAAAAAAATAACTAAAAGGTGGTTCAATCTTACTTGCAACAAGACACACATCAACAAAAGTTATCAAATTGCTAAAAAAAAAAATAAGTTATTTTAAGTAATGATATTCAAGAATTCAGAAGGTGTGGCAAATGGGCATGTTCTTCACTGCTAGTGAAAATATAAAGTTTCATTATATATGGAAGCCAATTTGACAATGCTTATTGCTTAACCCAGAAATATAACTTTTAATAATATGGCATTTAAAAGTTAATTGTGGTTAGGAAAAAAGATTTAACTGTTAGGGTGGACACTGTTATAATCACAATAGATAAAAATTGAAAATAAGCTATATGTATGATATCAAGTAGATTTAAGATAAAGTATCCTTTAAAAACATTTAGTGAGACAAAAACATCTACAACTAAGAAATTGGGTTTTACCCTGTGGACTATCATAATTTCCAGTACTTCACACTCACTATCAGCCTTGATATCCTATTCTTCTAAATTGTTCAGTGTCTGTCTTTTCATATCAGTAAAAGCTTCATGAGGAAGGGATATATCAGTCTTTCCTTCTGCCTGGGACATAAAATTTATAAGCTACATGACATATGCCTGGGATATAACATATATTATTTACATAGGTACAGAAGAAAATCATTTTTTAAAATGCACATCAAAATGGTGGCACTGAAGTCACATAATTGCAGGTGATTGGTTGATATTTTCCTCTGCTTGACTTAATTTTCTACCATCAATATACATTACTTTTGTGTATTATAAAACCGCCATTCTGTACCATTCTTTAATACTCCTTCTTCAAAAACACAGTGTGGGAGAGAAGGAAATGTTGGGCAGGGGCTGGTGCTGGCAAGGGGAAGACTGGCTTTTACAAAACAATTACACCATAGTGGCTACCACCCCATTCACACACCTAACGAAAGTTCTTATAAAAGTGAATATTATAATTAAATATGTTATCGTAAATAGTAAACATTTCTGTTTTTAATTAAGAAGATTAATTTTTAAATATAGAGGTCATTTAGATTTTTGCATTAAAAAAATAACCCTCCAGTCATACTTACTCCCAAAGTTGCTTAATGTTAAATATTTTAGTTTATCCTATATGTGAAATGAATGTTTATGCATGTTACTTGTGATGATATTTTAGGGTTAAGTTTCCTATTGGCCAAGTTAACGTCATATCTGGCTTTATTGTGCTCTTTACTAATTCAAATAGTGGGTGTAAAATTTAAAGAATTTAGAAATGTGTTCCTTCATAACACAAATACTGAGAAATAAATGATTCATACCATTATTAATATGTAATGTTAAGCCAGAAAAAAAATCCTTATCCATTCAAAGAAATGTCACACAAACCGAAATTGAGGGACATTCTCAAAGTAACTTGCTCTTCAAAACTGAAAAACAAATATAAACTAAAGATATGTTTCAAATTAAGGGAGACCAAGGAGACATGATTAAGTCCCATGTCTGATCTTAAACTGGAACCTGAACAAGATTTTAATGCTTATGCATTCATTCAAACATTCATTCATTCATTCATTCATTCATGCATGCATGCATGCATGCTATTACAATGTGTAAAAATGGGAGAGGGAGGAATGGAAGAAAATTATATATCAAAAATGGGAAAAAGCAGGGGAGGGAGGAATGGAAGAAAGTTATATATCAAAAGTGGGAAATTAACAATTGAGGAAAGTGGGTGAAGGGTATACTGAAGCTCTTTGAACAATTCTAAAACTTTTCTGAAAATTCTGAAATATCAGAATAACAATTATACCTACTAAATTATTCAGAATAGTTTTTTCTGTATCTAATATAGTTTTTATTTTTAAATCAGGTATTACTACCAACATAATCTTTAAAATAATCTGAGTTCAATAGTGAAAAGAACCACTAAATTTTAAAGATATCTATTTTGTCACTATACCACAAAAAGACAATAAAAAATAAGATATATTTCCCAAAGAAAAGCATACCAAACATTAAGAAATCCTTATCTTACTATGGTTATAAGAAATTTCAAATGAAATCCTTAAACATTGACAGATCACTATATGAAGTCATTACTATTTTTAATATCATGAAAATATTAATATATTCCAATTTTGCAATAAGATTTTTAAATAAGTTTGTATCATTTGAATTACATTCACCTAATTACTTTATAAGTTTAAGGTAAGTTTGAGCATCTAAAGCACTAGAAACAGTAAATCCTATATAATAAAGAGCTAATATGCAAATGGTTATCATACTCTCACGCCCTCGCGCAGTGGCTGGGGGACCTGAGGCTGCACCCCCAGTCCAGCTCCAGGCTGGGGGAACTGAGGCTGCGCCCCCCGCCCTGCGGGGCTTGATGGGTGTGGGGCCGGCCAGGTCTGGGTCTTGCGCGATTTCGAGGTGCGTGTGGGTGGGCGGGACTTGACTCTAAATCACGCGCGGGTGGGTGGGGACTTGACTCTGGGTCCCATGGCACACCCCAGATTCTGACAGGAGGGAGATTTTCACATACATTTTACTAATTTTCTTTCATCTCTGACACTTCTATTATAGAGAAAGGGCAAACAGCAATATTAAAATATTTCCTATAATTAATTCCCTTTTAATGTGCACAAATTTCGTGCACCGGGCCACTAGTGTTTTATAAAATTCTTCGTGACAATAGCAACATTGGATGCTCAAAACCAAACCATTAAGGTCAACATATTTAGTGTATGATAGTATAAATTTTCAACAAAATCTCAAACTATAAAGTTTTGTACACTTTCATCTATGTTCTCTAGAATATCAAAGTTAACTTACATTAGAAGCCTAAAGAATTGTTTGATGAAGAGTTTATCTCAAAGAATTTGTACAAATTTTCAATAAAGATATAATGACTCATAATTTATTTCCCCATTAGGTTCCCCATTTACTTTGTCTGGCTCATCTATTTTCTCCTGATCCCCAGCTTTATTGAGATATAATTGACCTTGTGTTACTTTAAAGCAGTGGTTCTCAACCTTTCTAATGCCGCGACCCTTTAATACAGTTCCTCATGTTGTGTTGACCCCCAACCATAAAATTATTTTCGTTGCTACTTCATAACTGTAATTTTGCTACTGTTATGAATCGTAATGTAAATATCTGTGTTTTCCGATGGTCTTAGGTGACCCTGCTAGAGGTGACCCTGCTAGAGGCTCTACAGCAGCGGTTCTCAACCACAGCAGCGGTTCTCAACCTGTGGGTCACAACCCACAGGTTAAGAACCGCTAGCAGGGTCGCCTAAGACCATCGGAAAACACAGATAATTACATTACGATTCATAACAGTAGCAAAATTACAGTTATGAAGTAGCAACGAAAATAATTTTATGGTTGGGGGTCGACACAACATGAGGAACTGTATTAAAGGGTCGCGGCATTAGAAAGGTTGAGAACCACAAATGATTTAGGAACCATTTTTTTAGCAAGAACTATTTTTTAGCAAGCATACACACTTTAACAGCTGATAGCTCAATTTTGAAAATGAAATGTATTTTAATAAACACTGCCTTCATAATTATTAAAAATGTGAGTATACATTTTTGGGGATACCCTATATGTTCCAGTATTTGTAATTATAATCACTATGCTATACATTAAATGTCCAGAGCTTATTCATATTATAAGTTTATTCTCTTTGACCAACATCTCCCCTTTCTCTCCAACCCCCAGGCCCTGGGAATCCCCACTGTATTCTCTGTTTCTATGAGTTTGGCTTTTGTAGATTCCATATGTAAGTTATACATGTATCAAACAGTATTTATCTTTCTCTCTCTGACTTATTTCACTTAGCATAATGCCCTAAAGGTAGATACATGTTGTTGCAAATGGTAGGACGTCCTTCTTTTTTATGGCTGGATAATATTCCATTTTATGTGATATTCCACATACACATATCATATCTTTTTTTAACAATTCATCTGTTGATGTACAGTTATGTCTATCCGTAACTTGCCTATAGTGAGTAATGCTGCAACAAAAATGGGAGTGCAGCTTTCTCTTTGATATCTTGATTTCATTTCCTTTGGATAAATAGGATGTCCGAAAAAATGTATGTATATACTTTGAATAATTATAAAGGTAGTGTTTATTAAAATACATTACATTTTCAAAATTGAGCTATCAGTTGTTAGAGAGTATACACATTTCGGAGGGATACCTTGTATACTCAGAAGTAGAACTGCTAGAACCTATGATAGTTCTATTTTTAATTTTATGAGGAACCTTAATACTGTTTTCCATAGTGGCTGCATGAACTTACTTTTCTACAGTGAACAAGGATTCCCTTTTCTCCATATGGTCATCAATACGTTATCTCTTGTCTTTTTGACAAGACATTCTTCTAACAGATATGAGATGATATCTTGTGGTTTTGATTTGTATTACCCTAATGATTAGTTGGGTACCTCTTCCTAACCTGGTGGTCATTAGTATGTCTTTTTTGGGAAAAATTATATTCAGATCCTCTGCCCATTTTTTTTTTAACCAGATTAAGTTTTACGAGTTCTTTATACATTTTTAGATATTAACCTCCTACCAGATATATGATTTGCAAATATTTTCTCACACTCCACAGATTGCCTTTTAATTCTGTTCATTGTTTCCTTTGCTGTGCAGAGCTTTTATATTTAATTTAGTCCCACTTGTTTATTTTTTCTTTTGTTTCCTTTGCTTTTGGTATCTAATCCAAAAAACAAACAAAAATATATTGCTGAGACTGATGTCAAGAAGTTTACCCCAAAAGTTTTCTTCTAGGAGTTTTATGGATTCAAGTCTTACATTCAAATCTTTAATCCACTTTGAGTTGAATGTGAAATCGGTGGCCAAATTCATTCTTCTGCATGCAGTAATCAAATTTTTCCAAAACCATTTAGTGAATGTTGTTCCCCACTGTTCTTTTGTCATCAATTAATTGACCATATATGCATGGGTTCATTTCTCAGCTTTCTATTCTGTTTCCTTGATCTATGTGTCTGTTTTTATGTCAATACCATATTGTTTTTATTACTATAGCTTTATAATATAGTTTGAAATCAGGTAGTGTGTGCCTCCAACTTTGCTGTTCTTTGCTTTGGCTATTTGGGGGTCTTTTGCAATTCCATGTACATTTTAGGATTTTTTTTTTCTATTTCTGTGAAAAATGCCATTGAAATGTTGATAGATTGCAATGATTCTGTATTATCATATGGGTAAAACAAACATTTTAACAATACTAATTTTTCAAATCCATGAATATGGACTCTCTTTCCATTTATTTGTGTCTTCAACTTCTTTCAATATTGTCTTATAATTTTCAGCATCCAGATCTTTTACCCCTAGGTTAAATTTATTCCTAACTGTATTTTACTCTTTTTTATGCTACTGCAAATGGAATTTACTTCTTAATTTCTTCAACTGTTTTCTCAATTTACGGGGGAGGAGGGATGGTCAATATGGTAGCATTTACTTGATCTACTACAACCATTAGTCAACTGAACCTATTAATAATCATGCTTATTGCCTTGCTCATTAAAATTTCTAAATCAAGGCTATTCATACCTTCTGAAATTAGCTTATCAAGATGCCCCCTGATTTTCAGGAAGGTTCCCCAAAACTCCCCAATAAATCCCTGCAGTTTCTGTAAGAAGAACCCACTAACTCTTTCTGGAATTCATTTTGACATGATATTTAACTATGAAGTAAACATATCTTATTTCTATGGTCTGGTAACATCTCTAAACTGTAAAATTTTCTAAAGCTCTACTTTAATCCAATAGCCCTGAATTTGTTTAACATACAATTATATTCTTACCTGGATCTTAATGAAGAGTTCTTGGAGGGCTTACTTACTATTCAGGTTTGCATTAGTCCAGGAAGAAAGTGACATTTTGGGAAGTGAAGGCCTGAGCCAAAAGGTAACTTCATACCTCATTCTAATGTTAATTTTAGGTATCAATTTGGAGGGTATTTATGAATGAGATTAAATATTTAAATTGGTAAACTTTGAATAAAACAGATTGCCCTCCACAATGTAGGTGGACCTCATCCAATCAGTTAAAGGCCTGAGCAGAAGAACAGAAAGGCCTCTCAGAGCAAAGGGTGAATTGTCAGACTGACTTTGTTCTTCATCTGTACCCCTGGTTCTACTGGGTTAAAGCCTGCCAGCCTTTGGAATAGAACTGGATCAGGGCTCTCCTGGGTCTTGAGCCTTGCTAGCATCCACAATTACACAAGCCAATTCATTATACTAAATATATTTCTTTATATACACACATCCTATTGGTTTTATCTGGAGAGCTCTAATATATCCATGAATATCTTATCCAAGTTGGACATTCACATGAGAGTGTCCTATATCAAGTGAATGAACTTTTCAAAGGCAAAGAGTTTGTTCATGATGTGGAACAAGTGACCTTGAGACTTTGCTGAATAATTCAGCTTTCTGTCGCATTCTGAATTAGGTAACCTAAAACCAGAGTTTCTAATTTCCCACTCTCATTAATGAATACAATATTTCAACAATGTAGAGGAAATTTACATCACAAAAGTTCAAAAAAGTCTATTAGCTACTATTATGCAGTTACCCTAATCATCAACCTTAATGCTTTTTATTAATTTATCAGACTAAATCAGTTATGGATCATTGTGAAAAATCAGTCAACAAACTAACTGAGCTTTAGGACACATCTGTTCTCAAGGTGCTTACAATAACATGACAGTTTAAATAATAGCAGAGAATTATAAGACTTAAATTAATTTAATGGTTAGTCATCACATGGCATAAAGAGTGGGAGAGGCCCTGGAAGTCAATTTGCTAAATTAAAATTTTAACAGAAAGCCTTTCACAACCCAAAATGGTACTCCATACAGAGCAAGAGCAGAAACAACGGCAAAGATATGAGGACGCATTTTGAAAAGAAAACATTTGAAAAAAGACTATATGCTTTTTTAGTTTACTTGGAAAACTTCCCTCAGAAAAAAAAAATTCCATTTGTAATTGGAAATCCCAGGCAACAAGTATATGTATAGTACTACTTCTGTTAAGGTGACTGAATTGTCATTATCTCTGGCATGCTCTCATGCATACACAGGGCTTGTGGGTGAGGAGTGGATTAGAATGGACCATGAGATTCTCAATGGAATATATACCACACTTAAAAGTCCATGCTGCTGCTTCCCCTTAGTGAATGAAAAGTTCAGGGCTAATCACCAATGCCCTCACGAGCACTGACTAAATATTTTGAAAGAACATACTTTATTGCTTACAGCATCATGTCCTATCTCAAATTGTCATAAGCATTAACTGATGTAGTTTATGTCTGAAGTCATTCTGTTTTCCAGAAATTTCTATTTTATTAAGATTCTAACAACAAAGAATGTTCTTTACCCAGGGATCACACTAGAAAATATTGCCCCCAAGTAGCATTTCTCTTGAAATTGGTTCACGGTTTGGTTATTGATATACAGAAGTATTCAAATGCATACACTCATACACAAATAATCTACCACCCATTTATTATCTAAGGACATGTGGCGTCTTCATGCTTGCACTGCATTCTTCCCCCAAAGTTAACAAAGAGATTTTCACATATTTTATCTTAAAATGTTTTGGTACTGTTTTAGGTTTAATTTCAGAATCAACTGGGATTTATTTTACTGTATGGTGAGAAAAAAAGAAATCTAACTTTTTAAATTGAATGGCCAATTAATTGTTTTAAACATTAAAGAAACCATCCTTTACCACCATTTTGAAATGCCACCCTTAACATACATCTACAAAGCACGTCTATTTCTATCATCACTAATAAGTATTTTAGTTTTAGAGTACTTTTTGTCATCATTTAAAAATAGTATAAAAATCACTCTTGTGCTCACTTTATTCTTTATAATCAATCTGTTCAATATCCCTCACCTTCCAACCCACCCCACCACACACACACACACACCACCGTGATTCTGATTAGCTGTCACTGATCTATTGATTTTAGAAATAAAAAATTAAGATTATGAATTTTCTACAACCCATACTTATGAATGTATATTCTCAAGGTTGTTTATTGATTTTCCTCTGAGGTCTGATTTGTCATCCATTTTTGTAATTATGAAATCTTCATAGTACTGTTTCTAATTTATTCTTAATTTTTCCAACTAAATCTAAGTTATAAGTTATATTATAACTTGGTAGCTAGAATAGATAATAACAGTGTGAACCACAAGCACTGTGCTTTATATAGGTTTTAAATATTTTGTTTGTTTATTAGATTCAAATTTGCTTATTTATGAATCTGTAAAGAAAATCAAACCTGCTAATTATGTTATTCAAATTCTTCATATTCTTACCATTTTGGGTCTACCTAATATGACAATTTTTGAAAATATGTATTAGCATCACCATGTGGATATGGTTTTGTTAAATTTTCTTTCTCCTTACAAGAGTTTAGGTATGATATGTTTTGTGCTATGTTGTTTGATGTGTAAAAGGCCCTAACTGTTAGAATGTTATCAAATGACATTATATGTCAATATAAACACCTTTTCTTTATTTCCCCATGCAGGGCATCCATGCTAAAAAATTATTTTCACAACTCATATGTCATGTCTTACTTTCACTGTGTTAGTACTGCCTGGTAGAACTCAACTTATTCCTTTACTAGAGGCCCGGTGCACAAAATTCTTACACTGGGCGGCGGGGGGGGGGGGGGGGGGGGGCCTCAGCCCAGCCTGGACCCTCTCCAATCCGTGACCCCTCAGGTGATGTCCAAATGCCGGTTTAGGCCCGATCCCTGTGCTGGCTCCTAACCGCTCACCTGCATGCCTGCCTGATCAACCCTAACTGCTCTCCCCTGCAGGCCTGACTGCCCCTAACCACTCTGCCTGCCTGTCTGATCCCCCCTAACCACCTCTGCCTTGGCCCTGCTACTGTGGCTTTGTCCGGAAGGACGTCTGGATGATGTCCAGTCTATCTGGTCTAATTAGCATATTATCCTTTTATTAGTATAGATTTCCAGTCTGTATGTATTAGGGTTTGTTTACCAAACAGAACACAACTAGATTTGCATTTTAATCCATGTTGGGAATACTTATTTTTATTAAACTACCCCTTCATAATAGGCTAATATAATTTATACTAAAATACCTCTGAGTTATTAAGAAAACTAGTATATTTAGCCTAATTACTGACATTTTATTTTTCCTTATTATGACACGTTTCTATTGTGCTTTTAGTCCTGCCTATTTTTTCTGTGTCTGAATCAAGTTTTGTTTTTGTTTCATTTTTTCACTTTGTAGCCACTTATAGCATTTCACAACTCATGAAGTTCTTTACATATATGTCTAACTACCAGAATCACCAACTTTTGGTCTCTCTTATGCAGTTAATAGAAAATTAATCTAATCTATCTCCCTTTTTTGTCTAACCAAAAATAAGCATGAAATATTCTATATTGGGGATAATAACAGTAAGTCACCTTAAGACAATACCACTTTGGAATTTAATAAACTTGGGTAATATCTGTATGTTCCAGGAAAAGGGAGGAAAAGTTAACGTCATATTTACTTAATTAGTATGAAGTTAGTGCCATTTATTTTTCAAACATCTCTGCATCCTGAAAAAGACAAAGCTCTTACCGTTTCTTTTGGAATCTGCATCTGGCTTGGCTCTGCATTCTAGAAGAATTGAAGAAAATCATAAATACAAGACTGACCAAAGCCATCTTCAACACACAGGGACATAAAGCTTTAGTTGAAAGGAAATTATGCTGGTTTTTAAAATCCACAAAATAGAGTATGATTATATTTTGGCTGATATATTACTCTGTCTTCCAAACTTTCACTGGGATGCTTATGTTATCTTCTGTGGGTGTGTGTTTTAAGAAATTTTTCTAGATGTATGTTTTTAATTGCTCATTCACAGTACATCATCAATTTAATACAGAAAAAAAAAAACAAATCTCAACAAAGAGCTCTTCTTTTCATAGCATTATTTCTAATTTATTTTTAATTTTTCCAACTAAATATGTTATGTTATATAACTTGATAGCTAGACCAGATAATAACAGTGTGAACCAAAAGCATTATACTTTAAAATATTACATAGGTTTTAAATGTCATTTATTTAATATATTATAGAGTAGCTTTAATTACACAGTTACAAGGTTGATTAATTTAAAATCTACATATTGATAAAAGTATATCATTGTAGACACAGAATTTATACACAGACACCCCAAACCAAGGAAGAGTTTGGTCATTGGATTAAAAGATCATTTTAAATGAATGCCCCCTTTAAGTTTTTAGAATTTTATTCTCCTAAATCTTGACAAACAGATGCAAAATTAGTAACAGACTGACAGCCTACTGGCTCACTCCTTAATGAAACACTCAAAGGCAATAAATTAAATAACCAAGAAAAAAAAGTAGGTAGCAGAAGGGGAAAACAGAAGCCTGTAATATCAAAATTGGACAAGAAGAACCTAAATAACCTTAAGCTGACTGTATGTTGGCACTGACTCTGGAAAGGCTGCGTAAGAGCGTGTGCAAGCTTTGGCAATCTAATAATGCTATTACCCAAGCTCACATACTGAGGAAGAATTAAAGCTTCATCAAATCATATCTAAGTCTTAGTTTTGCTTTAATTGCAAATTTACAACTTAATAAAGACATCTCCAGATTTAGGATCAGGTGGCATTTTAAGCACAAAATTGGATAACAGTGTGGGGGGAAAGAGTAATGCATTAAACATTTTAAAATAGACATTTTTCAAAATCTACTTAAAACAAAAGTGCTCACTTTTCATTTTTATCAAAATCTGAAATTTCCCCAAAATCACAAAAAAATTTGGATCTGTTAGTAACCATGAGATGGGACATTCTTATAATTAAAATTTATCTGACTTATAATAAAAGGGACATTTTATTTACCATGACACACCCATACTTGAAGTATCAGCTTAAGAGATTTAGGGCTATAGAACAAATTTAGGACCTGTGCCCCTAAAACTTTGACACTCTAGTATATATGAATTGTTTTATAGACAAAGCTATAAAGCCAGCTGAAAGAGATGTCAAATGTTGTAAAATGACCCAGCTAGAATATTTTTGAAATATTTAAAATACCATTTGTACTTGAAGTAAAACAATTCTCACCGCATCAAAAGATAAAGGTGATTCCTCCAATTATGTTGTTTTTATATATAAACTAGAGGCCCAGTGCATGAATTCATGCGCAGATGGGGTCCAGCCTGCCAGCCCCGCTCAATTGGGACAGATCAGGGCTGGGCCTGTAAGGAGGAGGAGATGGTGGGAGGTTGGCCAGCTGGCTGTCCCTGATCGGGGCCTGATCAGGGCCGGGCCAGCTGGGAGAAGGGACTACAGGTGATTGCTGGTGGGCCCCGCCCCTGATTAAAGTTAGGGGGCTGAATGGGGGTGGGGTACGCCATGGGGAGGGGCCATGGATAGGGAGGAGGAGATGGCGGGAGGTTGGCCAGCTGGCCCTGCCCCTGATTGGGGTGGGGGGGGGGGCGATCTGGGGTGGGACCAGGTGGGGGAGGGGCGGCAGGAGATTGGCCAGCGGTCCCGCCCCTATTTGGGTGGGGGTTGCGATCAGGGGTGAGGCAGCCAGGGGGAGGGGCTACAGGAGGTTGGCCAGCCAGCCCCACCACCTATTGGGGTGGGGGGTGCAATCAGGGGTGAGGTGACCAGGGGGAGGGGCTACAGGAGGTTGGCTGGTCAGCCCTGCACCCTATTGGGGTGGGGGATGCTATCAGGGGTGGGATAGCCAGGAGGAGGGGCAACAGGAGATTGGCCGCCCAGCCCCGCCCCCTATTGAGGTGGTGGGGTGCGATCAGGGGCTGGCCAGCGGGTAAGGGGCTGCGGGCCTATTGTGGGGAGGGCTGAGGAGGGTAGGGAGGAGGCGTTTGGCCTGCCCCGCTCTTGATCAGGGTGGGAGAGTCCGATCAGGGGCAGGTCAGCAGGGGGAGGAGGGCCGCAAGGTTGGCTGGCCGGCCCCACCCCCTGATCGGGCTGGTTCGCTGGCCACAGTGGGCATCATAGCAACTGGTTGTTATGGCCATTATGGTAGCTGGCTTCTTATATCCTATCTAATAAAGAGAGAATATGCTAATTGACCCTCACGCCATCGCAAAGATGGCGGCGCCCACAGCCAATAAGGAGAGAATATGCTCATTGACTGCCCCGCCCTCAAATATGGTGGCGCCCAAGGAGGGAATATGCTAATTGACTGCCTCGCCCTCAAAGATGGTGGTGCCCACAGCCACAAGATGGCAGCATCCAGTTCCCTCAGCCCCACTGGGATGGCAGGTGCATGGCAAGGCCAGGCCCACCCCGCGCGCCTGCCTCTGGAGTCACCCAGTCCCCTCAGCCCCCCGCCCCCCCAGGGAAGGCCCGAGGCACAGGCAAGCCTTGGATGGCAACTGCCCAGCCACCCAGGGCCGGCCTGAGGCTCAGGTAACCAGGGCTGGCCTAGGCTTGCGCTGCTGGCAGTGGCAGCAGCAGAGGTGTGATGGGGCATTGCCTTACCCTGATCGCCGGGTTGCCTCCCGCCTCTGAGGGCTTCCGGATTGTGAGAGGGGGCAGGCCGGGCAGAGGGACCCCGCCCCCTCCAGTGCATGAATTTTCATGCACCAGGCCTCTAGTATATAGATAAACTTTGTCCTTTTTGCAGAAAAACACTTAGAACTATGTTAACTTAATATACATATTTCCTTTTCACCAGTACTATATAAATACCCTTATCTAATATTTAGATGTGTTGATATATACATAAAAAGTAAAACAGTTTGCAAAAAAAATGTTTTTTCATTTGATTTATGTTATTTGCAATAATGTTTATGTTAGTAACTAATGGTCATGGGGCTTACTGACACTCAGTATTTTTATTTTCAATAACAATATTTTAAAGGTATTCCTTTTCATTAAAGAAACAAGCATCTTTATTTGCTTAGCTACATGGACCATGAAAATCTGAAATCTGAAGATTTGTCATAGGTAGTAGAGAACACAGCAAGATTTCAACAAGAGCCTTTGAAGCGACAGTAATGAAATAATCAACATCTCTGTATTCAATCAGGCCATCAGAAATCATTCAATAATAAACATTTGCTGTCCTAGAAAATATCCCTGCAATCTGATTTTTAAATAACCCTATACTCAACGTTGTAGATATCTATTTCCAAACCTGAAGAAATATGAAAAAAGAATGCCTGTATTAAGTTAAGATTGAAAGACATATAGAATATAGAAACTGCTTGGAAAATATCCCAATAAACATTGGTTAGGTAGGTAGCCCAGACCACCCCTGGCTCATGTGCATCAGAAATCTTTCATGTGCTCTAAATTTACACACCAGTTCCCTTGGGTGGAAGGCATCTTCTTGGCGAAAGACCAGAAGGCTCACTGTCCCTTCCATCTTGGTGCTTCTCAACAGGGAAACAACTTCCTCTTGGGATTTGCCTGCTAAATCTACTCCATTTACCTAAAACAAACAAATAGTTTTCAGCTGCAATCCTGTGCAAACAGATAACAGAAGAAAAGACACACATTGTAGAACTGATCATATCTGCTATAAAACATAACTCATTTCATGGTAAAATTTGGCATAATCTGGTAACCACCAGGCTGTTGTGCTAATAAAGAAATGCAGATAAGGTTTTTAGAAGTGAGACATGAAGTAGTAAATCTTTCAGTGCTTATCAATAAATCAAAAGCTAAAGCCACCAGAGCATTAAAAAGTAACATGTAATAAACAAATAATATAACATATCAAGTTAACACAAAACATACTGACTGTGAACTGAGATGTCTTGATGGCCTGTACAGCATAGGTTTTCTTATACCAAAATAAAAAGTTGTATCTTTTATAGGGGGTAGTAAAAACACACTCAAAAATATTTTAACTTTCAAAGAAATTCTACTAACAATTATGAAGATAAACATTTTCAACCCTAAAAGGCTAACATTAAAGAAGAATCTCCACAAAATAATCCTGGAGATTATTTTGGAGGAATAGCAATATTTCACCTCAATATTCTTCAATGTTTAAAAAAATTCTACCAAAACAAAAGATTTAAAACAACCAAGTCCTCAGAATTGCATCATTTTTATTTTGTAGGAAGTATAATAACATTATCAGAAAGCACTATATATTTAACAGAATGAGAGTGGAATTTGCTTTTTAAAAGTTCTCTATCTCATTTTCTTAGACAAAAATAACATTTTGTCCAAGCCAATTAAGTATATTATTTAAATTGTAATATCAAAATCTTCCTGTAATTAGACTATGTTTTGGAACCTTTCCCCTCTATTGAAAACCATCTTATATAGTTCAATATACTACTATTAAGGGATTGCAAGAAATAGATAAGTAATAATAGGTTAAAAGGAAGCAAAAAAAATTCTAAGTAATAAAAACATCTTTTGATAATTTTTCTATATGCTTCCACATATCCAGATACTCATAAAAATTACAACCCACAGAATTACTGATATTGTGTAGATACTAAACAATTAGATTTCAAACATGTGAAATGTAGTTTCAATTGTAAGAGAAAGCTAATAGCTATAAAAAATAAAACCTAATTCAGAAAAAAATACAGGTTGCAAGCCCTTCCCATTGCTAAAAATAAAAAAATAGTCTTTGTGATGTGTTGACACAGTAGAGCAATTATGTGATGAAAGAGAGACTCAAAAATAAAATAAGGACCTTTAGAAAGAAAGAAGGTTACATAGGGACAAATTCAGGGAAAGGAAGAGGTCTGGGAAAAAAGGACAAATTTTTTTTCTTTTTGGACTTAGAGGCAAAGATTCAAGTCCCAGCTGAGACTTTTACTAAATAAAACACGCTACAAATACAGACTAAAAATAATATTCTAGTTAACCCTTGAACAACATGGGTTTAAACTACACAGGCCCACTTATACACAGATATATTTTCAATAAATAAATACAGTACTATAAATGTATTTTCAATTCCTTATGATTTTCCTACTAACATTTTATTTTGTCTAGCTTACTTTATTGTAAGAATACAGTATATAATGCATATAATGTGAAATATGTGTTAATCAACTATTTATGCTATTGGTAAGGCTCTGATCAACAGTAGAATACCAGTAGGTGTGAGTTTATAGGGAATCAAAAGTTATACTCATTGGTTATGAAATGGACACAGACAGTAGGGGGGTGAGGGCATATGCTGGGGGGGTGGGAGAGGTCAATGGGGAAAAAGGAGACACATGTAATACTTCAAACAATAAGAAATTTAAATTAAAAGAAAGTTATACTCAGATTTTCAAATGCACGCGTGTCAGCGTTATTCAATGATCAATTCTATATAATTTATATACCAAGGAAAAGTGGTCCCTTTTATAAACAACACTTTAAATATAATTTGTACTCAAACCTTTCCTTTTATTCAGCCTTTCCTATTAGTGTCTGTTTAAAAATATAGTGTCATGTGAATGAGAAAAAAAGAATAAGAGCTTAAGATTTAAATAATCTAGGTACAAAATGTAGGCATGAAAAAAATCAAGAAATGTTTAGGACAGTTAAATATGGAGAGTTCAAATAACCCAGTGATTCCTCTTCTGACAATTTATCTGAAGAAACCCAAAACATTGATTTGAAAGAATATATGCACCCCTATGTTCATTGCAGCATTATGTAAAAGCCAAGAATTGAAAATAGCCCCAAAAATCCATCAGTAGATGAGTGGATAAAAAAAACAAAAAAGCTGTGGTACATTTACACAATGGAATACTACTCTGCTGTAAAAAGGATGAAAATGTTATCCTTTGTGACAGCATTAATGGACCTGGAGAGCATTATGCTACGTGAAATAAGCCAGTCAGTGAAAGAAAAGTACCATATGATTTCACTCATATGTGGCATGTAATGAACAAACTGAACTGCCAAGAAAAATGAAAACAGAATCACAGACAGAGAGCGCAGACAGCTCTAGGGGGAGGGGGAGAAGGGGGAGAAATTGAGAAAAAAAATAAGAGAGAACTCATGGACATCATGGACAACAGTGTGGTGATTGCTGGGGGGTGGGGGATGGGTGGGTAGAGGTGGTAGAGGGTATACAGGAGATAAAAGATGATGGAAAAATAAAATTACATTTAACAATGTATAATAATACAGGAAAAGGGTTAATATAAAAATGTTAACATTGGAATTTGAATACTATTTAATATCTGCAGCTAAGAATATAGAGTATGTTTTCTGAAGAAAACACTAAGAAAAAATGGCTAATAAATTATATTTTACTCACTATTTATCCCCTTTATTTCCATATGCACAAACATTCACATAAACAGAAATTCTGTATATTTATGTAAGTCAAAAACATTTCCAAAGACCAATGGATCGAAACTCATGAGGCACAGAAAGGAAATTTTGAAAACTGTGTTTTCTTTTTCTTCTGACATTTGATTATTATGTCTCAATTCATTTTCCATGCTGCCATTTAAAAACTTCCTGTTCCTCTCATTAAAATACACCGTTTCATTTACTTCAATTGTCTCTGTTCTGATTACAAAGTAGATAGCATTTCTATATTGCCAGACATAAATTTAAAGCCATCTAGAATATAACCTCATAGGCATTGTACTTACATAATGTCAAAATGTTACGGTACTTCATAAAACAAATGTCTAGGTTACTAAAACTTTGAGTGCACTAAACAAAAAAGGTATTTCTTATCAAATAACATGGGACAATGTAAAAGTAAAGCAGAAATGCATTGTTTCGTGATGCATACTTCTGCTAAAATATGTTTCATATTTTTAAAAATATTAAACAAAAAAAACTTCCAAGAGTTATGGAACTTCTGACTTGGAAGCCTCTCACCTCTACCAGGCGGTCTCCGGCCTTCAGTCTCCCATCTTGGATGGCAGCTCCCCTGGGGAGAATGTTTTTCACATAAATGGGAGCTGAACCACCTATTGTTACATCTCTGGAAGTGATGCTGAATCCCAAACCTTCTGTACCTAAATATATAGCAGAAAATGAAAGCAAATAAAATGAAATGTGTCAAAGTTTACAGGTATTTATACATTTAAAAAAATTGTTATTATTCTCTATACCAACGTAACATTTTGTAACTTTCACAATGGCCTACATGTCTTCTAGTATTTTAAAAGTTGCAACAGATTTATCAAAATAGACTAAATTCTGAATGGTTTAAATGCTTTACATATCAAAAATTCATTATTTTGAGAAAAAATTGGAATCCATCTAAAGACAGACTAAAGATAATATACATATATAGAAATATGGTTGCTATAAGTTTTCAAATTGGTCTAAACCTTTGATTGTGAAAATAAACTTAATTTCTCTGACACAAAACAAAATTTCTGTTAAAATACACAGTACCTCCAATAGCAAGTATTATTGTGGAATAATGGTATCTACAATTGACAAGTAGGAAGTGGAGAGGAAGAGAAATGTTCAGGGAGATGAAAAAGAAATGAAGAGAACTTTTTCTAGATACAGATAACAGAATCTCTCCAAACTATAATTAGTCACAGCAATTTGCCAACAGAATGAAACCATTATAATTGCCTAGTTCTCTTCTAACTCACCTAAATCTGACCATGTACATTTGAAAAAAGCAACCAACAAGGCAAAAATACCCAGTGAAGAACCCATCACAGATCATAGATGGCAGGTCTGAAAATCAACATATCATATCTAAAGGTACTAAACTTAATGAGGCATTTAAGAATTACTATGCTGGTTTATATAATTTAAATTCAAAGTCACTTGGCAGCTTTCTTGACAGGAACACTTATAAGCTCAATATAGTGTAGAAGGTGGTTATGTATCACCGGAACCAATATGCTATAGGCCAGAATAAGCCTAGAAAAAAATGTGAAGATAAAAAAATTTCTAATGAATCAAAGAACTTTTATAACATTTTAATAATGATTAATTTCTACTAGAGGTTTTGAAAAGGTTACTTAAGATATTAGGTTGCATTTCAGTTAAAATTATATTCGAACACATACTTGCTCATTTCAGAATGAATAGAGATGTGTAAAGGCGAAAAATTTATAACATTCATTCATTTGATTCAGCACTATGTATAAAACTATGAGGAACAGAATATATTCTATAAGTAAACAAACAAATGTGGGCAAATAAATACAAATGAAAAAGTGAGTTAAAGAAACATAAAGTAGAAATGAAGAAAATATCAAATAATTATACCTGCATCAAAATCTACTGTAAATATTTTCAAGTTCAAACAAAGCATTCATTTACTGCAAATCTAAAGTCACTTTAATATGCCTGGACTATTCATTTCTTAAGTCTTCTGTGCTGAAGACCTGAATGGCACACTGTCTTTATGAAATTTTCCTAATTATTCTGCTGGGATTTTTCCATATGTCTCCATGCTTTCATGAAACTCTAATGACTTGCAATAACATTTATTAAGAAAAAATTCTAAATTATTCTCCTTTTGCAACATTAATTTATATGAGTTATAAAGGCTGATTAAACCTTAATACTACTAAAATATTAGGAATAACCTCTAAATCTGTAAGCTAAAGGTTCAAGCAATGACCTTTATTTTTATTTATTTATTTATTTATTTATTTATTTATTTATTTATTTTAAATATATTTTATTGATTTTTCAGAGAGGAAGAGAGAGGGATAGAGAGTTAGAAACATCAATGATAGAGAAACATCAATCAGCTGCCTCTTGCACAACCCCTACTGGGGATGTGCCCGCAACCAAGGTACATGCCCTTGACCAGAATCGAACCTGGGACCTTTCAGTCCGCAGGCCGACGCTCTATCCACTGAGCCAAACCGGTTTCGGCTTAAGCAATGACCTTTAAAAGAAAGATAAATAGATATCATTTTTCATTTAGCAAAGCCAACAAAATATTTTGCACTGACTGAAACAGATTATTGATCTTCCCTTCTGACTTTATTAAAAAGCTAATTTCTACAAAAGAGCAGGGTATTTGAGAATGCCAAAATGGCAATATTAAGAATTCATAATTATGGAAGCAAGTACATAGGGGCTACTCTATTTTGTGATGTTATATGGCATAATTCCAAAATTATGACAAAGCATTATTATAATGAAGGCTTCTTTTTTTAAGTACTTAAAACTGATCTCAGTTTATGAAGAGCTTCTGTCAAAGCATGTCAGGTTAAATAGAACTGAATTTAAAGTTTAACACTGACATACCCTAAGTATTTTATGTACTTCTTTAAAAATGTTAAATGTGCTCTAGCTGGTTTGTCCCAGTGGATAGAGTGTCAACCTATGGACCGAAGGGTCCCGGGTTCAGTTCCGGTAAAGGGCATGTACCTGGGTTAGGGGCTCCTCCCCAGCAAGAGCTCTGGTCAGGGCACATGCAGGAGGCAACCAATCAATGTGTTTCTCTCACATCGATATTTCTCTCTGTCTTTCCCTGTGTCTTGCACTCTCTCTAAAAATAAATGGAAAATATCCTCCAGGGAGAATTAAAAAATAAATTAATTACAATGTTAAATGTAACATAATTGGTAAAAACACCTATTAACTACAATGAAAGCTTGTTCAACTCCCATGCAATTATTATTTAAATAGATGTATTTAGTATTAATCAAAGGCAATCGGCATTCTTCACTCTTATTTACAGTAAACTATTTTTATGTAAAATATTTGTAAGTATTGGCAGGAACCCACAGGCAGTTCCAACCTTTTGTCATGTATTCTCACAGTAAATTAAAATCATGGTAGATCTATGAAGCTCTATAATATTTAGATTACTCAAGATCAGCAAAATATTTAAAGGAAAATCATTGTTTCTATTTTTCTTATGTTGATTGAGCACATTCTTTGTAAATTAGGTTGTATAAAATGTAATCATAGCTTTTAAAATGCTATTAAAATAAAAGTTTCTTTATCCAAAAAATGATTCTTTTAATAGCAAATAACATTTCACTTTATTTAAAAAGTTCACATATCATGAACTGCTAAAATATAAGAATTGTATCAAAAACTGTAATTAATTAAATAAATATACCTGTAACAGTATAAAATATACCTGTAACAGTATTGTGACTAATATCTATATGACAATGACCAGGTAAAATGTTTTTCCTTTGTTGAGAGATCCCAACCAAGCAGAATTTTATCTTTTTTACAACTCTATTTGTGTTTTTTAATGTTTTTGCTTAAAAATTAGGGCCTGTCATTTCAGTAGAGAAACAGGAAGAGGATCTGCCATTTCTCATTTAGGAATTAACAGAGCTAAAAGGGGTTTATGCTGGAATGATTCTGTTTGTAATGGGTTTCAAAAGTGGAGTAAAGCTGTCAGTTCCTAATCATGTCAACTAAGTAGTTGGAGCTTAAAAGTCAATAACCAGAAATAAGGAATCTGTGGTTCACATAAACCTCAATGAAAGAACATGACTTAGAAAGTAAATAGGAATCTCAGAGCTTACAAGCTTGTAAACCTTACCCCAGATGGAAAGAAAAATTGTCTAAATGTCAAGATACGGAATGTTCTAGTAGGAAACTAATGCCAGCAACAGGCAGGTGATGTCAGGTAATTGCTCAACTTTCTCTTCAGTTCATTTCCGTCTAACTACAGGAATGGGTTGGGCTCACAAAAAGAAAAATATCTATATATATAAAAGGCTAATATGCAAAGTGTCTCCTCTAGAGTTTGACAGGGAGTTCGATTGCTCGCTATGACATGTGCTGACCACCAGGGGGCGGCATGGAATGAAGGAAGGCCCCGGCTGGCAGCTGGAAGGCCCCAATCGGTCCTGATCGCCGTCCAGGCCTAGGGATCCTACCCATGCATGAATTTCATGCAACGGGCCTCTAGTTCTTACAATAACACCATTTTGAAAGACATAATTTAAAAACATATCAAAATGATCAGTTAAAATTGATGACTGATAGCAAAAGTATATCTCAATGCCTGGAGAGGACAACAATTGGAAATCAGAAATTCTAGCATATGTTTTAAGTCATGGATCCTGTATACAAGGATCCATGGTCTATAGGACAGTGATACTTAAAGAAATAAGTTGACATAACATATATATAATAAAGTTTTAGCAAGGCCCATTATAATCCTCCTGTCTTCTTAAGAAATGGAAGCAGTGTAATATTCTGGAACAATGAACTAGTTTCTCCTCATTCGACCACAAGCCATTGACAGTGTCAAAGGAATCAATCACTTCCAATAACCAAAATGGTAGGGTTGAAATGGAGGACCTTTCTAAAGTCCTCATCAAGAGGGATGATCAAAACAGTCAAATCCTCACTACTGTTTTGGATTTGAATGTAACATCCTGAAATCATTTTCCTTCATTGTTAAAAATTTTACTGCAATAGTAACTGCTACCTTCACATGAAACTTATTTTTTAAAGCCTTATTCTCTGATCATTTGAATTTTTATGTAGCCAAATTAATCTGAAAAGCATAAAAATACATTTTAAATACTTTTTAAAAAATCATTACATTACTTCTTTCACATAATGGAATAAAACATAGGGTGTTTTGGGTTCGTTGGTTTAGTTTTAGAATAAATTCCATCAAACATAAACAAGTTAGGTTGTACCTTTCTTCAGCTGGATATTCAGCCTCTTGCCTATTTTTTTGGTGCTATAACCACTGCTCACACTTGTTCCAAATACACTTTGTGGTGCTGGGGCTGGAGCTGCCGGTGGCTTTCCAGAGGGCTGTGGACTCTGAGGTAGTCGTGAGTGTGAGTCCATCTGCTCGGCCGGGTGGATCGATCTGGGTGCTCTCTGCGGTGCCGGAAGCCCTGCACTGTTCACACTCCTGTTATCAACATACTGGCTGTCAGGGCTGAAGCGGCCTGAATAGTCATTGTTCCTCTCACTTTGGGAGAGTTGTTCATATTGCTCTTTATTTGCTGCAGGAACCACATGGAACCAAATGATGGGTGTACGCATGGCCTGTCGAAACATATGCTGTGCTCTGGGTTTGAGAATGAATGGAAAATTAGCAAATTAAGACTTGCAGACAAAAGATATTATGAGCTTAATTAAGTATACTAACTAAGCAACAAGAAATGATACACTTTGTTGAGACTTAAAACCAAAATTTTGATATCCCATTTATCAATCAAGTTTGCAAGCTCTGATAGAAGCATAGCTGTTTCTCCAAACTTAAATTTCTCATTCTCTAAATAAAAGGAGAAAATTATCATAACTACAGATAAAATACTGTGCTCTAAACTATAAATCATTAAATAATAGTTTTAAGTCCAATGGAGGCATTATAATTTCAATACTAATAGAAATTAAATACAACCTCCTCTCTACAACCTCCAATACCACTTTTAAAAAATTATAGCCCAGCCCTGGCCTGTTTGGCTCAGTGGATAAAGCGTCGGCCTTCGGACTCAGAGGTCCCAGGTTCGATTCCGGTCAAGGGCATGTACCTTGGTTGCGGGCACATCCCCAGTAGGGGGTGTGCAGGAGGCAGCTGATTGATGTTTCTCTCTCATTGATGTTTCTAACTGTCTGTCCCTCTCCCTTCCTCTATGTAAAAAAATCAATAAAATATATTTTAAAAAAATTATAGCCCAGCTGATATTGCTCAGTGGTTGTGGGTGGACCTATGAACCAGGAAGTCATGGTTCGATTCCCAGTCAGGGCACATGCCCAGGTTGCAAGCTCGATTCCCAGTGTGGGGCATGAAGGAGGCAGCCGATCAATGATTCTCACTCATCACTGATGTTTCTCTCTCTCCCTCTCCCTTAAATTAATAAAAATATATTTTAAAAAAAACAACAGAAAAAAATTTCTAAATTATTTCCTTATGGGGAACCATTCGAGCTTTTAAAGAAATAAATATACTTAGAAATATACTTACAAAACAATAGAAAGCACATTATGTATCAGCAAAATTAATCCAAGTCTGTGTGTGCAAAAATCCTAAGAACACCAATACAGCCTCAATGATTCAGAATGTTAGGAGTCACTGGCCCCGTGCTATTCCATGACCAGTCCGGGAATTGTACTGCTTCATACTGATTGCCCAGTCCTTATGATTTCTGCTCACTCTTGCCTTGTTTTACAAAAACTGAACAACTTCATCTTTGTATAAATGATCAGGGTAAGAAAATCTGGACAAACCATTCATTGTGGTTCTAAGAAGCTTTGCTTATTTGTCCTGAGAGACATTATATAAGACAAAGTTGGAAATGTGAGTTACAGTATAAAACAAACTGGTATCCTGGTAAATTTTCCAAAAGGTGAGAGTAGCAAAATTGTAAAGCCTAAATTGGGGCCATACTATTTTAAGAAGCATTCTACCAGTCAGAGGGCATTTTATATTTTTTTAATATGTTTTTATTTTTATTGATTTCAGAGAGGAAGGGAGAGGGAGAGAGAGATAGAAACATCAATGATGACAGAGAATCACCAATTGGCTGCCTCCTACATGCCCCCCACTGGGGATCAAGCAAACAACCCATGCATGTTCCCTTGACCTGAATCAAACCTGGGACCCTTCAGTCCGCAGGCTGATGCTCTATCCACTGAGCTTAACTGCCAGGGCCAGAGGGCATTTTAAAATACAGTCTGATGGTAGTAATTAGCTCCAATTTGATTAAACGTTTAAAAGCTACATAAACCAGAAAATACTACTCTCGTAGAAAGACAGAGATCCCAGATTTGGTGTGGAAAGCATTTCGATGACTGCACTCTATCATGCCTAACACATGGAAGCACAGCAGTGTCTCCAGCGCACACTTACTGTTCAAATCTTCTGTTCCGAAGGTCGCCATTATTAATCCTGACAATGCAATCATTCTCATGAAAAAGTTTTTCTTGTTCAGCTTTACCTCCTTTCTCCAATCGTTTTACTAATAACCCCAGGGTTCTGGAACATTAAGAATGCAAATCATTACACACGTAATATTTTGATCATGTACAATGTCCCACTGTTTTAATGCTGGTATTATATTTATAGAGACTTCCTAATAAAGAGGCACATTCAATTGCTATTTTAAAACAACACTGCAGAAAAAAGTAAAACAGTATAAATGATGTGTAGAAAGGAATTCTTTCAAAAAATATAACAAATCGTTTCTGGTTTGTTAGTATTGTGTTTCTGGAACAAACTGTATACTTCTCTCTATGCTTAAAAATGCTTCAAACAGAGCTAGCCTGATGGCTCAGTGGATATGGCAGTGTGGGTTATGGATGAGAATGCATTTGTGCATAGGTTTGTCGGTTTTCTGTTTTCCGCCAGCTGGTACACTGCTAATGGCAACCTCCATCTTACCATGAAAGTAAAAGTAGGGAGGAAAGACTACCTGAGCACATTGTACATTTGAGAAGCAAAATATGAAAGAATTAAAAATAGAAGACATTCCATTCCTGGCATCTGAATTTGATCTGACCTAATATTCTGAATTTCAAAACTTGTTAGATCTCCCTGAAGTAACTTGTTGCCATTATTCCCATTGGAGGAAAACAAGTAACAGGTTCAAATAATGCCACATAGTCATCTCTTTAATGTATATTCAAACTTCAGGTTGAAAGAAAAGCCTGAATAAACTTTTAGAGACCAATATGAAGGGGAGAAAAGTAAAAATTACTAGTGTACATGGTCTAGAACATTAACTATTTGACTGATCAGGAAGGACATTATTCATTCCCCAGAGCAAATAGCAAAACTTTATAGGATCACAGTATAAGAAATAAGAATTTTTACTTAGTTCTAATGCTGTGACTTACTTGATGGTTAGCATAAATTCTATATCAGAACCATGTTAAAATTTTTACGAACTTATTTTCAGCCTGTCCAAAGTTTGTGTTTTCTTTCATAATCCTACTATTTAGAGAAAAAATGCCCAGATTGATAATACAATTTAGAATCCTGCATAAATTAAAGTTGAAGATACCATCATTTCCAATAGCTTATATAAATATTTTCCAATAGCATACAATTTGCAGTACCCTACATATCTTTCCAGTAGATCTATACCCAAATAGTTTCTTCTTTTACAGTAAGTGTTGTTATCTGTTCTGTGGCCATTCATCTTACTCCTCTGTTACTGTTACTGATAGACACGCTTTCTCTCTGCTATTGCACTGTAAGCTCCTGGAAGATGGAGAAGATGAGATTCTACAATATATGCTCAAGCATTTAGCTAGTAGTAAATGATAAGTGACAGTGGAATGAATGGGTGACTGAGTGTATCTGAGGCAAACAAGTCTCATATTTCTAATTAGCTTTTTGCAAAATAGAATACAAGTGAAATGAAACTGAAACTCAGATTCTTTGCTTCATGAAGGTGCCATTTATACCAAATATATAATTGAACTGAAATAAATTAAATTGCAGCAAAGGTCCTTTTTCAATTACTTTGCCATTTAATCTTGTTTCTTTCATGAATATTTACAGTCATCATTTAACTTCATTCTAATTTTTATTATTAAATATAGTAAAGAAGCATTGTGTTTTACTAGGCCAAGTCTACCAACTAGCAAGAATAACAAGAGAAGATAACATTTAAATTTCCTATTGCAACTTTACCATTTGAGGATTAGCATCTACTAGTGTAAGAGTCTAAAAATCCAGTGAATGATATAAGTAATTTTTAGTTGCTTACTACCATATATTGGAAATAAATCAATATAAAAATTCTCTGAGCTCAAGGTAAGAATAAAGTATACTGACTTAGCTGCATGAGCAACGTAACAGACTAAATCTGTATTTGGAAGAAAAGAGATTTCATAATATGCCACACCAATGAAGAAGTTATTGTTAAAGTATCATCATACCCACAGTCTACCACCCTATGCTTCTCTATTGTTTAAGTTGTTTCTATGTCCAATTGAACAGTGTTCTAGAAGAGGAATCAAGTTAAGACATATCTATGATTCTGTTGAATGGTACAAAATAATTTGAGACATCATTAAATCTCAGTTACTGATAATAGTGGAACAAGTAAAAGACATTTAGCTACTTTACCATCAAAGGAAAAGGTGACTCAACGACCCAAAGGCCATCGTGACATAATCGCAAATGTGGTGCCACACCTGCTGCTACAAGCTGCTTCTACAGACTGAGACTACTTAAAAAAAAAAAAAAAATACAGCACTGGCAGGTGGCTCAGTTGGTTGAAGTGTTGTCCCATAAGGATGCAGGTTCCATTCCCAGTCAGGGCATAAATCCAGGTTGCAGGTTCAATCCCAGGACAGGGAACATGCAGGAGGCAACTGACTGATGTTTCACATCAATGTTTATCCCTCTCACTCTCTCGCCCTTCCTTTCTCCCTAAACATCAATAAAAACATATCCCCGGCTGAGGATTTAAAAACCCCACAAAAACAAAACATGGTTTCTGCAGTAAAAATACATGCTACCAAGAGTCACTCAATTAGTTTTTAATTGGTGAAATCATAGTTACAGCATTTCTTCAGCCTAAATTAAGTAATAATGTTTTGATATAGTCTAAAATAGTTTGTGTATTTTAAAAGATTCCACAGAATATTTTTAGAAAAAAAATATAGATTATGTTTAACAGAAATTACTTAGCAGTTAACACTGATAATTTAAGTTTATAAATTTATCTCTAATAGTATTAATTCACTATTTATGACAGTTTAAAATAATATAACTTGGAAATCTATAATTTAACTCTATAGGTAGCATTAATATTTTTCAGATGAACAGGTCTATGGATTTATATTAATTTAAATAATTATTTTTCTTTTAAAATTTACTTTTTTCTTTCTGGGAATCACTCTAGATGATAAACTAAAGTAAAAAGGCATAGCATTCTTCATTTATGGCCAAATGCATCAATAATCCTAACAGAAAATAAAAAAAAAATACTACAAATAATAAATAACCTACCACACTTACATAAAATATAACTGAGGTTCACTAAATGAAGCTTTAGAATTCAACGTTGTTAAAATAGTCACAAAATATCAGAATCCTATTTCTCAGCAGATAAGAGATAAGAGAACAGATGGGTGGGGGTAGTCAGCAGAGGAAGATTTTCACCCTGCCTGACATGGCAAGTAATCAGGGAATGAAAGAACAGACTGAATTTAGAAGTTAGTAGCCTGCTGATTTCTAAGTACTTGACCACACTATTAGAATCATTCTCTGAAAAAGAATGGATTCAGTTAAAAGTAAAGTAGCACAATCTGCAAAATTATCTCATTAGCTTCACTAGGTGAAAATGGTTACAAAACAATGGGAATGACCTATCAAAAAAACTTCACAAGAAAATTAAACTGGTAACATAACAGCTAGACTGAGAATGAAAAGTACCCTCTGAAGGGAAATCAACAGGAAGTAATAACAGATGCTTCCATCTTCCTGGAAAATGTGTGTGTCCAAGCAGATATATTTCTATTCCTCCCACATTCAATCTAAAGGAATCTCAAATAGTATATATAATTAAAAATAATTAAAGTATATATCTTGCAAATTCAACCAGTAATTAGAACTTGACCTGAAGTAATAAAGAATTGACTACCTCTGGTATTGTGGTTCCTGTAACACTTTTAGTAAAGAAAATAACTGAAGGTAATGAACTTCAAAACATTTTGGCATGTCAATATGCTGGAACAGAGAATAGTTTTTCACCTTGGCAATTACCAGGATTCCTCATTAGGAGCAACCATTTTCCATCAAAAGAAACCACTTTGCAAAAAATAAGAGAAAGAGAGGGAAATGAGGAGCTGGACAAACTTTGTTTGGGGGAAATAGTCCAGGAACAGAAACCACCACCCAGACGGAAAGAAGACTCGGTGTACTGGTTACTGGAACAGCAGAATTATGAAGATGTGGCTACAGGGTCTGGGGTATGTGAAACACAACCTCCTTGACCTCCCATATGAATCTAATATAAACCCAACATGGCACATGTGCTTTTTGAGCAAATAAATATTTTTTCTTATAGATCTGAAACATCCCCAAACACAGCCCTCTTCTACTTTTTTTTTATATCTTTTTCAAAATTGTGTGTATCTGAGTGGGGGTGGGGGCGGGGGAGTGGGAGGGAGAACACTACATCCACCGTGTGTGTGTGTGTGTGTGTGTGTGTGTGTGTGTGTGTGTGTGTCAGGGGAATACTATATCCACAACTCTCACTTCTGAATAAATTTCTTTTATTTATTTATTATATATATAAATATATATATATTATATATATATATATATATATATATATATATATATATATATATATATTTAGAAATTTCCCATGTTTCAATGTTGATGAATTACATTTGAATAAATTTCTTTTAAAAAACACAAATGAAATAATTTTTTAGGGGTGAAATAGGCAGGTTTAAGGAACTTCTAAAAATTAAAAGGGAACATAGAAAAAGCACAGGCTATCGAGCTGCAAAAAGTTACATTTCCATAAGACAAGGGAAAGGCAGAAGTTATATTTCCATAAAATAAGGGAACTGGGAGTAACCAAAGGTCTATATTTACAAAATAAAGAAGGAGGGCCTCACATGTCCCCTGTGAGGTTTGACCTTTGAGCACAGGAGTTGCTATACTGACCAAGTCAAAGGGGAATAGTGGCCAGTCAGAGGGGATATCGAGGCATAAAAACTGCAGCCTTTATAAACCGGGGATAAAGGAACTCAGTGGGACTCTTTCCTCCTCCCCACGTGGGAGTCTGTACTTGTTCTTCAATACATTTCCACCTTTGCTGTACCATCTTCTGTTTGTGGTTTCATTCTTTGACTCCGACGGACAAAGAATCTGGGGAAGTGATCCTGCCCAGAGGAACACCTCGTGTTCCAGTCCAAAAATCCTGTATTATAATGGTGTGTTAGCCCTCTTCACGTCGAACAGTGAATATACCCACAGATTCTGCCCCTTTCCTGATCTTGAGGCTGATGGATGCCCGCCAGCCACTTAAACTTGGCTGCCATCTAAAAAGTGGACATTTCTCTCTCTTTCACTGCTCCTTTCTGGATGTATTCTCCAGGGCCAAAACCACAGTGGGCACGGGTCAGTCAAGTAAAAGCCACTAGGGCAACTGCCACTAGAAGAAAACATCTCCCATGTCAGGATAGACTGGTACTGGGGCGGGTTAAGCATTAGGCTGCTGCCAGTCTGAAGACAAAGCCCAGCCATCGACTGAATGAGTGAATGGGCTCCCGTCCCAAGCTCCGAAGAATCAAAGAGTCAAATTCCTCCCCGTAGTGTGAGAATCTCGAATGTCTTTGAGTAAAAGACCTTGCAGGGGTGCTGGGAGAAAGGTCTCCATGGTGTGAAGGCAACCTCATAGAAACAACACACGTAATTAAATCCTGACCAGTCCAGGGGATGCAAATAAGGGTTGGTCACCCAGCATTCCGGGTTTCCAAAAACAGCACATTTCTGACCCACTACATATGCCCACTCCTCTGGCCCAGATCCCAAGCAGGTTTTAATCGGAGAGTCATCTGCCTTTTTCTTCTGCTATCTCAGTCAGGTCCAATAGCATCCAGCCAAGACCACTGCCTCCGCGGTCCAGATCCCATTAAGCGTAACTCCTCAGCCTCCATTTGTGCAGGCCTCTCTAGTAAGGGTCCTAAGGAAAAACTTTCAGGCAATAGTTAACACAAGCGGAGCCAGCCAACTGTTCTCCACTCCTGGCATATGAGCATGGCCCTAGATCTTCCCATCAGTCACAAAGGAGTCAATCACAGCCCTTAGCCACTTCTGCCACCACCCCGGTAGAAGTTTTAGCCTTTCAGAGAATTCGGCATTATAACCAGACACAGCTGTTAAGGTAGCCAATTAATTACTAGGTTGCTTGTCTCTGGCCTTTATTGTGATCCTGTAAAATGGGTGCCCACTCGCGGGAGTGTTATTAAAAGTCTAATTTTCTCCATGTTTTTGTTTCCTGGTCTGTCATTAGAAATTTGGATAGGTGAGCCATTTCTCACAATTTGGGGACGGGTCCAGGACTTCTATACCCCTGGAGAGGGAAAGGCTGGTTTAAGGGGAGGCACGCACCACCCACTTTTGGGTGGCCTCTTGGCCTAAGCCCCATCTCTTCATGGATGCGATAGAACAGGCCCGAGACTCTTTGTCTTTGGAAGATGGCGAAAATGACACAAGGGGGATATACACGAGGCAACCAGGAGAGCCACATGCACGGGCCAAAATGGTAAATTGAACTAAGTGTCATTTTGGTGGTTAAGTAGCCTCGGAGGCCGGATACACGTGACTGGGAAATGTCCGGGACATAAAGTGGATGCAGAGTTCTGATTTGCGGTTCTATTCTCCCGCAAGGGAAATGGCCAGAGAGGGACAAAGCAGATCTCATCCCGGGGTTTGCACGAAAGGTCACAAAAGACCTGCCGAGGATGGGAAATAGAAATTCTAGACCTAGGGAATGCATTCCCCAAAATAGTCCATTGGGAGAATGCTGAGGTTCTGGGGAGGGTCATCCCCCAAACCAGGGACAGGAGACATTGCTCTGCTTTGGTGCTTTTTTAAATGCAGGGCATTCTGTGGTGACTGTGGCTTGTGCGCGCTTGTAAATATTGTGTACTAGTATGTCTCTGTTGATATTCTGTGTCTTTGTTGTTTGGATCAATCTTTTTAAAGATGGGGCACGTCCCACTTTGCTGGGGGCCCAGCTGCTTGTGGACAGGCTGAACACATGGCAGGGATTTCAGGAACTTTAAGGCATTAGCGGCCAGAAATTGAGGGTTTGAATTCTGAGAGACTTTCTGTCTGTGTGTCTGGAATGTTACTTTGGTTACTGATGGTTTTTTTGCTAGTTTAGTTTGCTCTTCGCCTTTTTATGAACATAGGGAAACTTCTGTTTCTACGCTGTGTAGGCTTTGTGCCCCTCAGAACCAAAGGTCACTTTGCTGTGCTGGGTTAAGATTTTAAGATTCTAAGGCTAATTTGGAAGTGTAAAATTTGTGAAGGTTGTATATGTGATAAGGTTGAAGAGAAATGTGTTAAGCCAGGGAAGTTTAAACAACAGCCAGACCACTAGCTAAAGTTGTAGCCTGCCTGTTGCTAACAAACCATTATCTCTTGCGCCTGAGGAAAAACAGGAGGGGGAAGAGGAAAAAGGGTCAGTGTTAACCTGAAAAGCAGCTTTTAGGTTTCAAAGCAGCAGAATGAGAGGCTGCACTTGCGAAACCCTCGCAGGCACTCGGGAAGGGGCAGGGCGGGGAAATCTGCAAAGCCCCGCCCAGAATCATGCCTTAAAACACCTGGTACGCAGTGGGTACACAGCATCAGTAGTGCCAGAACGGGGTGGTTTGTGCCTGCCGGTGACACCCCAAACCCACGCAGAACTGAGGCTGGCTATGTGGCCGTCACAGCTTGGTGGCTTCTGCGCTCACAGGGGCATGGAGGCGAGGGAATAGGTGGGTGGTAGGTGTGTCCTCCCAGCTTTTCTCCGCAAAAGATAACAGTCCAAAAGCATATTGTATGTGTCTGTGCTTCTGAAGCATTACTAGAATATAATAAGTTATTAGCCAGATTGAAAAGGGTTAATTCCGTCCTAACTAGTTTGGCTCAGTGGATAGAGCGTCGGCCTGTGGACTGAAGGGTCCCCAGTTTGATTCCGGTCAAGGGCATGTACCTTAGTTGCAGGCACATCCCCAGTAGGGGGTGTGCAGGAGACAGTTGGTTGATGTTTCTCTCTCATGGATGTTTCTAACTCTATCCCTCTCCCTTCCTCTCTGTAAAAAATCAATAAAATATATTTAAAAAATAAAATAAAATGTTAATTTAAATGTTTAAAAAAGAAAAAGAAAAGGGTTAATTCTGTGGTCCAGACCAAATCTTTAATGTTAAAACCGGTTTAAGCTTTGATAATCTTCAGATTGAGTATATTCTGGCAGCACTTCCAGGTGTAAGCTCTCAAGAATTTAACTAAGAGACAGCTTTTTGACACCCTGAGGGCTCTGGGGTCACTCAAAGATCTATACCCTCTTCCTAAAAAGAAATATTTTTTAACTAAATTAGACGGATTCAATATAATTGAAATTGCACAAAACTAACAACAGTGTTCTATTTAGACACATACACTTTGAATGTTATAGAGGTTTCAGTCTGCTTCAGAAAAGAACTCACACAGATTCAGAGCCAAGTTCAAAAAGGAAACTTTTAGAAATAGCACATATCCAGTCAGGGACATTGAGCAAGAGTGATAATTCTGCATCTGCCAATGACACTCTGGGTCTTTTGTGTTTCATTTATTGGGATTTATAAACTGTTTTCAATGTTTGATACACCTTCTGCAATAAACCATGTGCCACGTTATTTCTTATATACAAATTGTTTGTTGTACTAAAAGGTTGTTGTCTCAGAATACTATAGAGTAAAGGTTTCATCAATAGCATTTTAAACTAATCTATAACCATGCCACTTTTGGATTTTGTCATTGGACAGCCATTGCTTTACTTTGGTGCATTTAAGTCTTTGGAAAAACCCATGGAAAGGACTCTGACTTACTCTAAATTCCAGGCTTCTAAGCAGGTCATATCTTTGAACTAAAAGGGGTTTGTAGAACTTCAGGGACTTATTAAAAGTATATATATAAGGTGGTACCCCCTTCGAGCATACCTGAGTGGAATATATAGATGAGTAAATTTAAGCTTAAAAGGGGGAAATAAAAATCTCTTCCACCAGTACTCACCATTAATAAAAACTAAGAAAGTGTGCATTTTTCCTAAACTATTCCCTGCAGAGTCAACTAGCATGTCCCTCTCCCAGGCATTTTCGGGGGAGCAACCAAGTTGGTTGCCTGGTTTAAAAGAAAATGAAATCTCCGAGGTGGCATTTTTAAGGACTGGAAGTAAAACAGCAGAAATTGAGGTTCAGTAAAAACTAAGAGTTAAGCCAGTAAGCAAGGAAGTTTAAAATACTAAATTTGGCTAGAAATGGATTCCATCCTTTCTTCAGAAATCAGGCAGAGGACAAATCCTTTCATGACGAAGGGCATACAAGGGTTGGGGACCGGAGTTGTTTATACTTTCCCTGGATACTGGCTGAACCAGGGTTCCGGGTATTGTGTAAAGTCTCTTAAGTCCTCATCCTAGAGTAGACCCCGAGGAAATTCAGTTCAGCAGGTACTTCAACCCTTCCAGTTCAATGGGTACTTCCAACATATTACAGCCATCTCAGGCCCTTTTTAATCACAGGCAAGGGGCCTGACAGCAAGACATGAGGCACACTTCCCCCACGAGGTAGGGAGGCAGGAGGGCGGCGTGTGCGTGAGCTCGGGTCCTCACCACAGTGGTGAGGTTAGTCCACCCAGCAGCCTTGTTTGCAACTGTATGTGGGCAAGGTCCCCCTCACTCCTACTTTGAGAGTGGGAACTCCCTTCAGCCTTGGCCAGGTGGGGGACACCCCACTGGCAAGGACATCCTTGAGCGAGTACAATGGATATAGGAATCATCCTTGTGCACTTCTTTTTCTTTCTTCTTTCTCTCAGATGGGAAGCTTGTCATCCACACTACATAAAGACAGCCCCTAGGATGCATCCTCAAAAATCAGGGTAATTTTGACCCACAAATCTTAAAGATTTTTCTCTGCACTCAGGTTTAGCCTCAATAACAACTAGCAAATGGGGAGAGTTGGCCCTCAGAAGGAAGCCTCATCCTACAATTAGATATTTCTGTAGGAAAAATGGGAAGTAGTTGGAAGTCCCATACGTCCAGACTTTCTTTACTCTAGGGGACAAGTCAGAGGCAGGTGGAAAACCATAAACTTATTCCTTTTTCCTGGCAATAACAACCCAAAGTTCACCGAGGGAGAAGGTGGAGGCCATGCCCCCGCCCAGGAATAAGCCAACCTTAACTTGTCCCAAGACAGATGAAGGATCTGGTCATACTTTAGCCCAGATCCCCTTCTCACCCTGGGACATGAAACAAATTAAAAGTAATTTAGGAAAGTTCTCAGAAGACCTTGACAAAGATATTAAGGTCTTCCAAAACCTCAAATGTTTGACCTCTCACATAGAGACATCGTGTTCATATTAATCCGGACCCTCTCAGCTGCTGAAAAGCAAAGTCCTGAAACTGAGAGGTGGAAAAGAAAGCACTGCCAGTTCCATGTTATGGAAGGCCTCAGACACAGTAAAACAAAGCCTATTAATTACTCTAAATTAACCACCATTCATCAGGGGGTTGACGAAAACACCTCAGCTTTTGAGAAAGGCTCAGGGAGGCTTTGGTTAAGCACACCAACATTACCCCAGATCAGATTTGAGACAACTAATTTTAAAGAACAAATTTCTCATTCAGGCTGTCCCAGACATCAGGAGGTTTCAAGAATTGGCTAATTGGTCCCAAGAGTACTTTAGAGAATCTCCTGAAAGTTACCACCTCTGTGTTCCATAATAGGGACCAGGATATGGAAAGAGGAGAAACAGGAGAAGCCAGGCCAAAACCAAGGCTCTTGGTGCTGGCTTTGGGAGTAGGAGCCTTAGGCAGAGCCCGGAGGCAAACGGTTAGTCCCGCTTACCTGCTGCAAATGTGGCCAGGTCGGACATATAGGCTGGAGCTGCCTCCAAGGCGCGTGGAAAACCCCCAAAGCCCTGTCCTGTCTGTCAAGGAAAACACTGCAAGTCGGACTGCCCCCAGAGACCTAGGTCCCTTGGGGGGGCTGGCGACCCAGCTGGCCCCACAGGACTGAGGGGTCGCAGGGTCCCTCAACCCGGCACCTCAGAGGACTGCTACCTCCACCCACTGGAGCCCTGGTAAGCCTGACAGTGGCGGGCAAGGACATTAATTTCCTCCCTAATGTTGGAGCCCCATCTCTGTACTCCTCCCCAGCCCTCAGAAAATCATCCTCAGAGGCTGTAGCCATTTCAGACCTGTCTGGGAAGCCAATAAAGAAATATTTTTCTCAGCCTTTAGGGTGCAGCTGGGGTAAGTTACCTCTTTCCCATGCCTTCCTGACCCTGCAGAAAGCCTCACATCCACATCAGAGACAGTATCCTCTCAACCCTGAGGCTCGAGAAGGACTCAATATTCTAACAGGCCATCTATTTCAGAAGCCCAAGGTTTATTGAAACCTGTCGTAGTCCTTACAATACCCCCATTTTAGGGGTACAAGAGCCTAACAGAGGAGGACGACTAGTTCAGGACTTATAACTAGTAATTAAGGCAGTGATTCCTATCCACCCAATTGTCCCTAACCCTTACACTTTACTTGCCCAGATTCCTGAGGACACAGAGTGGTTTATAGTACTGGATCTCAAAGATGCCTTTTTCTGTATACCCCTACATCCTAACTCACAGTCCCCATTTGACTTTAGAAGATCCCTAATAATCAAAGCTATCAGCTAAGATGGTCAGAACTGCCCCAGGATTTTTGGGAACAGCCCTCATCCTATCTAATAAAAGGGTAATATTCAAATTGACCGTCACTCCAACACACAATATGGCCGCCCCCATGTGGTCAAAGATGCCACCCCCATGTGGACACAAGATGGCCGCCACAAGATGACCAGCAAGGGAGGGCAGTTGAAGGGGACCAGGCCTGCAGGGGAGGGCAATTGGGGGCAACCAGACCAGCAGGGAAGGGAAGCTGGGGGGGACCAGGCTAGCAGGGGAGAGCAGTTAGGGACGACCAGGCCAGCAGGTGAGGGCATTTAGGGGCAACCAGGCCTGCAGAGGAGGGCAGTTGGGAGCGACCAGGCCTGCAGAGGAGGACAGTTAGGGGCAACCAGGCTGGCAGGGGAGGGCAGTTATGGGCAATCAGGCAGGCAGGGGAGCAGTTAAGTGTCAATCAGGCTGACAGGGGAATAGTTAGGGGGTGATCAGGCTGGCAGGCAGAAGCAGTTAGGGGCAATCAGGCAGGCAGGCAGGCAGGCAGGCAGGCAGGTTGAGCGATTGGGAGCCAGAAGTCCTGGATTGTGAGAGGGCAGTCAGGCATCCCTCTAGGGGTCCCAGATTGGAGACAGTGCAGGCTGGGCTGAGGGACACCCCGCCTCCCTGCACGAATTTCATGCACTGGGCCTCTAGTTTATTTAGGCAGGTCTTTAAACAACTCAAAAGGCTCTTTTTACAGGCCCCAGCTTTAAGTCTCGAAACAGGTGAGCAGCCTCAACTCCTAAATCCATCTGTCTCAAGTGAACCTTGAATGCCAGCACAGGAGAATGAAACTGTACTGCCATCAACTGAATCACCATATTCCTATTTGTGTGAGCCTCTAGAGGACCTGAAACTTCTCTTTTGAAGGGATCCTGAAAAATTAGTTAATGAGTACCAGATAAGTAACATACTCTGATATTTCTAGATAAATCAGTCTTTTCATATTTTTAATAGTTCTTATTCCGTCTTTTTTTTTTTTAAGTATCACCTAAACCATCGGCTGGTACCTGGAGAAGACCTTTTCTGCCCTTGCTGGGACCCAGAAACCCCATAAGAAGCTCCTACTTATAGCTACTTTCTGTATCCCTGATATAGCAAATTTTTCAGCCATACTGGCTCCCCAAATCCCTAACTACTAAGTATATTATAAGCAGCCCAATTCAGGGTAAAATAATCTCAATTGGATACTTATCTCCCATATCCCTCTCAGAAAAAAAATCTTAGTCTATAGGACAACTTATGCTACCACTACCACCAACCAAATCAGGCCCATTTCTCAAATTTCTGAGAATACTGACCAGAATTTTAAGGACATCCAGAAGTCTATAGAGTTTCTAACACACATGGTCCTTACTTACTAGAAGCCCTCGATTAGCTGAACAGAGCAGAGTCTGTGCCATGAATAACACTTCTGGCTGTAAGCAGCTTAGCGAAAGGGAAGGCCTCACAATTCCTTTCCCCAGAAGGCCAGGCACCAATTAAAGATATGATGCCATCCCTATTAGCTAGCTTCCCTTCTCAGACTCTTGTTCATGCTGTTTTTTATTACTCTTCTTTAACCATTACCGGTTTATGTTTCATATCCTCATATTTAGAAGCCCTAAAGCTACAAGTGGTCCTCCACATGGAACCACAAAAGGAGGCCGCGACATGTATCGTCCGTGGACCCTTAGAACACACACTTCCAATGGGACCGACTGCCGCCCTCAAACTACGACCCCTTTGCCAATAGGAAGCAGCTAGAAAGACCCGGCATCCCCAGTCCCCAATGGTAACTGGGGTTTCCTAATTGAAGGGAGGACTGAAATAGGAATTTTTATGGGTGGAATAGGCAGGTTTAGGGAACTTTTAAAAATTAAAAGGGTCCAAAGAAAAAGCACAGGCTAAGGAGCTGCAAAAAGTTACCTTTCCATAAGACAAAGGAAAGGCAGAAGCTACATTTCCATAAGATAAGTAAATGGGATTAGTCAAAGGTCTATATTTACAAAATAAAGAAGGAGGGCCTTATATGTCCCACGTGAGGTTTGACCTTTGAGCTCAGGAGTCGAGATATTGACCAAGTCAAAGGGGAATAGTGGCCAATCAGAGGGGATATCGAGGCATAAAAACTGCAGCCTTTATAAATCAGGGAAAAGGAACTCAGTGGGACTCTTTCCCCCTCCTCACCTGGGAGTCCGTACTTGTCTATAATAATAAAAGCGTAATTAGACCGGACATCCTTCTGGACATATTTCCAGATGAGCTTCAGGACGAAGCTGGGGCTGCAAGGGAAGCCCGGGTCTGGGGTGCCTGCCATCGGCCGGAGGGAAGCCCAGGTTCAGGTGCCTGCTGGCGGTTGAAGGAAAGCCTGGGTCCCAGGTGCCAGGGAGAAGACAGTGCCAGCAGCCAGGGGAAGGAAGGCCTACTCTTGCACGAATTTCGTGCATTGGGTCTCTAGTTCTTCAATAAATTTCCACCTTTGCTATACCATCTTCTGTCCATGGTTTCATTCTTTGACTCCTATGGACAAAGATTCCAGGGAAGCCATCCTGCCCAGGTGAACATCTTGTGTTCCAGTCCAAAAATACTGTATCACAAATACAGCCCAACTGGCATGGTTCAGTGGTTGAGCGTTGATCTGTGAACCAGGAGGTCATGGTTTGATTCCAGGTCAGGGAACATACCCGGGTTGCAGGCTCAATCCGCACTGGGGGACGTGCATGAGACAGCCAATTGATGATTCTCTCTCATCATTGATGTTTCTCTCTCTCCTTTTCCCTTCCTCTCTGAAATCAATAAATAAAATATATTTTTAAAAATGCAAATACAGATATTTCTTTTAAGACAGTGGTTCTCAACCTTTCTAATGCCACAACCATTTAATACAGTTCCTCATGTTGTGGTGACCCCCAACCATAAAATTATTTTTGTTGCTACTTCATAACTGTAATTTTGCTACTGTTATGAATTGTAATGTAAATATCTGTTTTCCGATGGTCTTAGGTGACCCTGCTAGTGGTTCTCAACCTGTGGGTCATGACATGAGGAACTGTATTAAAGGGTCACGGCATTAGAAAGGTTGAGAACCACTGTTTTAAGCCTTTCCTCGTGGCTTTTGAATAAGGTTTCTTACAAAATATAATGCAAATTCCCAAAATAGGAAAAGAGATGGAGTCACAGAAAGCATGCCATTGAAATAGTGCATCTTTGCACATGATCTTAGATGCATAATTAGAAATTTAACTGCTTTGATTATATTAAGGATTATACCACTACATTTTTACAAGATTCATTAGCCTAATTAGACACTTAATTAAATAAACTCAGTCACACATGTTAACATTTTTAATTCTAAGTATAAATTACAACCAATGATAAAACTGAAAATAAATAAGGAATGTTTTATTGACATCTAAATTGCTGAGCAAGTCTTAGTTTTGCTTTGATAATGCAAATCCCCACAACTACCACCCAGCTGTGTGAAAATAATCACATTTCATCTTAATAAAAACTGACTCAGTATAAACACCACAACTTAGTGAAGTCAGAGTAGGAATGGATAGAATGGATCCCATCAACTGATCCTCTCACCTCACTGAGTGAGAAACAGGAGGGGCTGGCAATTAACTACAGTGGATCACTGAGAACCACAGCCACTGTCTTAGCCTACACAAACAAACAAAAGTTTAAAGGAATTCCAAGTTAAAACAGTATCTTGATTTTTTAAATTTTTTTAATGGATGAGATGAAATAGATTCAAAAAAGAGTAAGTAAAAATAGAGAATTTCTTCAGATTAAGGCAGAAATGACAAGGCATCATACTACTACATTTAAAGAAATAAGATTTCTCTAAATGTAAAATACATCTTTTCTTTCAAAAACAAATTCATTTACTATGTCCTTTATTGGAACAAACAAGTCTGCAGCTGAGAACGTACAATTAAAAACTTTCAGAAAAAATCAACAGGTGCAGTCAAGTTAAATTGGTTTTTACTAAAGTAAATAAATTAAAACTGAGTGTTCAAAGTTCAAGAGCATTTTTTTCTTTTAAAGGTAATATTCTGTTTTAAAATTCTATAATGAACTGAAACATAAAAACCTCAAATAAAGCTTTCTCTTACACCTGAGGTAGTAGCATAAAATCCAAATTGGCTATATTTTTTATTAACATAACTAGAGGGTCGGTGCACGAAATTTGTGCACTCGGGAGTGGGGGGGTCCTTCAGCCCAGCCTACGTCCTCTCACAGTAAGACATCCTTAGCACTGCCTTGAAGGCAGAAGAGGCTCCTGCCACCACCACTGCACTCGCCAGCCGTGAGCCCAGCTTCTGGTTGAGCGGCACTCCCCCTGTGGGAGTGCACTGACCACCAGGGGGCAACTCATGCATTGAGAGTTTGCCCCATGGTGGTCAGTGGCATCACAGCGACCGGTCATTCCACCGTTCAGTCGATTTGCATATTACCCTTTTATTATATAGGATAAGTATGTATTGATATTCTCAAATTTATGATATAAGAGTAAAACCTCATATTAGATTCATGATAGAAAAGTGATAATTTTTCTATTATTATATACACTAATCAGCACTTATCCAGAAAACAGACCACAAAGCAATAAGGAGGGAGTTTTAATGCACATACAGGAAGATAAAAATCATTCTTTTTTTAATTTTTAAACTAAATTTACTGGGCGGACAATGGTTAATAAGATCACATAGATTTCAAGCATACAGATAATGTATCATAGATTATATATATATATAATGTCAAATATATGGTGATGCAAGAAGATTTGACATTGGGTGGTGGGCACACAAACAATTTCATTCTCATTAGTGGCCACGGCCAAGTACCACATGTATTTTAATATATAATTATAAGTATTTTCTTATTTAAACCATACAAAGTCATAAGAGTATCTATCTCATCCCTCAGGTGTGAAGAGTGGGGATGTAAGTGAAGTTAACTTGCCCAGGCCACACTTACTAAAACGAGAGAGCCAGGCTCCGTTCAAAGGTATCCCTGGCCTCAAACTGTGGACTGTTCTAACAATAAGATAGAAACTTCGCATCTGTTCAATTCAGAACTTACTGACACAGAGAAATAATACATTTCTAACTAGAAATTCTGAAAAGAAAAGGAACATTCTGTTTTTGATGTGCTGTAACTAACAAAGTATAGGTTAGATGAGCTAAGTTATAAGTAAGAATAATTATGACCATGTTAATCTTAGGAGGGAAAACCAAGCTTAGGTTTTTTACTAAATAATTAAGTAAATGAGCACAGAATTTTCAAGACCTCAAAAGATAGTTGCTAACTACTTTTGTAGACAGGCTAGTTAAATACTTTATGAAAACTTTGGTTTTTATTTGAGAGGAAAATTATTCAGTATGTACATCTGATGCAGAAAACAAGCTTTACATTTCAATCATTTTCTATATTAATCTGATAACATGAATACATATTTTCCGAGAAGGTCTCTTTTATTTTAACTCTAACCTTTTTTGTTTTGTTTTGTTTTGTTTTTTTGTTAATCCTTACTGGATGATATTTTTTCCATTGAGCTTTATTTTTAGAAATATATATTTTTATTGATTTCAGGGAGGAATGGAGAGGGAGAGATATAGAAACATCCATAATGAGAGAGAATCATTAATGGGCTGTCTCTTACACACCGCCTACTGGGGATGGAGACCACAACCTGAGCATGTGGCCTGACTGGGAATCCAACCATGACCTCTTGGTTCATAGATCCACACTCAACCACTGAGCCACACCAGCCTGGTTCCATTTAGTTTGAGAGAGAGGGAGGGAGAAGAAAGGGATACTGAAAGAGAGAGGGAAGGGGAGGGAGAGAAGGAGGGAGAAATAGAGAGACAGAGAGAGAGACACTGATGTGAAAACAACACATCGATTGTTTCCAGAATGTGCCCTACCAAGCTGAAGATACAAATAGCAACCCAGGTATGTGCCATAGGAAATAACAATTTTTTCTTTCTGAAAGTGGTAATAATTGTGATTTAAATAAGGAAGTTTTGTTTGACAAGTAAATAAGGATGAAATGCAATTATATGTATGAAGTGAAAATTGATTTCTAGGTGATAAAAATTAATAAATAGTTCTGCTTGTGGATCAAGTAACTATTTTTTTAATAACATAAAAGATGATGATTAAAGAGAAATGGCAGCAAGGGGAAGATAAGGCTGCCTTTTCTATGCATCTATAAGGTAAACCCCAAACACATATACACACTTTAACAGCTCATAAGTTACTTAATTTTCACTCCTTTTGAGGTTTAACTGATTTGAAATAATGGGTGTGGCCAGACTAAGCTTTGAACAAAGAAAATTTATCCTAAAGTGCCACTAGACTATTTTTATGGGGATGCATAAAAAAAGCTTATGGTACAAAACCTGCAAAATGGATGAATTAAGGGCACACAAATATTGAACAAAATGGTTCCTGACGTCTGTAATTTAATTGCTTCGAGTTATCAGCAGTGCCTGGACCAGAACGGATATCAGTTTAAAAACAGGCATTGATTCTTCTAAATTTTGAAAATGAACTGTATGTTAATAAACATTGACTTTATAATCATTCAAAGTGCATATATATTTTTGAGGGAACACCCTGTATTTGTCTCTATTTCTGGAAATAAGAAGCAGTGGCTTGGGGATGAGCAACTACATGCCAATTGTCACTGGTGCCCCATTCAAAGATCAACACGCAACCTACTCTATAAAACAGCCTTTTTAAATAGGCCCAGTATGATCTTTATTGAAAAAAACACGCAAAACATCCTTATACCTCAGGCCATAATTATACCTAAGTGGCTTTAAATTTTTCTCTAACACTGACTTCACATTTTTCCTATTTTCCTAATTACATTTTATATTTGAGATGTTCTGCATTGAGTTGTTTCTTTTTGATACGTAATTCCAATCTGTATTGTTCCTTAGACTAATTGACTTTGAAATCTAAACCAGAAAGCAACACTGACATATGTGTCACTTATAAAACTAAGGGCAGACCTCAGAGATACTGTAGGGTCAGTTACAACCAAAGCAATAATGCAAATATCACAATATAAAATGAGTCACATAAATTTTTTGGTTTCCAAATGCATATAAAAGTGTTTACACTGTATTGTAGTCTAGCAAGTATGCAATAGCATTAATGTCTTAAAATGTACATAATTTACCCTAACCAGTTTGGCTCAGTGGACAGAGCATTCAGCCCTTGGACCAAAGGATCCCAGATTCTATTCCAGTCAAGGGCATGAACCTCAGTTGCAGGCTCAATCATCTGCCCTGGTCAGGGCATGTGCAGGAGACAACCAATCTATGTATCTCTCTCTGTATTTCCCCCTCCCACTTTCTCTAAAAAAAAAAAAAAAAAAAAAAAAAAATCAATGGAAAAATATTCCTCAGGTTAACAACATATCCTTAGGATTAACAACAAGAAAAATTTACATACTTTAATTCAAAATACTTTTTATTGCTAAAAATGCTAACATTCACCTCAGCCTTCAGCGAGCCATAAATTATTTGTGTGTGAAGGGTCTACCTTAAATTTGAAAGGAATGCAATAGTCGCAAAACTCAAAGTGAAGTGCAACAAAACCAGGTGTAGTAAGCCTTCACGTAACAGCATGGATAAGTTAATGCAAATGCGATAAAAACAACACATTTTACTACAGGCTAATTGTTAAATATGAGTTACGTTCCCACCACATCTCATCAACATTAGAACAAAACTAGTAGCCTGATGCACGATGCACAAATGAAGATTCGTACAAGAATGGGCCTTTGTTCCCCTGGCTGCCGGCACCGCCTTTGTTCTGGCCAGAGCAGCCTTTCCACTCAGGCCCAGAGTCACCTTTCTGCCTTCCCATGCTGCCCAGAAGCCCCGAGCGGCTGGGGTGGTGCAGAATGCCTGCATCGTAGCCATGGTGACGACGCAAGTGTCCCGCCTCATCCCCGGCCGCTCAGCGCCTGTGTATGCAAATTAACCCACCAGCTTTGTTGGGTTAATTTGCATACTCACTCCTGATTGGCTGGTGAGCGTCATGAAGGTACGGTCAATTAGCATGTTACTCTTTTATTAGGTAGACACGGTTGAACAAAAATATCTTACCTAATAATAGACAAACATGTAAATTGACTGTACCTCCGCAATGCCACCAGCCAATCAGGAGTGATATGCAAATTAACCAAACAAAGATGGTGGTTAATTTGCATACAGAGGCTCCGAGTGACGGGGCGGGAGGGATGCAGGCGTTCTGCCCCACTCCCATCTCTCAGGGCCTCTGGGCAGCGTGGGAAGGCGGGGCTGGAGCGGAAAGAGGCGGCTCTGACCACCAGGGAAAGGAAAGCCCATTCTAGCACGAATTTTCGTGCATCAGGCTTCTAGTCCTATATAATAAAAGGGTAATATATAAATCGACCAAATGGCAGAACGACCAGTTGCTATGACCTGCACTGACCACCAGGAGGCAGACGCTCAATGTAGGAGCTGCCTCTGGTGGTCAGTGTGCTCCCATAGGGGGAGCGCCGCTCAGACAGAAGCCCAGAAGCCGGGCTCATGGCTGGCAAGCGCAGCAGCAGTGGTGGGAACCTCTCCCGCATTTGAGACAGTGCTAAGGATGTGCAACTGACAGCTTAGGCCCGCTTCCCAGGGGGACCGGGCCTAAGCCATCAGTGGGACATCCCCCAAGGGCTTCCGGACTGTGAGAAGGCACAGGCCAGGCTGAGGGGACCCCCACCCCTGAGTGCACGAATCTTGTTGCACCGGTCTCTAGTGTTATATATGGACCTGCTATATTCCTATAATTACTTGGTGTTATTCAATTAGTTATATCGCCAAAATTGAGATGGCCCAAGTATTGGAATTTCGTAAAAGGGAAGTTATTCTTGGAAATTTCACCTTACATCCTATGAATGGGCAGTTTTGCATTCCCACTAGATACATGTGCAATTTCTTCACAAGTTCCACTCAATTTCTTCCTTTCTCCTATACTGAATTGCCTAATTTTCCCTTACAGCCACCATGAAGATGATGAAGTTCCCTTTATTAGCAATCATCACATTTAAAATTATCTTTTCCCACAATCCAGTTTCAATTACCTAATTTAGACAATACTTTATCAGCTCATAGAGTAGCTATTATATAACTACGAGAGGCCAGGTGCACGAAATTTGTGCACTGGGGAAGGAATGGGGGAGGAGGGTCTCTCAGCCTAGCCTGCGCCCTCTCGTAGTCTGTGAACTCGCAGGGAGTGGGCCTAAACCACTGGTCGGCAAAATCTTTAGTCAACAGAGCCAAATATCAACAGTACAACGATTGAAATTTATTTTGAGAGCCAAATTTTTTAAACTTAAACTTCTTCTAATGCCACTTCTTCAAAATAGACTCGCCCAGGCCATGGTATCTTGTGGATGAGCCACACTCAGGGGCCAAAGAGCCGCATGTGGCTCGCAAACCGCAGTTTGCCGACCACAGGCCTAAACCATCAGTTGGACATCCTTAGCAGTCGCTTTGCATATTAGCCTTTTACATCTGCAGGATCGGGCTGAAACCCACTCTTTCACATCCCCCGAGGGGTCCTGGATTGCGAGAGGGCACAGGCCAGGCTGAGGGGCCCCACCGGTGCATGATTGGGGCAGGGGAGGGACACGGAAGGTTGGCCAGCTGGGGAGGGACCACAGGAGGGCTCCAGGGCATGCCCAGCCTGTCTCGCTCAATCCCAATTGGCTGGACCCCAGCAGCAAGATAGCCTACTAGTCGGAGCATCTGCCCTTTGGTGGTCAGTGCACATCATAGCGACTGGTCGACTTTCTGCCCCCTGGTGGTCAGTGCACGTCATAGAGAGTGGTTGAGCAACCTCAGCATATTATTAGCATATTATGCTTTGATTGGTTGAAGGGACGACCGGACACTTAGCATATTAGGCTTTTATTATATAGGATATCAACATTCATCACATAATTATAATTCTGTGATTTCTCAGCTATCACTCCACCATGACTACAAATAAGTGAAAAAAGTTTTAACCTTTGAGATCATTTAAAAGAGAAAGACTTAGTCCTGTTCATCTTTGTTTCCTAGGTCCTACAAAACGAATTACCACAGGCTAAATGCTTGGTAAGGTATGTAACTGAATGAGAATAACCCACTGGTAAGCATTTCTGAGAACAAGGAAGATGGGTGTTTCTGGCTCCTGTGATTCTGAGCAACCTGCCTGCGCATTCACTCCCACTGTCAGCCTACCTCTATGAGGCCATTACTAAGTCCCAGAGGAAGCTTAAAAATACAACACTGGCTTTGGGAAAAAATTAGTTCTGTTCTGTTTCCCAATATGAAAACCAATGATGTCTATAGGGTTGGTAAAGAGTTTGATTTTATTAATCCCATTGTCCTTTATATAAGAAAGCTGCAGGAGATTTTCTTCACTGATTGTCAAATCAACAGGTATTAAAAATGACTTGGCTGAAAAATAATTTCTAGTTCTTCAAAGGGATCCTTGTCTACTTAAATGTGTTCTGTATATCAAAACTAAACACCATGGTAACCAGTAACTGTAGTGGATTCTGTGAAATGCCTTCAATTGAATTAATCTAGAGTATGTGTATTTTTCTCTTATTCCCCATTTGCTTTAGGCTTTTCATTGATTTATTTTATTTTAATATCCTTTCACACTGACATAGGAAATATATGATGACAGAAAATAACATGTGTGTCATTGAGATACTGGTTCAAAGCTGGTGCATAAACAATTAAGTCTCCTTTGTAGTAAGTTATATTCTACAGGTGGTTAAAGACACATTAATATTAGAAAGCTATAAGCCATACATTTATATTATTTTTCTAGTTATGATATAAGTGAAAAGATGATTTACCTTTTCAGATCATTTAAAATTATATATTTTAAAGGAAAATAAAAACATGAGCCATTTTGAAAACAGCAAAGTTTGTTTAACTGAAAGTTCTTTGAAGAAATGTCAATGCTTCTCCAACATTTAAAAGTTAAAAGAGAAAAGGAGGAAAAAAGTGAAAGCAGTTACAACTCTGTGAATGTAACACCACCCCAAAATTCAAGGTGAATTTCACATCTTTTTATACAACACTAACATTCAAGCCTCAGACTCTGGGCTTGAGCTCAGGGTAACTTAAAGTTTCAGCATCCAGACATTCCCTAAAGAGATGAAATCTGGACTTGCCACAGATAGGAAGACATAACAGGAATGTAGTACAATTGTTCAAATACCCATCACATGCTTGTATTGAAATTACATCTGTTTTTTACAACACATGATGCTTGTAATTCCTTGGCCAGAGTTTAAACTATGTTCTAAGTCCTCAGTCACTGGTCTAAGGCAACTTTTCAGCTTCCCCCTTTCGAGTGTAAACAAAGTTAAAATAGCCCAGCCTATATTCTTCAGGGGTTGGGCATCGCCCTATGAAACAGGAGGTCCTGGTAGGGGCATATGCCCAGGATGTGGCCTTGATTCCCAGTAGGGTGCCTGCAGGAGGCAGCCAATCAAAGATTCTCTCATTATTGATGTTTTTATCTCTTTCTCCCTCTCCCTTCCTCTCTCAAATCAATAAAAATATATTGGAAAAAATATTGCTAGTGGGTCACTAGGGATAATAGTGAGTGGCACCACTGCTACATAAAATAAATATTTCACCATGTAATCATTATGTGGGTAAATAAAGGAGGATGTGCTAAAACTTCGACAAGTTAAATGTGCATGGTTAGTGTCCCTGGGAAGGCCTGTCCATGGCAGAAGCCCATCAACCACTAGCTGCAAAATCAATTCATAATATGTATTTGAGTATATTAAAACAAAATAATTTTTTCACAGGAAAAAGCAGCAGGATGAGAGAAACTCATATAATATTTTAAGATTTTAAGGATATATGGTCTATAAAAGGATGAAGTCATATTAATAAACAATATAAAATTTTCACATTTGAATGTTCAGATATTGAAAGGAAGGAACCACAGGCCACAGAGTAGGAAGTAAAGCTAGAGCTTGTCTTACTTTTTAAAATGTCAAACATAATCATAAAAATCTTATAAAATTAAGGAACTAAATAAACATAAACAATAAGCTCTTGCCCTCCACTTTGCGAATTCATCTGGAGTTCTGACACTAAAGTCTATCATCGATTTATAGCAAAGTAAGATGCAATGAACAATAAATTTATTAGGATAATTTGAATGCTTGATTTCTTCATCAGCTTAAGTGCCTTCTGTGATTATGATAAATACATATGAATTAAGTGACAGTTGCCACAAATAAAAACATTTCATTGAAAACTCTATATGTGAGCATAAATGAAGATAAAACACTCCACATTATGATTCAATTAAAAACCTCCAAGATACATTACCTGCCGCCTCGAGCACTGAAAGGCACTACATGGATTCCCAGAGGCCCTCCATCGTTGGGGACGTGTACGAGCTTTACCATATCACTGTGAGACAATGATGAATGAGGGAGCATGAACATGGACTGTAAACAAAACAAACCAAAACAACAAAACAAAAAAACACACACAATAACAGACACACAATAAACGACAAAAGAGAAAAAAACAAAAATCCCACCAAGCACACAAGCATGTACACACACATTCTGGAATATAAGCATGGTGATGAAGGCAACATTAAACACTACATACCCGAACACTAGTCTGATGGCATGGAAGGAGAACAATCATCAAAAATAACTACATTAAAAATGACACAGAACAATTTCTCTGGGCCCATACTCTTCTGTGTAATACAAGTACACATTTTCAAGTCAAATCTCTAGATTTCCAATGAAAATTTTCCATCCCAATATCTACTCAAGGGCATTGAAGATTAACTGAATAAAGGTGTTGCAAACTACAGAGCACTTTATAATTTACAAAGAGCTCCTAAATATGTCACATCATTGACCCTTCCAATAATCCAATAAAGTCAAAGTTTTTGCTCCTGTGGACAGGTGACAGTCCAGATGTAATCCAACAATCCTGACTTCTCACCATTCCCTAACAGTTTAAGTTGCCATTTCTTAAACCACTGCAAGTGCAGGTTATGAAACTCCTTTTTCAAAGCCAATAGATTTCCAATGAAAAACAAATCATTTTCATAAAAGTGTTTGCAAATGGACGTTAAAGTAATGAAGCTAGTTATATAAAGTAACTTCTATTATATAACTAAAGTAATTTACTATTAATGTAATAAGCCCAAGTTTAATGCAAGTTGGTATAATTTAGAGAATGCAAACTTTCTAAACCATTTAAATGAGATTTCACTTCCTTTGTAGATTTTGTGTGCTCGTGTGTGTGGGGGGGGTGTACTGTATAGAAATCTGAGCAGTACTTATCTAACAAGCAATATTTGGAAGTAGTATTTTAATTAAATATCTAATTTAAGCAACATCAACAACCATAAATGATTATCAATGGATTTGACAAAGGTCACAATATAGTTTTTATATAATGGAAAATGCCAATTCTTAACCTTCCTAAATAAAAGCCTAAGGGCTAAAGAAAAATAAAGATAGGAATACTGATTGAAAACAAAATTGAAATACATTTGGGCACAGATTTAGTCATATATACTACTTAGGACAAAATAAAAAATTAGCTATACTGAAGTAACACTAAATGGATTTTTATTTTTAAGAATATACTCATAGAATTTTATAACATCCTATTTTAGATACTATTTATCACTTACAGAGTTTTCAATGATTGGTTTGTCCACTAAGAATAGTGTAGTTACTCTAATTATTATTGCTATTTTAAATTTTCTCTAAAAAGAACTAGGACATGGCAAGTATTTCTTAAAAGAAAATACTTAGTGCTGGTTACTCTATATCCAAACATAATCTGATTCTAGTGCCTAATCTCACTGAGGAAGTTCTTAGACGTTTTCCTTGGTAGACCCAAAGAAGAAAGAGTTTAAATGTTAATGTCTAGATCCCCTAACTTTTACCCACAGTCAAAGAAAAATATTCAAAATGACTGACCTCCCTGATAACCCCTTCCATTTAAACATGCCAATATTTAATATAATTGTACAGTTGTGATAATAATATAAGAAAATTTTACTCTGTCCTTTCATACGTAAAATCATGTTCAGGTCCCTAACCTATGACCTATAATTTTTCAAATGCCTTGAGAGATTCTATTTTTTAAATCAAAATACATATGCTAAAATAGCTAGTGCTTATATGATTCAAATAGTTTTTCAGTTAAAGTATGTTTATAATCTTTTTAATTTAGCTAAGTTGAACAACAAACAAATGACCAAAATACTGACATACAAATCAATCTGAAAACAGTTGTAGTGCTGTAAACTCAGCAAACATTTTTAATCAAACACTATTTTATATTATAACTTAATAGTACTTGCCAAGGCATGAAACTCAGGACAGAGACATGTGAATTTCCATGCTATTCTTTTTACATTAGATAATAATTAACACAATCGATGAAAGATGCTCTTTGGAAAACAAACTAATGCCAGGCATGTTTTTAACTCAGCACAAACATCCCACACATGCCATATGTTTTTGGAACACTTTCTGCTATCAGTGATGCTGCAGGTATATTACATATTTAATCAAAACCATCAGTAACTTACTCTAGAGAAAAGTTGGGCATGTTCTCCAAACCACTGTCCGCATGTCCAACAGGTTCAACACGACTGTTGTCTTCTGCCCCATCCTCATCCTAAGAGCACGACACAAAGAATAGCACACTCTGTGTTAGATCTATTTCTAAAATGTGAAAGAAAGCTGGATAAAAGTGGAGACTGGCAGGCATTATGATCATGTTATAATTAGGTATTTTCTCTACTGAAGATGACTTTTATAATTAGATGGGTATGTATATATGAAAAGTTGCATTTCAAAGCAATAGTCAACTAATTTAGCATTTCCCCGGAGGTGAAAAAGATACCAATGCAATAAGAAAACATTAGAACTTCTACTTAATGTTAACTTTATTATTTTTACTTCACTTTTTTGGTGTATATTTTAGGAAGTAATTGTATGTTATAGTATATTAATAATATAGTATCAATATATTAATAAATACATGTACATGACACTGAGTATGTATATTTAAAATTCTTACTAATCTAAACAGTTGAGACCATTATAATCCTTAATGACTACCAAAATCTGCAAAGTCATATTTGTCAGTCCCTAAGTTTCACTAACACAGCTTGGCAAAATGAGTATGCAGTAAGTACAATACTTAACTCAAATCCTTCATCCTATGAAATATCACTTCAAGTTACTCTGAGCCAATTGACTAGAGTTACCTGTAAAGGTATTAAGATCTTAGTTTTAAAGAATCACTTCTGCTTACTTCTGTTAATGAAGGACCTAGTAAAGGGTAAAGCACACAGAGCAACATAATCAACCCTCACCTTGGTATCCTTACTTCTACAAAGGCAGTATCATGTAAAAATTATGTTCCAACATGTTGTACAAATTGGGATTGGGTAAGATGCTGATACTCCAAAAGGTGCCATGTGGAATAAATGTGATGGTTCATAAAAATAAATGAAATGTCACCCAAGAATATACCTTATTTTATATATAATCATGGTCATTGTTTTTTCACTAGGGAGTTCACTAACAGTTAAGCCGCCTTCTCAGGATCATTTGAATAATGATAAACATGCCTGAGTGACATCAGTCGTCTTATTAACCAAATTAGAATGTTCAGAAAATACTCAAGAGTTCCAAACACAGTGGCTAAGAGGCTCTTGTGGGCTTCACCTTGGACCACAGTGTTTTGGGCACCCACTCGATACTCTGTAAATACTTTGCTAATGAAAACAAAACCATACCTAAATACAATTTACTTAATTTATTTCTTGGAAGTTTATGTATATAACTAATGTATACAAATAACCTGTGAAGTTTATCCTTTCTACCACATAAATTAGATAACAGTAATTTTATACGTGAACTTATACAACCACCTATATAAGAGTCCATCATTAGCAAAAATGTTATATGTTTAAACATGTATTTGAGAGACTCATAATAGAAATGTGTATGCCGTCAACAGAGACATCAATCAATAAAATGATAAGCAAAACTTGTATGTTTAAGACATAGTGTCAAGAAATATTACAAATTATTGAAGCAATATTAAGGCAAAGTAAAGCAGTTGATAATGTCCAACTGACATTTCCTCTGAGAATCAAATTTTTCTGAGTTGTTCTAGTGGATGGGACCACAGAGCCTCAGTGGTAGGTCACTGCATAAAGCCAAGCTACTTCAAGACACGATCCTGTGCTTTTAGAGGCTCCTATATGCACTTCTTATTCATTTACCTCTTTTAAGCACCAGCTTACATTTCCAAAGTTAACTAGCATCTTGAACCTACCGAAGAACCACACTTTAAATATAAACAATTCCCACAAGTATGCTTTTCCTTTGGGATTGGAAATAGAGGAGGGAGAGCAAAGTGACTGTTTATAAATCAGATGAAAAACATAATCTTACAACTTAAAGACACTTTGTTTCAGTATTTATGAATAATTTAAGCACCACTGAAATGCCACAACAATATATGAAACACCTATGTTGCACTATGAAAAGCAGTCA